>NW_006771034.1:1634263-1676394 GCF_000442215.2 Lipotes vexillifer
GAAAGAGAAGAAGCAAACTCAGACAAGGCAGCCAGAATCTTGTCTACCTCTATTTCTAAGCTTGGCTTGAGGCATTGTCAAAATATGATTGCTCTGGTTCAAGGTAAGGCACTGACCAACCAACAACTGGGCAGGAGTGGAGGGCTGGGAAAGAAGAACCTGGTTGTGCAAGCTTCTAGAACCTTCTAGACGCTAGCGATACCTTTGTTTTCTGAGGGCTGCAGGTGGTGGAGTAAATTAAGACTGTTTCCCATCCATCCCTCTAAAACCAATCTCATCATGAATCCTGCCAGAGAGCTCAGTTCTACTCTCAGGGAAGGCGATCACTGCTACAAATATTCGTTGCCATGGTGATAGTGAAGGCGGGGGTCTCACTGCCACCTCCGGGGGTGTTTGCCTTTTCTGCGCCCACATCTTTTTCCAACCTCCACAGCACACTGAGTTCCTAGATAATGCTGGGAGAGCGCCAGGCCCCGGAAAGGCTGAGCTGCTGGGCCAACTCTTCAGCTGCTTAGAGCTCTGTGCTGTGATGGGCAGTGCCCTTCAGTCAAGCAAAGGAGAGGCTGGGCGTCACACTTATACTCCAAAATATTGTCTGTGCGGAAGTACTGAGAGCGTCCTGGGAAGGCCTGAGTCCTGCATGTTTCTCATAGGGAGACATCCCAGCAGGACCATCCTTTGTTGGGTGCTGCTGTCCTGGGCCTTGGGGAGTCTTTGGCTATCTGCTCAGTCCCTCGGTCCAGTGCCCACGGCGTGGTATTTCCAAATGCTCCCCTAAAGGAGGTGGTACCACCCCATGATGAGAAGCACTGTTGGAGGAAACCCCAGAAGAGGAGTTAGGGACCCAGAACAGTGTCTTCTCTGTACCTGTCACATCCAGGACTTGGACAGTCAACAGGATGCTGTTCCCAACCTCTCTGTCCCCCAAAATGAATCCAAGATGTATCCCCCACAAAGGTCATCTGGGTCTTTTGGTGAAACCCATGGCTTTCCCTGGGAGGCCTCTAAGCTGCCTTCCATGCTGCTCTCCCTACCAGCTCTCTCTGGGGTGGCCAGCATTCCTAGGCAGGCTGGGTGGCAGGCCATGTTGCCACCTTCCCCTGCTTCTCATGGGCCTTAGTGACTTGCTGCCCAGTCCCCAAGTCACAGCTCTTTCTCCTTCTTATACAATGGGGACACCTGTTCCTTCACACTAGGGCCCAGGAAGAGCCATTATCAATAAATGCTGCAGTGGGTTCTTAATGTTTCTTGAATGTGAGGATGCACGAACAGTTTAATTCTGTTAGCAGAGAAGCTAAAATAGTTGCTGGCTGACACGACTGGTTGCTGAACTATGTGGAACAGACACTGCTGCCACTGGGCCAAGACTGGAGTAAATGTGGCCACACATGTGAATTGGATTTTGACAAGATCCTGTTGCAGACTCTCCTGTGTCAAAAGCAGCAAGTTCTACCACAAAATGGAGGGTTTTGTCCTCGAAAAAGGTGATGTCAAAGAGAGGAGTGATGACCAGCTTGTGAGCTGTGTTTAAAGGGCTATTAATACACTGGTCCCCAAACCACAGGTGATCCCAGGTGGTTGAAATGAATGAAGAAAGAGGACACTTCTGAAGCCTTGCACGTCTAAGCAGTTACAAAATTTGAAGTTAACTGATGGGGGCACAGAGTGGAGTCAAAGCCCAGCATGGGTGACTCCCAGGCTCCCAGTCCAACAAATGGACCGTGGCAGTCTCCAGGCCAAAACATTAGTATCATTTACCCTAATTAAATCTACTCTGAAGGGGGCCTGAGCAGGGTTGTGTGGAGCTGTAATGTCTTGTGAGACCTTTGGAAAGGCAAGCAGCTTGTAGCCACCATGTCTGGCTCAGAGCATATAAACAGAAATCAACATCTTGGCCCAGAATATAAATGTAAACTTTCAGGGGAGTTCTTTTCCAAGGTTGGATCCGTGTTTTTCTTCATTATTATATATATATTTTTTTCCATTTTCATGCACATTGCTACTACTGGCCTCCAGCCAGATCTACTCTGCCAAGAGCAAGAAAACTATGAGAAAGGCTTTTTTTATATATAACATTTCTGAACTGACTAGAAACAGAGGTATAAGGAATCTAGGCAGTGGCTGGCAAGAGGAAAAGAAAAAAGGGAGATGCATGCTTGTGGGCCAGAGTAGAGACATTGCAGAAGAAGAATATCTAGAACTCGAGAATGAATTACAGTGGGATGGGGATGAAGAAAAGAGAAGGAATAATCAAGGGAAAGTCCACAGTTCAAGGCTGGGGTCTGGAAGAATCAATGGAGTTGGGGCATCTGTACCAGGCTGGTGCTTTTAATCACTCCCTCACGCTCATGTTCAGGTTTGAAGGAACACCACGGAAAGGGCTCGTATCAGCATTTTACCAGCTCAGAGTTTTCTCCAGGACCTGCTTCCCACCCTCCAAACTCTCCAATCTCTTCTAATCTTGCAAATTTTCATCTTGTTCCCTTTCTCCCTAGATCCTCCGTCCTGTCTTACCTCTGTGAATTGGTGACATTTTGGGGTGTAGCCTGGTAGGCTTTGATCTGTCATCATCTCTATGATCATTTTCTATGATCCCTCTCCCACTCCCACCCCCATACACACCATGCCCTGCAGCTTTTGACATGTGAAGCCCAACTTTCACCTGGCTTAGGATACACTGTACACCAGGCTGACTCAAGGTTCTGGTTGCCTGGGCCAAGAGGGTTCAAAGGGAAGAGAGAGGAGACAGGAGGGGGACCTAACAAGGAGAAATCAAATTTGTTTTCATACATGTAAGTGCAAAGTGATGGCATATCTAAGTGGAGATGACCAGAGGGCACTTGGAAATTGAGTATGGAGTTCAAGAGTTAGGGCTAGGGATGACATTTGAGAGACATCAGCCTAAAGGTAAAAGTTGAATCTGTGGTGGTGATTTATTGTAAAAATTTCCAGCCCCACCTACAAATTTATTTACATTTACACTCACACTCACCCTTACACTGTTAGCTTGCATCTCTGCATTCAAGATAAATCTCCCACCTACAGTCATAACCCCATTCCTTATCTCCTTTACTACCAGCTCCTAATCTTCAGTTTACAAACATGTTCAAATCTCCCTTATCGTGAAAACAACAACAAATTAACAAACTAAATAAAAAAAAAAAAAAACCTTCCCATGACCCTGACTCTCTCTCCAGGCTACTGTCTGCTTTGAAATGTTCTTGGCTTTCCCAAGAGGGAAAGTGGTTTGCCTGGGAGGAATAGATGCTGCCTTTACTTCCTCATTTCTCATCAGCTTATCTCTTTCAGAGGTCACCCTTAATCTCCAGGTCTCCAAACCCAATGAATTTGTTTCAATCTTCATTTTATTGGACACTTCTACAATTTACATTTTTGTTCCTTGGAATTCTCTGCTCCCTTGACCTCTGTGACTCCTCTTTCCTGGTTTTCCTTATTATTCTCTGATCTTTTTCTTACTGGCCTTCTTAAAGAGCTCCTATTGTGGTACCACCATTCTGGTATGTATTCCCCCAAATTTTAGCCTTGGACCTTCTCTCCTCTCTCTCTGCATGCTCCTCATGGGTGATCTCTTTCACAGATTTCTAATTTAATTCCATTACCATTAGAGAAAACATTCCATATGATTTCATTTTTTTCCATCATTGAGAATTATTTTATGATCCAGCATATAACTGATCTTAATGAATGTTCCATATGCAAAAAAAGAGTAAGTATTCTGTTGCTGTCATGGGGAGTTTTTAAACAAATATTGATTACATCACATTATTGATATATATTCAAGTTTTCTATATGCTTATTGATGTTCTTCTATCAATTATGGAGAAAGGAGTGTTGATGTCTTAAACTATAATTGTGGATTTGTCTGTCTCTCCTTTTAGTTACGTTAGTTTTGCTTCATATATTTTGAAGCTTGGTTATTGATGAATATATATTTAGAATCGGTGTGTCTTCTTGATAAATTAATAACTTTGTTATTATGAATGCTCCCTCTTTATCCTTGGTAATACTCCTTGTTCCAAAGTCTACTTTGTCTGATATAGCCAATTCAGCTTTCACTGCATTGATGTTAGCATGGTATATCTTTATTCACCCTTTTACTTTTAACCTATCTGTATTTTTATATATAAAGAGAGTCTCTTGTATGGTGTGGTCTTTCATTTTTATCCAGGGACACTCCTTGCCTTTTAATTAGGGTGTTTAGGCCATTTATATTTAGTTTAATTATCCACGTGGTAGAATTTCCATTTACCATCTTCCTGTTTGTTTTCTATTTGTCCTATCTGTTCTTTAATCTCTTTTTCCTTCTTTTACTTTTTTTGGATTACTTGATAATATTTTATGATTTATTTTATATCCATTACTGGTGAGCAAAGAGATAGAAATAAAATCTGATGAATATGGTGTCATTAAAGTTAACATAAGAAATATCTCAATAAGAAGAGTAATCAACTGTGTTAAATGCCTCTGAGAGCATGAATAAATATAGACAGTAAAATGACCATAGGATTTGACAATGTGGAGGTTGATCTGATGACTTTGATAGAAACAACCATGGTGTACTAAGTAGTGGGGTTATAAATCCAATCTAAAGGGGATGCATAAGGAATAAAAGATGAGGAAGTAGAGAGAGATACCATGGAAAACTGAAGAATTTTTGCTGTAAAAGGGAGCAGAGAGAATGTGGTCATGATTGGAAAAAGATGTGGCATCAATAGGGATTGTATTTTAAGAAGAGAAATATAAGACATGTTTGAGTGCTGATGAAAATGATCCCATAAAGATAAAGAGATTGATGTTACAGCAGAGACAAGAAGTAAAGAAAAAGAGAGCCAATGGGTTCCAGAACACAAATGGAGAGAGTGAACTTTGGTAGGAAAATGTCATTTGCCATTTGTAAAAGGAGAAGCAGCAAAGAAGTGGTAGACATCAAATCAGTTGGTGATTTTTTTGACTTTCCAAGTTCTTCTCTCTGTTCCCCATGTTCTCAAAGATAAATAAGCATAGATCATCAGCAGAGAATGAGTGTGTATAAAGTGGTATAACAAAAGAAGTTATCACAGTGCTAGAAGCTTGGAGGTGGAAGTTAGTTCCAGATGAAGGAATCAGTTAAATCTTCTTAGAAGTGGTATCATTCAAGCTGGGTCTTGAAAAATGGGTAGAATTTGATTAAGTAGACATTCATTCATTGGCAAATGTCCATGGAGAGATTGTAATCACCCATGATCTGTGCCGTGAACAAGACAGGGTCACTGCCCTCAGGAACTGCTTGCTAAAACTGGGAAATGGTTTTCCAGGAAAAGTAGAGAATAGGAGTAAGGGGAGGATAATTGATAAGAACTGAGGGAAAGTGGACAGGTGGTAGCCAAATTATGGAGGACCATAGTGGAAAGCTTAAGGAATAAGGAATTACTGAAGATTTTCTAGTAGAAAAATGAAAAGATTGATCTTTAAAATGGGCTACTCATCAGAGTTGTATATCTCAGGAAGGCCAGGAAGCCAGAAGGCAGAGAAGGCAGGGTTTCACATCCATAAAGGGTCTTAAATTGAAACTTTTGACATTATCTCTAAATAAGCTTACGTGTATTGTCATAGTAATACATTGATAAAATTGAGAGGTGACAATGTTTATCTGCCTGATTTTTAACTTTTGTCTTTATTAGTCCACACTACCTGTAATGCTTCTGAAATTATACTTTTTATAAATCCTGTAATCATCTTGTGAGACAGTTATATTAAATTTGGATTTTATATTAAAAACATTAATTTTAAAAATAGAAATATTTTAAAATATTCTACCATTTGGGGAACTCAGTGTGTGTGTGTGTGTGTGTGTGTGTGTGTGTGTGTGTGTGTGTGCATGTGATACAGACTGAACTAAAAGACTGAAAGTGATAAAGACTCAACCACTGAGAACTTCTGCTTGGAAATGCAGCATTGTTACCTTTCATAAACTGTTAGTAGCTGCTTTCTTTCTGCAGTATTTTGCAATATGCTGAGAAGCATCAGATGATCAAACAGATGGTAAATTATTACAGTTCTTTCATTAATGACAACTCTGGTCTTATCATATTAGCAATGGTCACATATTGTATCTCATTCTGCCTTTGCAGGCACTCTGTACCAATTAGTAGAATTTATTTCCAGTCCATTGACATTTTTAAAAGTTTTTCAAAGTAAACAATTTGATACAATTTAATTACAATGCTTTGATATTCAGCTATGATTAATGGAGTTAAAGAAGAACACACGTAAAATTCTTGACGGACACAAAGTGATTTTACCAAATGAAACAGTCATGAGAAAATAAGATAGTTATTTGAATTTCAATTAGTACTGAGGAATGACCCCTGTAGGCAGATGAAATAATAACACACATTAAGCAATGCTGAGAGTAAGAACTAATGTCCCTGAAACACATGAATCCATATCCTTCATTGTTTGCCTTCTCTACAGGACTAGACTAACGCAGGAACAGAGTAGTTGAGCACCTGTGGGGTATTTTGTGAAGAGAACTACAAATGCACGGATGTTTCCTAAGAAAATCTCCCTCCTCATTCTTCCATTAAAGATTAATATCTTTAGTTAAATATTACCCTGTTTTTTCTTCTTTTTTAAAATCCAAATACTTCTGGGTATTTGCCTGACCACGAGGAAACACTCATAACTAAAAGAAAGCAGAACATGTTACTCAGGGTCCTAGACTTGCAGCTGGGGATGGTAACTGTGTGGGCTTTAGGTTGACTCTCTTTGGGAAGAGAGGATGCATAAATATTGTTAAAAGGATGCATATTTTTAACTCTAAATATGAAACGAAGGATTGGTGTGTGTGCCACGGGAATAACAGATGTAATGTTGTGGGCATCTGTTGTTTCTGTCTGTTCAACACCCCCATTTCCTCTGTGGAACTGCTCTTCTTCCATATCAATCATGATTAGATACTATAGATGGATCAACAACCCCATCAGCTCAACACCATCTCTCAGCACAGGAGAGAATGACTGACATAGTCCCTGACGATCAGAGTCTCCCATTATTCTAACCACTAGTGCTGGTGCAAGTGTCAGTCCTTCTCTGGTATTTTTCTACTTAGGCTGGAATAAAATTATTTAGGAGGTCAGGAGATCCCAGAATAGAATGCAGGGGAATAATGTGCTGACCTAAGTATTGATAACTTTGGAAATGAGTGGAATCTGTAAGACTAAGGGCCAAAGAAATGGTACATAGGCACAGCACTGCACACTAGCTGTTAAAGTTGTTTCCCACAAGTGTACAGGTTAACAACTTTAAAGTCATTATATATGTATACCGGAATTGGACAGTTAAGTAAATGGATCACAGATAGTGGGAGCCAGGTTTCTTACAGTTGGAGGGGGAGGTTACATATAAGAAGTGAGAGGAGGCTAGAATAATCTATGAAGTAATGGGTTAAAGTTGGAGACATCCATATGAACTCATATTTAGCTTAGTATAGATACTGATGGTTACATATAGAAACATTTATAGATATGTGTATATACACAAGTTAGTATACACACATATATCTCCTTACTCTGTCAGCTGAGAAGACCTAAAGGCAGTAACCATCCAGATCTTGGTTTATGATAGTATTCTCCAATAAAGGAGTCAAGCTCTTTGGAGAAATGACTGATTCTAGAACCAGAGCATGAAATATACAAGATGATCCTGGAGCATCTTCTGGTGCCAGAAAGTAAGAAAGTGCTCAAAACCCCACAAAACCCACATTGATGTAGGTATTTCAAAAGGACCCAGAAGCAAACTGAAAGAGCTCTCAATGGCCAAAGCTAGAATTTTGAGCAACAAAATCTTTAAAATAGTAGTGGATTATAACTCAATGTATAAAATAAATATCAATCAGCCCATAATGATATAAATAAATAATAAATAAATAAATAAATTGAGGAGAATAGACAAATCTCCTGTGCAGAGGAATTTCTAGTAATTTATGTAGAATGGAGTACACCCTCAAGGAGATGAAGCGTAACTCCTCATTCCTTAAGTGTGGGTTGTACATAGCAACTTCCCTCCAAAAAAAGGACAGTATGGAAAGGGCGACAAAGAGTAACTTTACAGTGTAGAAATTGACAAACATTACTTTATAACATCAACAGTGATAAGTCATGTTAATAGCATATACTCTTGATATGATGTGATGAAAATGGCACTTAACATGTATGGTCATCTTCCCCCAAACCCATAGCCCCAGTCTAATCATGAGGAAAACCTCCTACAAATCCCAATTGACAGACACTCTACAAAATAGCTGACTAGTTCCCCTCAAAACTGTCAAGGGCATAAAAAGACAAGAAGTCTGAGAAACTGTCACAACCAAGGGGAGCCTAAAGGGACATAGCAACTAAATGTCATGTGGAATCCTGAATGGCATCCCGGAACAGAAAAGAGACATTAGGGGAAAACTGAGAAAATCTGAAGAAAAAGTGTGGACTTTAAAATAATGCATCAATAGTGATTCATGAATCACGACAAATGTACCATACTAATGTTAGATGTTAATAATAGGGGAAACTGGGTGTAGGGAACTCTCTGTGTTATCTTCACAGTAATTCTACAATGAGACTTGTTCTAAAATAAAAAGTGTATTAAAATAAAATTAAAACTTACTCAAAAAATACCTGCATCAGAGAGCCAGCTCTCTCTCCAGCATCATCAGTGGCTCCCTGGTTCTGGAGGTTCTGGGTCCTCTGTAACTCTTCTTGACCACCACAGTTTCTAGAGTTCTCACTCTGCCTGTTCCCTATCTCTACTGCCTCACCTCTCTCTACACCCCAAAGCATCAACTTAGTACTACAAAGACCTCAGAGAAAACGGGTAAAGAAGACTTTATCCAGGAGCATGGGCAGAGGGATAAACTGGTGAAGGGGGACAAGTGCACCACTCCAAAGAAGAATCGTCAAAATGAGCAAGAAAACAGCCAGGCTCTTAAATAGGGCCCACAGCGATGGGTTTGCATTGGGCTGCTTCCGTGAATGCAACAAGTTGGGGTCCCAGGATGCAACAGTCAAGAGAGGGTATGGAGAAATCAGAAAATATGTAAACTTCTGGAAAAACAGTCAAGAGACACCTCAAAAAGAGCCAAAGAAAGGGTGAATAAAAGAAAAAGGAAAGAAGATGTACTTAGTTTCCCGCGGCTGCTGTAACAAATTACCACAAACTTGGGGACCTAAAACAACAGAAATTTATTTTCTCATGCTTGGGTGGGGGCCGCAGGGCAGGCAGAAGTCTGAACTCACGGTGTCAGGAGGGCAATGTTCCCTCCATGGCTCCAGGGAAGAATCCTTCCTTGCCTCTTCCGTCTTCTGGCGGCTGCAGGCATTCCCAGGCTTGTGACTGCATCAGTCCAGTCTCTGTCTCCACTTCCACCTAGCCAACCCCTCTTCTCCGTGTCCGTGTCTCCTCTTCCATCTCTTAGAAATGTACTTGTTGTTGAACATAAAGCCCATCGAGGTAATCCTGGATGACCTCATCTCAAGCTGCCTACCTTTACTTAACTAGAGCCGCAAAGATCCTTTTGCCAAATAAGGTCACACTCAGAGGATCTCAGACATGGACACGTTTGGGTTGGGGAGGGGCCACCGTTCAAGCTACCTCCTAGAACGTAGGAGAGAGGGTTAGAAGCAACCACTTCTCTTAAGCGTGAAAAAGCAAACACTCCCAATGTGGTTGTTGGACGTTTGATGGGGAACAGGTATTTTCATACACTGGGCACAGCAGAGCTGTGAAGTATTTGTGCTTCATTGGATTTCAACCCTGCTCACCTGAAAAAATACAGAATCCCAGGCTCCACCCCATGCTAACTGAATGAGAACCTCTAGGAAGTGGAGCCTGTATATCAGTATCTTTAAAAGCTTCCCACATGATATTAATGTGAGCCAAGGCTAAGAACCACGGCGCTAGATGTGATGGGAAGGGAACGGGCGCTGATTTTTGTTTTTGTTTTTGTTTTTGGTCGTCACCAAGTCGCTTGTGGGATCTTAGTTCCTCCACTGGGGAATGAACCCCAGGCCCTCGGCAGTGAAAGTGCAGAGTCTTAACTGCTGGACCACCAGGGAATTCCTCTGATTTTTTTAAATGAAGCTCCCAGCCCACCCTCAGGGCAAACAGAAGCAGAAATGCCACCATGTCCGGTCATCACCCAATATTCAACTGCAAGAGGTATGCCTTGGGACCTGCCCCTCAAGACCAGGGACAGTCAACAGCATAACAAAGTAGATTTCTTGGCTTTTTTCGTTGCCAGCATCTGTGCAGTCTCCCAGACACATGTGCATTCCCCCCGCCCCGACCCCCGACTCCACATAATTCCCTGACCACAGTGACTCACACCTCTTTCCATAGGAGGTCCTCCTCCCCAAATGGGGATATTCCAACTAGCACATAATGATCCGGGTGGAATGACATCGTTTTCCTAAAGGTGCTCTCCCAGATGAAAACCACATCTTTATCTAATCAAACTGCTTCTTTTCTAATTATTTTGTACAAGAAGTGCTAGATCGGATGAGAAAGACAAGAGTCAACTCATTAAAGTTATCTGATTTATATTGAAAGGAAAATTTGATTTGCCTTTACCTAAAACGAACATACTCTCTCAGTCAGATCATGAAATATGCATCAAACCGTATTTAGAATGGAGTACGAATATGCATTGACTGTTTTAGTAACACTCTTTTACACGAGTGACATCAAAGGAAGCACCAGTTAAACAGAAATGAAGCCAAACTGGCTGGCCTTTGAAAGGGAACAAGCAACTCACTATCCTGTAATCGCTACTGAAACAGTCACTTAAAGAAACTCCCTGGGCTCGAAACCAATCAGTCTTAAAGCTACAGGCAAAACCTGAGCTGACAGTGCCCCATTGTTGAGAACGAGGAAAAGATGACTGGATATTTCTCCACTGTGTCATTCTGACTTAGCAAAAAAGAAATGTGAAGACAAAATCAAAAATCCTCCCAGGTTAAGGCCGATTTTGAGCTGGTGGAAGGAGAGGTATGTCCACAGTGGAGTTCTATGGGATGGAAATACGAGAGTCTAAATGTTCTCAGAGAAGAGCATTAAACAAAGAACAGTATGCTTCTCTTTATTCTCTCAGAATCATTGCCTACCAAAACGTGATCCAAGAATAAGTAGTCCATTTATACATAAAAAAATAGTAGGGCTTCCCTGGTGGCGCAGTGCTTGAGAGTCCGCCTGCCGATGCAGGAGATGCGGGTTCGTGCCCCGTTTCGGGAAGATCCCACGTGCCGCGGAGCGGCTGGGCCCGTGAGCCGTGGCCGCTGGGCCTGCGCGTCCGGAGCCTGTGCTCCGCAAATGGGAGAGGCCACAGCGGTGAGAGGCCCGCATAACGCAAGGAAAAAAAAAAAAAAAAAAAAAGTAAACCATGATGTGGTAGTCATTAGTTCTGCCTTCTAGATTTTTCTGAATTGTCTCTTGGGACCATGATAGGATTGTAGATCCCTTGCCAGTGAAGTAGGGTGTGACCATGTGACTTGCTTTGGCCAATGAAATGGTGGGAGAAGTGACACATGTAACTTGCAGGCCAAAGCGTTTAATGGCCTACATATGATTTGCTACTCTTTCTCAGTTCTTCATGACCAGCAGCGTTTCAGAAAGTGGTGGCTTCACCAGTGCAGCTCCTACAATGAGGACATGAGGAGAAACATCAACTGGTCAACCCACAGTGGAAATGTAGCATGAGCAAGAAATAAACCTCTGTGGTTATAAGTCACTAAGATTTTTGACATGTTGCAACCATATCTTAACCCAGCCTAATTAGTTTTATATATATGATATGAAAGAAAAATGTTCAGCTTTGTACAATTCAACTAAGAAATAGCATTTTGTAACTTTTGAATTAGCAAACAAGGAATTAAACGATTAAAACTCATTGCTAAGAATACCAGAAATTTTAAGAAAGCATTATTGATAACTATATAATTTGATGATATAACATTTCTGGAGCACTATCTAGTACTATCTAATGAGAATTTAAAAATATTCACATCCTCTAGGATGTGAATTATTGTTTTAGGAAGGGAATTATTATTCTCTTCTGGGAATTTTTTTAAGGAAATAATTCAAAGGAATTGCTGGAAGTTAATTATATAGATTTGTGTACAGTGGCTTTTTGTAATGACCAAAAACTGGAAAAATCAAAATGCCTAACTATTAGGTATGGTTAAGTAAACTATAGCAAGTAAAAAATTTAATATGTAAATTATCAAAACCAATGGAACAGTAAATATGACATAAAGCTCAGTGAAAAAGTAGCACATCTCTGCACCCATACAGACTTATAGCTCCTGTAGAATAAGCAGATTTTCCCACTAGAATATAAGCTCTAAGTGGGCAGGCATTTTCTGGGTCTTGGTCCCCACATTCCAAGTCCTCAGAACAATGCTTGGCACATGGTAGACATTCTGTCATACTTTTTTGAGTTAATTAATTAATCTGCATAAAAACCTTCAAAGTCAAGTGTAATGTTATTGTCCCCAATTTATAAATAGAAAAAGTGTGGTTTTGAGGAATTTTTTGTTTGGTTGGTTTTTGGAGGGTTTTTTTTTTTCTTTTTTCATATTTTCTATAACTTTTCAGCATTTTAACTGAGGGGATGCCTAACTCCTCAATTCTCCCTATCCACACAATCCTTCAAAATGTGTCTCTTCTGTGGTCCCCAAGAGGCGGGGGACGATCAGAGGTACACAGGGGTTTAGAAACCAGGCAACACCTGAGGGAGGAGATGAGTCCCAGATGCTCCTCATATTCAGTGTCTATTACGGTGCAATAAATTATCCCAAAACTTAGCTGCTGAAAACAACAAACGTTTATCATTTCACAGTTTCTCTCAGTCAGGGATCTAGATATGGCTTAGCTGAGTGTCTCTGACTAAAGGTCTCTCATGAGTTTTCAGTCATGCTATCTGCCAGGGCTGTGATTTCATCCAAAGGCTTGATGGAAGTGGGATGGATTTATTTTGAAGCTCACTCATTTGATTGTTGAAAGACCTCCCTCTCATCATGTGGATTTCTCCACAGAGCTACCCTAAAACACAACAGCTGGATTCCCCAAAGATGAGTGATCCAAGAGAGAGTGAGCACCTAAGATGGAAGGCACAATCTTTTTATAATTTAATCTCAAGATGGCATCCCATCACTTCTGCCTTATTCAAGAGAGCCAGTAAGTCCAGCACACACTCAAAGAGAGGGGATTACACAAGAGAATAAATACAGGAGGCAGGGGCCACTGGGGGAATTCTCAGAGGCTGCCTGCCATCCTCCTTTTCCATGACATTCACTCCATAAATGACAGTGTTGGCCCCTCAGACAGAGGCCATGCCACTTACCAGGCTCAACACACTGCAGATCCACTCCTGTTCTCCAAATGCTCCACAGTGGCTTAGAAAGTTGGAAATATATCATATCATATCTACATACAAGGAGATTCATGTAGGAACCCCCAGTCCAGGCTCATGCCACCTCTAACACTATATGAGTGCATTTGGGCTCTTATAACAAAAGTACCATAGATTGGGTGGATCATAAACAACTATTTACTTCTCAGAGTACTGGAGACTGGGAAGTCCAAGATCAAGGAGTCAGCAGATTTGGTGTCTGGTGAAGACCCACTTCCTGGTTCAAAGACAGCCATCTTGGTGCTGTGTCCTCACATGGCAAAATGGTCGAGGGGAATCTCTGCGGTCTCTTTTTAAGAAAAAATTTTTATTGAAGTGTAGTTGCTCTACAGTGATTCAGGTATACAGCAAAGTGATTCATATATATATATATATATATATATGTATGTATATATTCTTTTTCAGATTCTTTTCCATTATATGTTATTAGAAGATATTGAATATAGTTCCCTGTGCTATACAGTAGGTCCTTGATGGTTATCTGTTTTATATATAGCAGTGTGTATGCGTTAATCCCAAATTCCTAATTTATCACTCCCCCCTTCCCCTTTGGTAGCCATAAGTTTGTTTTCTATGTCTATGTGTCTATTTATGTTTTGTAAATGAGTTCATTTGTATCTTTTTTATTTCAGATTCCACATATAAGCAATATCATATGATATTTGTCTTTCTCTGTCTGACTGACTTCACTTAGTATGATAATCTCTAGATCCATCCATGTTGCTGCAAATGGTATTATTTCACTCTTTTTATGGCTAAGTAATATACCATTGTGTATATATACCACATCTCTTTATCCATTCATCTGTCAATGGACATTTAGGTTACGGGGGTCTCTTTATAAGAACTAATCCCATTTATGAGGGCTCCACCCTCATGACCTAATCACCTCCCTAAGGCTCCACCTCCAAATACCATCACATTGGGGATTAGGCTTCAACATGAATTTTGAAGGAACACAAACATTTAATCTGTAGCAAACACACACCAACCTGAAAAAAAATGATTTGTTAAGAAAAATAAAGGATAGTGGTTGAGGATGTACAGGCTGGCACCAGACTATCTGGGCTAGAGTCTTGATTTTGCCACTTACTTATTGTGGGACCTATCTCATAGGACTGTACGGAGGATTAAAGAAAACAGTAGTTAAAGCACTTAGAACAGGGTCCAGCACACAGTAAACTCTCAATAAATGATAACAGTTGGTTCATGTTTGTTGTAAATAAAAACAGAAGATCTAACTTAGAGAAGGGATAGGACTGATCCTTTTGCCCGAACTTCCCTCTCTGCAGTCATGGACTTCTGAATATGGTGTTCAAGTAGTTTTCAAAAAGGAAAAGATTTTTCCAAGGCCAGGTTCCATCCACTGCGTGTTAACTCTTGGCCATCATAGCTTGGCTTGGACCACCATGAGCCACGAGAGTGGCAGGAACACAATGGTTTGTTTTCTGTGTGTCTCTCCTAATCTGCAAACCAGATGCAGCCTGGATGGTCTCCACTCTGGGCTGTCTTCAGGAGGAACGAAGCCCCAGACTCTGGCACACAGTTCTGCATTCCCAGTGGATGGGAGCCCCATAAATCAGGCCACTGATTCCAACCCCACAACCGGCAGCAGAGGGATTATTGGCAGAAGCTCCTATTTTGCTAGCCTATGACTTTCTGTCTAACCATTTAGTCCTGTAAAATCCAACTGGATGCCACTAGAGAAATGATGATTTTAGCTATGATTTCTCGTTCATGCTGAGCATGTGTCTCCTGTCTGCATGCCTTGGTGAGTTCCAAAGCAAGAAGAGCAGATTATAGCATATTCTTCCCAGTGGACTCCAGTCCCAGAGAGGAAGCCAAGGAAGCTAGAACAACCAAACCAAGAGCACTTAGGAGCTGGGACAGACACAGGGCATGAGCAGCCTCTCAGCCCTCTCCTATCAGGGAGCCACTTTACCACCAAGCCCTGGGGACCACTTCACCATGGATTCACCTCCTCAGGAGAGATGAGCCTGACCCCCAGCCCTCCAGATGCTACACGTCACAGGGGCTACTGTGCACCCAAAGCTTTGCCTCTTCATCTTTCCAGAAGCATGTTCACTGCCCATGCTTCTCATTCTCTCCAGGGAATGTGTTCTCTCTTTTGTCCCTGTGTTCCCTGCTCCCCAGACTTGGGTATCTGTAAAACAACTGGATGGCCTGAAAAAATATCAGTTTGATCCCCATTCCATCTGCTGGCAAAGTGACCTTAGCCGAGTCACTTCACCTCCTTGAATGCTAGTTTTCTTCTCAGTCAAATGAAGAGGAAGGTGGAGCAGTGAGATCCCCAAAATACTTTTTAGCACTGCATTTTCCATCTCTGTGAGTGGATGGTGGTAGGTCAAAAGCAAAGACTCACGGCAGCCCACGGACAAGTGGGCATCATCCCTACAGGAAGAGCTGGCCTGACTCGGTCCTACCTTCCTCCCACTCCACAAGCCCAGGGAGTGAGACAGGACAGACCCCCAAACCTCTTGCCCCAGCAATTGGAGGAAAGAGCCTGGTGAGAAGACCCCAGCATGAGGGGAGGCAGCTTGTCACCAAAAAATAAAGGAGTAAATACATTACGATCCTCTTACAGGGAGCATGCTTGGCAATGAAGCTTAAATCTGGGGCAGTGTGGGTTGTGTGTGATTGGTGTGTGTGTGTGTTTGTGTGGTGTGATATGTGTATGTCTGTGGTGTATGTGTGGTGTGGTATATGTGTGGTATAGTGTGTGTGTCTGTGGTGTGTGTGTGTGTGTGCACAGCCAGATCCACCTTTTCAACAACTGTTGACACTAAGAATAATAGGTTTTTACTTGGGCTCAGAAAATTACCATAAAGGACACTTTGGGGAACATTGGTGAAACTTGAATATGGACTGTATATTACATATTAGTATTGTATCAGTGTTAAATTTTCTGAACTTAATACTTATATTGTGATTATAAAAGTGAGAGTCCTTATTCTTAGCCTTCAGGGACAAAGGATCATCGTGTCTGCAACTTATTCTCAAATGGTTCCGTAAATATCGATAATAATATAATAAGTCTGCATATGGAGAGAGCTAAAAGCACACGTAGCAATGTTAACCATTGATAAATGTAGGTCAAGGGCAGACAGATGTCCATTGTGCTAGTCTCACAACTTTTCTGCAGGCTTGAAAAATTTCAAAATAAAAGGTTAAAGTGACATTTTAAAATTTAAAAAGCAAAGTGTCTAGGATTTTAAAAACACCTTAGTTTGGGGTTAAAAGTAGTGGGTGTCAAGACAGGTGAGAGCCTCTAGTTCTAATTAAGTTCACCGACCCTCTCAGGTTTCAACTCCATGACAAGGGCCAAAAGGCTGAGCCAGCCTCACACAGCTGTGTTTCAGGAAAAACCCAGGGAGAGAGACCCGATCTGCCCTCCAGGAGGCCGCTGTCTGTGGGGAAGAAACGCAGGCCGTGTGGTGATTGATGGCCACCCAAACGCAGTGGGCCACCAGGACAGGCAGCCCTTCAGCCCTGGAGGTGAGGGTGCTTGCTTCTGGGGTCATCTATTCTGACTCCAAGTTCCAAATGCAGCTGATTCTCAGGCAAATGTTCCTCTCTCCCCGCAAAGCAACAGTGCTTTCTTTCCCTCCTTAACTTCCAATTGTCATTCAATGACTGATAGGGGTGAGGCTAGCAGTGGACCAGGCTGCCCTCAGGAGGCTGAATAGCTAGGCCCTTGGCCACCTCTGCCACATGGCCCCAGATCAACAGACGTCAGCTCAACAGACGTCATGGAGACCCAAGGCCTGTTAGGAGGGATTAGATGACCATAAGTCTTTTGAATTTCATTACCATCTCAAATCATTCTGATTGTCCCCATAAGGAGACATTATCATGGTCACCAAAGAGTGAGCATCTGCCACCACACTGCACTGACAGAGGGCACTCCTGGTCACCTTGGATGGGGTAGGGGTGGGGGGCTGCCCACAAAAGAAGGGCTTGGAGGACAAGAGCTCTCCTCGCCCCGCCCTTTCCAAACTTTTTGCCCCTCCTCTTACCAAGGAGGCAGCACCTAGTCAGCCCCGTGAGGCTCTGGAAGTTTCTCCCCGATTTTCAGGCATCCTGAGAGTTCGTTTCGGTTTGATACAGCCAAGAAGAGGCCAAGCCGGGGCTCAAATTCCCCTCTAGACTTCTTGCCTTGGAGGCAGCCTCATACCCGGAAGGACCAACATGGCCCTCCCAGCTCCGAAGGTTCCAGGAGGTCTGAGTGGTTCCCCCAAGAGACCACAAAAGGTAGACATCTTTCTCCGCTGGGGTGGGCAGCAGGAAAGCCTGCGCCCCTAAACAAGTGCTTGGAAAAGAGATAAATAACTTAAGAAAGCATAAAGGAGGGAAATTAGCAAGCATCCCTCCCCCAAAGTCATGACACCAAGAAAAATCCCTCCCACCGCGTTCTCTCCCTTTTCCTGACTCTATATGAAGTCCCCAAAGTCAATCAACACTTTGGGTTAATTACTAGATCCATCCAAGGTTTCAGAATCCTACCCTTTCCAAATTTTGAGTTTAGACCCTGTTCCTGGTTCCCTTTACTTCTTTCTCCTTTCCTTTTCTTATCCTGTGTATACAGTATAGTCCCACTGTTATGTTAGGTCATGACATCCAATGACAAGAAGAGAATTCTAGTAGACCCCTAACATTTCTCTGCCCTGGTCCTCCCACTCTTGGGCCACACACCTACCTCTCTTCCCTGCCTCCATCCAGGTTTCCTGGGTTGGAGTCTCAATGCCCCTATCCACCCCACCCCCCTACCAGTGAGCCCCAGGAAGCCTTCTCCTCACCCAATCCCTGCCCTAGGAGAAAAGATATTCTGATCATATCAGTGCCTCCCATCCACTATGGAGAGTCAGGTAATGCAGGGCACACTTCTTACCCACACAGGCTCTTGCTAGAGTCCTCCACACAGCACTTACTATCATTTTACACCCTCCATCTTCCACCCATCCCAGAGCATGGTCCTTTAAAGAAGAAAATGTTCCTAAAAACACCTTGAATTGTGTGAAGATTTCAGTTAACACCAGAGATATGATTATTTCTTAATAGACTTTAGCTTTTAGAGCAGTTTTAGGTTCACAGCAAAATTGAGCAAAAGGTACCAAGATTTCCCATAAAAACCACCTCCACACGTGCATAAGCTCCCCCGTTATCAACATCTTCCACTAGATGTTACATCCCTCATTGTTACAGTCAATGAATTGACACATGATTATCACCCTGAGTCCACAGTTTACATTAGAGTTCCTCTTGATGTTGTACATTCTATGGATTTGGGCATACGTATAAAGACATGTATCCATCGGTGTAGCATCACACATAGTATTTTCACTGTCCTAAAAATCCTCTGTGCTCTGCCTTTTTATCCATCCCCCCCCCCCTCCTTAACCCCTGGCAAGCCCTGATTTTTTTACCGTCTTCATAGTTTTGCCTTTCCAGAATGTCACATAGTTGGAATCATACAGTATGTAGTCTCTTGGGATTGGTTTCTTTCACTTAATAATATGCCTTTACATTTCCTCCATGTCTTTTTATGACTGATAGTTCATTTCTCTATAGCTCTGAATAATAGTTCCATTGCCTGGATGCACCACAGTGGGTTTTTTTAAAATTTCTATTGGAGTAGAGTTGATTTACAATGTTGTGTTAGTTTCTGCCATACAGCAAAGTGTATCAGTGATATATATACATATATCCACTCTTTTGTAGATTTTTTTCCCATGTAGGTCATTACAGAGTATTGAGTAGAGTTCCCTGTGCTATACAGTAGGTTCTTATTAGTTATCTGTTTTATATATAGTAGTGTGTACATGTCAATCCCAATCTCCCAATTTACCCCTCTCCCCACCCTTTTCCCCCTGGTAACCATACGTTTGTTTTCTACATCTACCACAGTTTATTTATTCCTTTCACCTACCAAAGGACATCTTGGTTGTTTCCAAGTTTGGGTGATTATGAATAAAGCTGCTCTAATCATCCGTGTGCAGGTTTTTGTGTGGACAAAAGTTTTCAGTTCATTTGCGTAAACACCAAGGAGCATAACCGGTAGATCGTATGGTAAGAGGCACAGCTATTATTGATTGTGCTTGTGATGCAAAGGCCCCCGCTCCTCTGCTCCTTCTGGGGTCTGCCTCATGCCCCACAGCTCCCCAGTTCTTAGAGTCTGATTCACTTGACGTTTTTTAATATAGCTTTCTAGAAAAAACTTTATTTCGAGATAATTGTAGGTTTCTTTGCAGTTGTAAGAGAGGATTCAGGAAGATCCCTTCACCCAGTTTCTCCCAAAGATAACATCATCTTGCATAACTATAGTATAATGTCACAACCAGGAATTTGACAGCGATATGGATGTACAAGTTTGTTTAACCATGTACCCACTGAAGGACGTTTGGGTTGTTTCCAGTTTGGGGCTATTACAAATAGAACTGCTATGAACATTTTTGTAGAGGTTTTCTTTTATTTTTGTGAGCATAAGTTTTCATTTCCCTGGGATAATGTCCAAGAGTATGATTGCTGGGTCATATGGTAAGTGCATGTTTTGTTTCGTAAGAAGCTGCCAGATTCTTTTCCAAAGTAGCTGTGCCATTTCCATTCTCATCAGCCATCAGCCGTGATCCAGTTTCTCCCCATCCTTGCCAGCAGTTGGTGTTATCACTGGTTTTTATTTTAGCCGTTCTGATAGGTGTGCAATGATAGCTTGTCCTGGTCTTCACTTGCATCTCCCTAATGGCTAATGGTGTTCAACACCTTTTCATGTGCATCTCAGCCTTCTGCGTATATCTTCTCCAGTGAAACATCTGTTTATGTCTCTGCCCACTTTCTAATTGGATTGTTTAGGGGTTTTTTTTACTACTGAGTGCCTGAGAGTTCTTTATATATTTTAGATACGAATCCTTTGTTTGGTGTGTGGTTCACAAATATTTTCTCCCAGGCTGTAACTCGTCTTTCCATTCTCTTTTCAGAGTCTTTCCCAGGGCAAAGGTTTTAATTTGAGGAGGTAGAATTGACCAGTTTTCCCCTTTATGGATCGTGTTTTTGGTATCAAGTCTAGAAACTCTTCACCTAGCCCTAGGTCCCCATGATCTTCTATTTTTTCTAAAAGTTTTATATTTTACATTTTATATTCAAGTCCATGATCCATTTTGAGTTAACTTTTGTGTAATAACGTGAGTACTAAATGTGTGAGGTTTAGGCTGAGATTCATTTTGGTGCCTGTGGACATCCATCGTTCCAGCACCGTTTGTTGAAAAGGTCATCCTTCCTCAACTGAATTGCTTCTGCTCCTTTGTGAAAAATCATTTTGACATATTTGTACGGTCATTCGCTTGACATTTGTTTTGCCTTTTTTCTTTTTAGAAATTCCCCTGCCTGGCAGAAGGCAACTGGCTGGGCCTGTCTGAAGTCTCAGAGACTCTGGATAGATAGGTAGCCATTGCTTCAAGCAGCCTGGGCTCAAACTCCTACCCAGTTGCAAAGCATCAGGGATGTGGAAAATGGTATCCTAACTTAAGGAAAGCAAGAAGCTAAAATGATCTGGGAAGGGCAGGTGTCAATCAGCACTTAACTGAATTTTATAAAAATGGAAACCATTAGCTTCAAATGCTAAAATAAATTTTTATTCAGTTAAAAAAAAATGGAGGGCTTCCCTGGTGGCGCAGTGGTTGGGAGTCCGCCTGCCGATGCAGGGGACGCGGGTTGGTGGCCCGGTCCAGGAAGATTCCACATGCCGCGGAGCGGCTGGGCCCGTGAGCCGTGGCCGCTGAGCCTGCACGTCCGGAAACGGGAGAGGCCACAACAGTGAGAGGCCCGCGTACCGCAAAAAAAAAAAGGAAACCAGCAGGATAGGTCTCTTTCCAAGGAGATGGCAGAATGTGAGTCAATTCCAGCTTTCCTTTCTCTAAAGCACTGAGTTGTTCTGAAGGCCATGGTGGGCAGTGATGGGGACTGTGGCACCATGGTGTAACCACAACCCAAGTTAAAAACCCCACCTAGGAGACAAAACCATTCCCGGCCACCAGTAATGGCCAGGGTGAACTTTTCACAGCATGTCTTGCAGCTCAGTGCAATATTTCTTTTCAGACGTGCTTTTCTTATAGTTTTTGGTTCTCCTTGAAAGTGTCAGGATTCGGTCTCCTGTGAACTTCACCCAGAGCTGGAGGAGCTGGTTGAAGTCCATTGTGAGCCGAGAACCCACTCTCTTCACTTCTCTTCTGCTGCCCTGGCCTCTCCCTCACCCTATCTTTCACCCCACAGCCCCCCAGGGTGGGGAGGGTGGAGGAAAGGTGAACACTATAACCAGAAGCCTCACAATGTGGGTCCATTTTCATTCCAGGTCCAAGTGAGAGAGACCAGGTCCTTCGGAGCAGAGTAGATTCCCTTGCCGAGCAGGTTCAAGACTAAGAATTATGGCTCCAGGTCTTTTTTTAATGTCAGAATGTCAAAAATTAGAACACATTTCTCAAAAAGCAAGATACTGGCTCTTCACAATTCCCTACTCAGGCTGGCTTTCTGAACCACCTTAAAGAAATGCAGAGCTTCCTTCTGCGTGCCTCATAATCTCCTAGAAACAAAGGCTATTCAAGACACAGCACTTCTCAGGTTCCAAGAGTGGATCTTTCTGCCTCTTGCTGGACCTAGAGCAGCAGAAACGCCTGGCAACACATCTGGGGAAGGATGCGGGTCAAATGAACTTATGCCAAAGCCATCAGCCCTTTTGACCCGCATCCTTCCCCAGATGTGTTCAAAAAGAATATCCCAGGGTGAACTCCTGTCACAAAGCAATCTCCTCTTGCTGTTTGCAAGACAAACTAAGAGGGCAGTCATAATTAGAGTGTCACAAACACACCACAGTTAATAAGTGACATAAATAACCATATAAATGACAAGCTGTGAATCTGAAACTTGACAGGACCTTTCAGATCCAACCAGAGCTTGGCACGGAAAAGCATTCTCTGAATTTGCACATAATCTGCTTTTTGCAGCTCCTGTGAGAAGGAGCTATTTACCCAGTAAGCATGTTATTCTCCACTGGAGATTATGGTCATTCCAAGTCAATTAACTGCATTCCAAAGAAAACAGGAGGAATTTAAAATACCGGATTTGAAGGTTTGTGAGGGAGATAGAGAAGACAGGAAGGGTCCTTGTAAATTGTGGTTACTAATACCACGACATTGCCCTAGAGCTCTGGACAGCAGACAGCACTTGATTTTTTTAAAGAGAAAAGATTCCATCTTGTTACTCGGATTTTCCCGTGAGCAGCATGGTGGAGGCTGTACAGGCCAGTTTCAGGATGGCACCAACTGGGTGCTCTCTCTGGAGTCCCATCAAGGGGGGTACCCACAGAGCCATCCATGGTTACTGAGTCCGCACAGCCTCTGGTCTCCCAAGACTTCCCCTTCTTGCTTTTTACTTGTTTTAATTGAAAATTAAATTCAAGTAACACAAAATCAACCATTTTAAAATGTACAGTTCAGTGGCATTGACTACATTCACAGCATTGTGCAGCCAAAACCTCTATCTAGTTCCAAAACATTTCCATCACCATAGAAGAAAACCCCAATCCCATTAAGTCACTCCCCACCTTCCCCTCCCCCCAGCCCCTGGCGACCACTAATCTGCTTTCTGTCTCTATGGATTGGTCTATCCTGGACATTTCACAGAAATGGAATCATACCATATGTCACCTTTTGTGACTGGATTCTTTCCCTTAGCATCATGTGTTTGAGGTTCATCCATGATGTAGGATGTATCAGAATTTCACTCCTTGTTACGGGAAGTAATATTCTGTTGCTGCATAGATGGAGCACATTTTGTTTATCCATTCATTGGTTGAGGGACATTGGGTTGCTTCCACCTTTTGGCTATTGTGAACAGCACTGTTATGAATATTCATGTACAAGTTTTTGTTTGAATACATTTTCAGTTTGGGGAGGTATATACCTAAGAGTGGAGTAGCTGGGTCTTACAGTAATTCCATGTTTAACTTTTTGAAGAAACACCAAACTGGCTTTCCCCTGCTTGCTTTTACGTGCAGTTATGCCTTCACTTAAAGCTGTCTTCCCTATTATTTCTGAGGTTTGGAACAAGGGAGTGGAGGTTCGCTGGTGGCTCACTCAGCCATCTGGATACCGGAAGTCCAGCATTAAATTAACCTGCTGCATCACTGTAGCTCCTAAAGAAGGCCTGGTCTTCCACACTCACACCCTCCCTGCCCCAGTAGGAACTGGGGCTGAATGATCATGGGGGAAAAAGGAGGAAGGACAGAACTAATGAGGCAGCGGACTCCAAAGAAAAGTACCCGCAACCCGTGGGTGCACCAGACCATTACCTACTGAGATGCTAGAATACGTTAGAATAGGACTTCTATTTTGATTATATTTATCTAAAAAGTAAGAAAAAAATGAGCTTTACTAATGGTTATGGGTTGAATGGTGCTCCCCCCTGCCCCCCAAAAAAGATATTTTAGAGTCCTAACCCCAGCACCTCAGAATGTGACCTTATTTGGAAATAGGGTCTTTACAGAGCTAATCAAATTAAAATCAGGTCAAGGTGGGCCCTAATCTAATATGACTGGTATCCCTATAAAAAGGGGAAATTTGGATACACACACACACACACACACACACACACACACACACACACACAAAGAGAAGACAGACAGAGACACAGAGAGAATGCCACGTGAAGAGATAGGCAGAGATCAGGGTGATGAGTCTTGAAGCCAAGCAATGCCAAAGATTGCCGGCTGACCACCGGAAGCTAGGAGGGAGGCCTGGAACAGATTCTCCCTCACAGCCCTCAGGAGAAGCCAGCCCTGTCCACACCTTGAACTCGAATTTCTAGCAACCAGAACTGTGAGGAAATAAATTTTTATTGTTTAAGCCACCCAGTCTGTGGTACTTGATTACGGCAGCTTTAAGAAGCTAATATTCTAATCTGTAATATAAAGGTGCTCCTGGGTTCCCCTAACTGCAGGATTTGAGGCTTCTTGAGGGAGGAGGGAGTACCACACCTTGCGGGGAGAGGTGACAAGTGCCCCTCCTGGGAAGAGTGACTAGAAGCAAATGAAGTGGATTTATAAAGATTAGATCTCGTTGTGATGTAATCAATTCTTACAAAACAGATGGGTAAAAGCCCAACTGGAACCAATGCAGAGGCTGCAAGCAGAGGAGGGAAAAGGGAAAAGGGGAGCTGATTTGTCTCTTACACGCAGGCTTCCCCTCACCCCCGCCGTGCTGCACCATAAAAACACTGGGAGCTGGTCAGATCCCACAGGAGGACAGACCAAAATCATATCCCTTCTGTTATCGATGAATCAAACCGAAATTCCTACGATGCCGTGAGGTATTAACCAATGGTGATATAAAACTACCACAATTAACAACACTTTAAAAATTGTTTATTTCACCTCGTTCCTCTGTTTTAACCTCAACTTGACGTATATTTTATAATTCACATAATGTACGGTTTTTAAATAAATATATGGGAAATATGTATCCCTCCCACACACAACTTTTTACTAAATGAGTACATAATCAGAAAAGCTTGGAAACCACTGATTTAAGCTAAGGTCTGCAGATAGATGTGGAACACCAAAACAGAAGGTGCTGGAGCCCTTATATCTGATCTTCAGCAAGAGACAGATGCTGTTGAGATATGAGAGATGTTCTGGACCAGAAAATTCCCCAAGAATGACACATTCAGTTCTCCCAGCTCACAGATAGGACGCGGCTTCCATGGCAGTGGGACCAGCACAGGTTCCCACAGAGGGCACTGGCAGAGCTCCCTGACATGTCAAGTGACATATGGGGCCCAGGTGCACCACACAACCATATTGACCCATGGGTTCACCAGAAGTAGAAGGAGCCAGGTCTCTGGTTTGAAAGGTCACAAAGATTTCCACCAAGAAGAGAATGGGGCAGGATGGCTTCCCCCTACCTGTGGCAGTGGAAGAGGGGAAAAAAAAAACCCTCAGATATTGGAAAGGGGCAAGCGAGAGTGATTTTTTAATGTATTTCAAGGTTGGTGAGGAGACAAACATTCTTGAGCAAGTACAGACTCCTAGGACCTGCAAATCTCAGCAGATTACCTTGAAGTGGAAGGGTTTAAGCACCCAGGGTTGAGGGGAGACCAGTGGATAATCTACTGGAATTCCAGAATCCAGACCCCCCCCTTTCTTTCTCCACCTTCCTAAATCTGAAACTCCCAACCTTCTTCTGACTCCAAAGCAGAAGTGGGTGGGAAAGAGCCAGCAAAGCAAGAAGCTTGAAGAGTTCCAAACTGCGCAGGTAAAGGCAAGGTTCTCAGGCAAAGAACGGAGAAATAAGGGATTTCAGGGAAGAGGCAGAAATTCATGGGATTTGGGGGCCTGGGGGAAGGTGTGAAAAGTGTGGGGATTCAGGTGAGGTCGCTGTGGGATGCTCAGAAGGTGTGAGCCCCACCCCCAGATACACGCTCATTCACGTGCACGGGGATGAATTAGCTGGATGAGAAGCACTACACCCACATTCTTGGACACGGCACACCTTAGGAATGTGACACTGTGAACGTGAAGTCAAGAGCAGATGAAACCTTATCTACACTCTGTGTAGGTTTCCTTGGCAGAGGGAGGGAGAACCCATCCTCTCCACTGGTGGTTTAAGGAAACTTCAATAATAAGAATGGCGAGTCAAATGGTATCACACTTGCCAATGACCCAACCAACCAAGTAGTAAGACAGACTGTCCTCACCACTTTAAAAAAGTCAGACATTTTCAGGGCAGTTCTTGGCAGACCTATAATTTTAGAAGCTTTCTGTGAAGAGTGGAACAGCCACAGTAGCCTGTGTCCCTGGCAATTGACCACTCCAGCATGCTCTGGGGGGCCTTCCTTGCGTGGCTGCCTGATCCTGCTGTTGGATGGGGACGCCTGGATGCGGACCTTCCTCCAAGTGAACAGTGACCCATCAGCCGGGGTGCACTTGGGGCCAACTCAGGCATCTCATTAGAGCAGAACCACAGGTGGTCTTGGAAGAGATCCAGTTGGACCACGAGAGGCTGGAGACCAGTGAGCAAGAGAGGCTAAGCTCCTCTGAGGCCAAGGTAGATAAAAATGTACCCAGGTGAGAGGCTGCCCTCATGCCCCAGCTGCTCCTAAAATAACAAGAGCTTAGATTTGCTCTGTTGAATCTGGGGGTGTCCTGAGTCAGAGGACCTTCACCAACCTCTCCTGCTGACAAGCCATGTTTGAGCTTGGGGGAGAGGCAATGGGGTCTGACGTTCCCTGACCATTGCTAAAAGCTCAAGATGAGGTTTTCCTCCAGCAGCTTCTCATTTGCCTCTAGGGAAGGATCCTTCCTGGAGGGGCCTCCGGAGCCCCAGATGCACCTGGTTCCACCTGGCACCTTCACGGCGGGTCCCGGACAAAGCAGCTCCCAAGGCGGAGCAGCAGGGCTTGTGTACCTGGCTCCTCCTCCAGGCCCAGCCCTGCCTGCGTTGACTTTGAAAGAAATATTTATACTAAGGGCTGAAGCTAAGGGAAGATTTCACCACCTCTTATCTCTTGTAGTTTAGAAAAACAACCAACATTTCATTGACAGCTGAGCCCGTGGCGCCTCTGTTTGCAGCTTGTTTCTCTGGGGAGCATCCTCTTCCCAGAGCCCTGTCTCAGCTTACACTGCTCTGCTCACTCCCTCTCAGACTCTCGGGGGAAAAGAAGATTCTCAGGAGCAGGCCGCATCCCTGATAAGGTCCCCTGAGCACTCCAAAGGCCTCAAACTTGAGGCTGGCCTGGCTTCACATGCCATCTGTTTGATGACAGCTCTCCAGTCTGGACCTCCAGCCAAAGCATCATGAGTCTCTCAGTTTGGAGGATCCCTGGAGATCCTCCCACACACCCAAGCCCAATACTCAGTGCAATCACACAGCGCCCCAGCCCAGAGCGATCTGCTCAGCTTGTTCACACTTGTCCCCACCCCTACGTAAGCCCTGTTTTTCTATCCATTGCCCCCAAGCCACCCATGCACTTCCCCAGAAATTACAAGGAAAAGGCTCTCCAGCCCCACATCCCACCATCGTTCCTCCCTTTCAGTCCATGGCAGAATTCTGTTAGGCTCAAGCACCCACCCTTCTCCAAGGAACCAAGCGTTAACCTGGAATGGAAATCTCTGTGCCCATCCGTCCTCACCCCACACCCTCTGCCATCTTCCCCTGACTCAGTCTGTTCTCCCTCTCTCCTTCCCTCCCACTCTCCAAGCTCCTGCGCCAGTGGTGGCAAACTCCCTACACCCACAGCACTTCTTCACACGTTCCTCCTAACTCTTGGCTTAACTTCGTGATTCTCAACCCTGGCCGCACACCAGAAGCCCTCAAGGAGATTTTTTAAAAAGATACTGCTGCCCAGACAGGCCTGGCTACTTAATTTGTGAGGCCCAGAGCAGAATGAATTTGCAGGTCCCCTTGTTCATAAAGTATTAAGAATTTCACAATGGCAACGGCAGAGCATTAAACCAAGTGTGAGGCCCTTTTGAGCACCAGGCCCTGTGCAACTACAGGGATTGCAGGATCCGTGAGACTGGAGAAGGTTGGAAGGACGATTTGTGTGTAATTGGAGCCTTCTTCCATGAAGCCCAGGTGCTTTCCTTAAACATTAGATTTAATTAGCCTGGGGCCCCTGGACTCTGCATTTTAGAAGCTTCCCAGGAGATGCTCCGGTGACTGAGAGGATTGCTGCTGGCTGCCCAGAGATCCTACTTCTGCTGCAGGCCTCTCAGGTAGAAACTGTTTATTCTTATGCTCTTGACCTTGGGGCTAGGAGCTGGGCTTTCATCTTCCTTGTTCCATATTGTACTTCTAAACATTGCTCATTCACAGTTTTGCAAATTACCTGCTCGATTGAGGCTAAGGTCATTCAGGTCTTTTCCTTACCTTAGTCCAGGTCTTTTCTGGACTTTCTTTGGTACATTTCCTCACCCAACCAAGACTTAGCAAATTGTTCATGACTTTCTTCACCCCCTATCATGCTGCTGCTTCAGACTCCTTGTGGGTGGCTCAGCCAAGATCCTGGCCCCTCCGTTCCTGTTCTTCTGTCTCCAGTGATCATCTCTTTCCTTCTCCTCAGCACCCCACTCCCATGCTCCCTTGAGCCTGGCAGACACTCAGGGCTCCTGCACCTCTAAATCTTAAACCCAAGTGCCCCCACTCTCTGACGATAGCATCTTATCCTAACTTCTCTTTCAATCCCATAATCCTGCTGCACCTGTTACTCAACACCATTGAAGCCTTTGGTCCCATGACCTTCCTGGAATCCGTTGTCTGTTCACTCTCTTCATCTGGCATTTTATCCTGCTTAGATTCAATGCTGTAGTTCTTCCAAATACTATACATTCCCTTCCTCTTCTGTTGTTACATCCCTCTCCCCCTTCTAGTGAAATCCCAGCCCTAGATGAAGATCAACATCCGTCTTCTCCAGGAGAGCTTCTCCATCTTGCCAGAGCACTGCTGGAGGCAAGTCCCACGGGTGCATGGACCCACTTCAGCCATGCCCTCAGGACTGCCCGACAATCAAACCCTCCCCGCCAGCTGAGGCTCCAATTACACACAAATCGTCCTTCCAACCTTCTCCAGTCTCATCATGTCAGCAGCCACCACTGCCTCCTTCACTCTCCGCAAGTGACCTTGCCCCCTATTTCACTGAGAAAAGAGAACCAATTGTCAATCCCCAAATCTATCAGCATACACTCCTGCATTTGCCCCTGACTCTCCATCCTCTCATCCAGGGCTAATTCCTTCACAGATGCTCTCTGCTTCCCTTGCCTCTCATCTGCTCAGGAGCCTTATGCCATCAATTTCCCTCTCTCTGGCCTTTCTCTTCCATCTCGTCTCTGTTCTAGATCCTTCCCTTCAGCATTTCAATAGATTCTAGCATTTCAAGCATAATAAAATTCCAGCATTTCCTAGATTCTGCACTCCTTTGAAAAGAAAGGAAAAGGGGGAAAGAAAAGGTGAGGAAAGGAGAGGAAATGTGACCCATCTCTCACCTCCCATTTACTCCTCACCTCCTAGCCCCTGGCTTTTATTCCATTATCTCAATGAAACAGTTCTTGATAAGGTCACCAATCACTTTCATTTTAAACACAATGGCCACATTTTGGGCCTCTTCTTTCTTGACCTCAAGCATTACCAGAACTGGTTGACCACTCCCTCCTTCCTGAAATATACTCTCCCATTGTCTCCTTCACATCATTTTCCTTTCCTGTTTCTCTGGCTTCCCCTCCTCAGCCTCCTTCGGGGTTCTTCCTCCTCCACATGACAAGTATATGTTTGAGTTCTTTAAGGCTCTATTTTAGACCCTCTCCTTTGCTCCCTCTACTCTCTATTCCTGGATAATCTCATTTATTTCCATAATTGATGGAAATACAATGATATTGATATTTCCATCAAATATCATGTAAATGCTGATTCATTTTATCTGCAAAGACATGAAATATCAATGGCCATTTCTCTCACACTGTATAAGCATCCTGTGCTGATATAATGGTGCCATGGTTTGGGGAACCCAGGCTCCTTCTGTCTTGTTGCTCAGCCACCCCCAGTATATTGCATTATTTGCATAGTCTCAGATAACTCCACGCCAACATTCCAGCCTTCAGGAGGAGGGAAAGTGGCAGGGAGCAGACAGGTCCCTTCCCTTTAAAGATACCACTCAGAAGTTGCATTCATCACCTCTGCAAGCATGTCATTGGCCAGAACTTGAACAAATAGCCACACTTAGATCCAAGGAGGACTGAGAACTCTAGGTTTTATTCTGGGTGATCACAAGCCCCTTTAAACTTCTGTTAATGTGGAAGAAGGGAAAACCAATATTGACAGAAAACTAGCAGAATCAGCCACAGGGATCAACTAGATTTGCCAACATTTTATTTTGTCAAATAAGAACTTTTTTTAAGCCTACCACTTATTGCCATCGTTTCATAAAAGAGGACATATTTAATGCCAAAATTGGAGAAGGAGTTATCTCAAAATAGAGAACAGAGTTTTAAATTAAATGAACTTAGATTTATGGAAGAAAGCACCATATCATGCTCATTTTTTTCATTCCCCTTGAAGCATTCATCTCCTGACCTGAACAGGGAGCCATGACTGAGGCATGGCTGGCAGGGCACTGTCAGAATCATCTTTATCTCCCTACACTTCCCTGACTTAGGGGGACAGCTATGATTGACCCCAGTGTGATTTGACCCCCAGCTCCCACTTGGTACTAGTATGGAAACCCAAGCCTCAACCCCCTAAAGTCTCTTCTCACTGCCAAATGTCCAACGGTACCTAGGTCCTGTGTAGCTTTGGGTCACTGCTGTGTCTGGAGGACTCAATCCCTTGCAGGACCTTACATTATATCAGGGGTCTCCAGAAAGTTCAGCAACATCACATCTGTCACTCTCCAAGGGTGTGCCACATAGGGGAGTCTCCCCAGCAGAAGCAATGATGTCTGTCTCCTTTTGGCCAGTCTTGAAAAGTCACACCTTTTCTAGCAGTGCTCTCTCTTTCTGCCTCACATTCCGTCCACATAGAACAGGTCCTCAGCAGACCAGCCCAGAGAACACTGAGGGACACTGGGCAGTGTCTTATCTATCAATGGCCTCATCGATCACAAAAAGACTCATGTTCTGTCTTGATTTACTCTGGAGACCTCTGCTTCTTTCTACCCCCAGGCCCCCAACATTTCTCTAGGTGGCCTGTAGGCTTCGCCCAATTTCCCGGAGTATTAGGTCACGGAGTAGACTTGAAGCTGAAGGGCTGAGAACTGTCCTTTGTCTCAGGGCAGTGGAGGTAGCCCCTTCCACACCCCCTTTCTGCTCCTCCAATTGCAGGGTATATTCTGGAGGGTAGGGGGCAAGCTCTCAGCTGTCTTGATGGAAAAGAAGCCTTGGAATAGTTGGTTTTCTGACTTATTTTTTGTGTGTTCTGCCTTTTGAAATTGAACTGTTTCACTCACAGAGTCCTTTACTGCATATTCCTGAATCCTAAAAACTTAGATTATTTTTGTCAAGAATTCCCTCCTTCTTTTTTTTTTTTTTTCATCTAGACTTCGATAGGTTTGAATCCTAGAATTTTAGTACAGGAGGGGGCTTAGAGATCCTAAGATCCTACGGCTTTGTTTTCTGGCTGAGGAAGCTGAGGCCCAGAGAGATGAATGGCTGCCCGAGGTCACACAGCAGCCAGCCCCAGGGTCCAGGTCACGCGACTCTGCACCCTGGGCTGGGTACAGCATGGGTGGGGTGGAGGGCTGGCCTGAGAAGTTGGAGCCAGACCTGGAAGGATTTGTTGCTCCATCCTGGCACGTTCAAGGTCGTCTGCCCTCGCCCCTGCGCTTCATAGCCCCTGCTCGACCTCTGTGCCGAACAGAGTTGATAAACAGAGAGAAATTGCACAGGAAACTCTCACGGGTGGGCTTCAAGATCCTCTAAGAAAAATGTTCTCTTGTTTACAGCAGAGTGCATCCTAGGTGCAATGCCAACAAAGTTTGCTTCTTTGTTTATTTTAACCGAGAAGGGAAATTAGCGGCAAAAGAATATTTTGATAATGAATGGAAAGTTAGTCATGACATTTTTGAGGGGGAAAATATAAATAAACTTTTAAAAATGAGAGCTGTCTCGGCAAACGATAGAGAGGACTCATGTGTCTCAGTCAATTTGAAGAGATATTTGGGGTGCTTGGAGTGCCTGCCATGGGTTTCTGCTTCTCCCATTCACCCCCTGAATGTAGCGTAAGCCTTTGAGGACAGCAGAATGTGTGTGAGCGTGTGTGTGTGTGTGTGATCTCCTAAAGCAATCATTGTTAATGGAAAGGTTTTTAAATATTTGCAAAAGGATCTCAGAACTTTACAGAATACAACAGTATCTATTTCAAAACAACCTGGGAGTACTTGGTGTTTGCTCAGGTCTGGTAAGTTTCCACTGTGGGCAGAGCTGCCCAGCTTTTCATTCCAACTCAATTCAAGTGGCATGATTTGATTAAGCATTTCTTCACTTATAATTGTGTGCCAAGGCCTCAGGGCATCATTTGTTGGGTGGCCCCGAGTGGGCTGAGTGGGGACGGAAAGACAAGTCCATCCAGAAAGGTCTGTGCCTGACCTTGTTCTCCAGTGTAATTCTGTCTGGTACCTGGCCAATCTTTCCCATTATTATGAACTGGCCTGTCTTGACCAACGATGGTTTTCTAGGGTTCAAGGTGAGCCGCATCCAAGGGAGAGCATGTATCCTCGGAGCTCTTGGCTATACTGAAAGCTGGGAGGGCATCACACTGCATTTGACTGAACTCCACCCACCACCTGGGAAATTACAGCCCTGCGCTGCCCACTTGCAAACTCTAATACAACAGTCTTTTAGAAAAAGGGTTGTTTAATAATATCAAAAAATCTTAACCTCCGAGCACAGTCTCCACCTCTGTAAGATGAGGTAATAATACAAACTCATGAGGTTGAGGTGGGAGTTAGAAACATTGCAGATCAAGTCCTGGAATGTGGTGAAACTGCAAGTTGTATTTATAGATGGCAACCTTGATTGTCACAGTATTTATGTCCCCATCCTCCTGCTTTAAAGAACCCCCGTTTTGTTCAGACATCGACCCCATTCCCAGGTACCTGTGTACCCAGGACAGGGCCTTGGGGAGCAGCCCTCCATTTCTGATGGCTAGTGATTTCCTTGGGATGAGCCCATGACACAAGGATGGCTCGTAAGACATGGACCTGCAGGTAGGGGTACAGGGAGACAAAGGTTGGAATGTCCTATTTCCTGAGAAAAAAGCCACAGGAAGAGAGTCTTCCTCATCCCTCAGGATGTTACTTCTCAGGTTAATGACACCATCTTTAAACCAGCAGGAGTATAAGGCCAATGCCAAGGATGGTAAAGCACAGAGAAGCAAAGAGACTGGGTCCTAGAGGACAATACCATCAGAGCCAGGTGTCTAACCTACCTCAAGTAACATCACCCCTGGTTTCCCAGCACCTCCCAGAGTGGTATCCCAGTCTGCTCACAGTTTCCAGACAGGTAAGGGGTCGTATACTAAACACACTCAATGTGACTGGTCTTCTCCAAATCTTCTCTGGCTGGAAATCTTCTTTGCCTCCCTACTAGTGAGCCATCTCCCCAGCTATGACTCATCCCCCTGAAAGTGAGCCATCCCTCAACAGTGAGACATCCCACCAACAGTGAGACATCCCACCAACAGTGATATATCCCCCAACAGTGAGACATCCCACCAACAGTGAGACAACCCCTAACAGTGAGACATCCCCCAACAGTGAGACATACAGCCAACAGTGAGATATCCCAACAACAGTGACACATCCCCCAACAGTGACACAGCCCCCAACAGTGAGACATCCCCCAACAGTGAGACATCCCACCAACAGTCAGACATCCCACCAACAGTCAGACATCCCCCAACAGTCAGACATCCCCCAACAGTGAGACATCCCCCCAACAATGAGACATTCCACCAACAGTGACACATCCCCCAACAGTGAGATATCCCCCAACAGTGAGACATCCCCCAACAGTGAGACATCCCACCAACAGTCAGACATCCCACCAACAGTCAGACATCCCCCAACAGTGAGACATCCCCCAACGGTGAGACATCCCACCAACAGTGACACATCCCCCAACAGCGAGATATCCCCCAACAGTCAGACATCCCCCAACAGTGAGACATCCCACCAACAGTCAGACATCCCCCAACAGTGACACATCCCACCAACAGTGAGACATCCCACCAACAGTGACACATCCCCCAACAGTGAGGAATCCCTGTACTAATGAGCAGTGACCTGTCCTTCTTCATAAGCAGGAGGCTGACATGCTTGAAGGGAAGATGCGCAGGGTGGGAGGTTTTCCTGGACTTTCCCAGAAGAGGGGAAGCCAAGAGGAATGAAAGTGAAAAAATCAGCAGAGGTGGGAGGGCTGGCTCCCAGAGGAATGTGAAAAGGAAATTTCATTTCTGAGATTTTCAAAAGAACAACACTGCTGTGAGTCTTCCGATACTGTTCCTGGGGCATCCTAAGAAGATGCAGGGCTTTATGGGGGTTTGGCATTAGAACTACTCTATCCACTGGGAGGCTCTGGCCGCAAATAACAGAAACCCCAACTGGAACCAGCAGCATCAATACAGGAATGTATTATCTTCTATAATAAAAATTCTCTGTAGGGGAGCTTTGGGGTCAGTAGAATAAGTGGTTCATGGATGTCAACAAGGACCCTGTTCTTTGCCTCTCTCTGCTTTCTGTGTGGGTTTCGTTCTCTGTCTGGTAGCAACACGGCTGCAGGAATTCTAGGCATTTTAATAATGACCCCCAACAAGAAAATAGCTGGCTTTGCATTCCATGCCGCTCAAGTACTGCTGACTAAAGATGGACAGGCTTTGAAGGAGGACAGAATCCAAGGTCCCAGTCCCCAAAGTGACAATGAGGTCCAGGGAGACATTTTAGAGACTATGAAAAGACAGCCTGTAGCCAGCCACCAAGAACAAAGAAGGAGGCTCAATATCACAGTGGCCTGCTTGGAATTTGGAAACAGTACATTCCATAACCCAGGGTGTTTACTACAGCCTCTGTCCCAGATTACTAGACAAGTGGGTCCTATAGCAAGATGCTTTAGAAGCAAACCAGGCAGCAGTAAAGCAAACCTCGCCTAGAACACCCATCTCCCTCAGATTCTATGGAATGACAGCTATCCATGACCAGACTCTGCTGGCAGAGCCTTTGGCAAGGAGACTCATGGATCCTCAACCCTCAAATAGTATTTCTCAGCCTCTGGGTTTCAGGACCCTCCACCGAAATACAACTGCCAGGGAAGAAAAAGATAGACTTGACTGTATGTCAAATCCCTTTTCCAAAAAAATTATCCAGAACTTAACAGGAAAACTGGGAAGGATATTTGCAACACGTATGACAAATGTTTGAGACCCTTATTTCATCCTGAACTCTATAATCAATTTTTAAAATTAAGCACACACAACTTACAGCATACAAAAACATATAAAATGCTACCACTCACAGGTAATGAAAAAGGAGTTACAAAATGAGACACTTTTGTTTCTCATTTTGTTGTTGTTATTGTTGTTTTCTTTATAAAATGGTAAATACCACATAGTGGCAAGGGAAGTGGCTTTGGTACTATAATGCACTGCTAATGACAATATAAATTCAGGCAACCTTTCTAGAGGCCAATTTGGCAAAATAGAGCAAAAAGACTTAAAAATGTATGTACATAACCTTTGAACCAGCAATTCCACATCCAAAAATGTATCCTGAGGAAATAAGTGTGCAAGGCAGTTCTGTACACTCAAGAATATTCAACATAGTGTTTTGACATTAAAATGTTGGAAATTACCAAAATGTCTAATGAAATTTGAATTAGCTAAATGGATGATGGGATATCCATTCCATAATCTGCAGTCACCAAAAAATAATGTAAAAGAATAATTCACCTAAGAGGCAATGTTAAGTTAAAAGAGAGAGTTATGAACCATTAAGATTATTGTAAATTTTGGTAACTATTTGCATGGTATAACTTTGTGTTATCTTTATTTTCAAACTTTCTGAGCACACAGTATATACACAAGAGAGATATTCAAAGTATTTAACAACTGGTTTTCTAGAATGAAGGGTCATATCCCCAGTTACAGGCACTGGAATTATTTTTATTAACTACTTTGTGTATTAACTACCCCCACACAAAGTAGTTTTAATTAATTTGCATTATTTAATTATAACTAAATAATTTAACTATTCAAATAATTAGCTTTATTTAATTACCCACACATTAGTAGCTTTATTAACTTCTTTGTGTGTTTTCATATTTTCCACTTCTTTTCTAGTGAAAATATTTTACTTATCAAAAAAAATTTTTTTTAAACACTAATACAGTTAAATTAAGAAATAAAAGGTTCGATGCATAGGTATTTTTCATCCACTGTCCTTTATTCTGCCTTCTCAGTATGTGATCCATGTCTGGTCTTCATTTGGAATCCCAAAAGCTACTCAAGCAACTACATTTCTCAAAAGCCATCAGAATCTGATCTTGATATCAATAACCAGATGTTTATCCTTGACAAGGTGTCAGACGGTAATACTCCTGCACAGCCTGGGGATGCCAAGCAGAGTGGACAAATTTGGAAGCCCCTTAAAGTCCTGCCCACTGGGTAATGTTCCCAGCATTGGCAACAGTATAAATTGCTGCCATAGTTTTGGAGAGCAGCCCAACCCTGTCCATCAAAGGTTTAATGTACAAATCTTGGACCCAGCATTTTCTCAATAGATCTGCTCACACGCTTACAAAAAGGTTTCTGCACAATACACTCCCTAAAGTGTTTTTGGAAATAGCCAAAGTATGGAAAATAAACCTGATGCCTATTAATAGAGGATCATTGATGTATGGGAAACCTACTACAGTTGCTGAAAACATGAGGTAAAACTACATGGGCAGATAGGAAAATATATCCAAACTCTATCGATAAATAAAAATTTAAATCTGCAAAACAAGTATGCTTGATCTCGTTTGTGTTAAAAGGAAAAAAATCAGTGTCTGCACATATAACATTTCTGGAAAGGTCCATGAGAAGTGCGACTTATGGGAATCGGGGAGGGAGGGGTGGCTGGTTGGGGCTCTTCTTCCTTCCACTCTACAGCCTTTGGTAAGGTTTTCACTTTTTATCATGAGTAATAATAATTTTTAAAGATCTACCTCCTGACATTTTAGGGCAGGCCTAGATAAACAATAGATACAGACCACTGAGCCAGCCAAGTGCTCTCAAGTTTGGGGCATTAATTTCCATGTCAGGGACTTGCCCACAGAGTGATTTCCATTTTAGCAGTAAAGGTCATTTCAGGGCAGTGCTTCTCAAACTTTTCCACAGAAGTACCCCCCGATGACAAAATAGAACGAACACATAACCTCAGGGGATGAAGGAAATTGGTCCAAACCTCTGCCTCAAGCAAAATTTCTTTAGGGCTCAGACTATCTTAAAATTTCAAGCTAATTTTGATTTTTTCACTCCACAATAGAATCATCTTTGACTTCCTGTAAAACATAATTTTCTCCTCAAATCATATTTGTGGAATTCTGGTCACTATATTTGTAAATCCCTCACTTCCACTTTAAATGGATAAAAATTCTAGATAAAACTTAACAAGAATAACATTTATTCATAAGCTGTAAGGCAAGAAAAGTGAAAATGGTGATGGGAACTCAAGATGAAGGACTTATGGAAAATTAGGACTTGATATAGGCTGGGAGTTGCGAAATCTAACGTTCATGTGGAAGAAGAAGTCTGGGCCTGACTCTAGTGCCCACAGAGTCAGAACTGATCTAAAACACTGGGCTGGGATTTGCAAACACTGCTCCAGACTTGAAATAAGAAAAGGATTGGAAACATTCTACACCAGTCTGAGAAGTGACAAGGAAGCTGATCATCTGCTTGGACTTTGGGGAAGAAAAAGAGAAAAATACTAGAAATCAGAAATCCAGGCCAGTGCTGTTACAGAAAGTAAATTCATACTATCTAGCACAATGGCTTCAAGCCACATCAATGTAAAAAGTAGTTCAGCACTCAAGAAATTCATAAGGGCCCTGGTAGAGCAAAAAATAAAACTTCTGTAGAGGTGGTCCTCAATTCCAGGGAACTGGGACCTTACCATAAAAATATGAACCACACTGAAGATAAACAGAAATAAAAAACTGCATGAGGAAATGAATCACCATGATGGAGAGTCACAGATGCAATCAATGGGGAAAATTACATATCAAGAACCAAAGATAATAAGACAGTACAAAAGAGATATTTAACACATTTAAAAATATAAAGGAAGGAACATAAACTGTAGGAACAGAATGAAAATAGAACAGGGATATTGCCAAAGGACCAAATAGAAGTTTAAGAATGGAAACATATAAACTTTCCATAGGAAAATGCAGTTGAGGTAACTATAGTTGCCATAGATGAGGAGAGTATTAGTGAACTGGGAGATCAGAGGAAATTACCCAACACACCTCCAAAAGTAAAGGGATGGAAAATAGGAGAGAGAAGTTAAGAATCATGAACATTTGAATGGGAAAACCCAACATATACCTAAAATGAGTTCCAATTAAAAAAAAAAGAAAAATTGGGTGATATTCAAAGAGGTAATGGCTGAGAATTCTTCAATAACAAAGTAAGATATGAACCCACAGTTAAAGAAATATACCAAAACCTCAAAAGGATAATTAAAATGGATGCATACTCAGATACATCATAGTGAATACCAGAGACAAAGAGAATACAGAATACCAAATACAAAGAGAAAAATAAATTCTCAAAGGTTTACAGCGCAAGTGAGAAAAAAATTTAACAAGGCTAAAGGAGAACTAAAATTATATAATAAATTTTAAAAATAGAGAACATCTTCAACAACCCCAAAATTTCCAAAAAACAAAAACAGAACAGAAAACATTCTTTAATGACAATGTAGAAATTAATCTCAAAAATCCAAAAGCAAAAAGCCCTAACTAGCTGAAAAACTTTAAACACTCTTTCAAACAAAGAGTCAAAGAAAATATACAAACTGATATCAAAGAATAACAGAAGGTGGTAATAAGGAAGACACACCATAAACTGTATTTATGGCAATATAGTTAAAGCAGTGCTTGATGAAAAAGCATAGTCTTATATACTTTTACTAGTAAACAGGAAAAAAAAAAGTATGTGACTGAAGCAACATAATAAACAAGTTAGAAAAAATCAAATAAACTGAAGGATACACTAGCTGAAGGAATAAACTAATGAAGTTAGACTACAATGATCATAAAACAAGACAATAGAACTATTTAACAAATTCAAAAGCTGTTTCTTTGAAAAACAAAATAACAATAAAACATATAAACTTATGGCTAATAAAATCAAGAGGAAAGAAGGGCAAATATATAAAATGAGATTAAATGAATCCAAACAGCTGGAGAAACCATGGAAAGTAAGCAAATCATATTTAAAGTAGTTTGTCCAATGTTATAAAAATAAATTTTCAAATACGTTTGAAAGCATGGATGAAAAGGACAGTGTTCTAGAACTGATCTCTTCAATACAGTAGCTACTAGCCACATGTGGAAACTGAGCATTTAAAGTGTGGCTAGTCCAGAAAGAGAAAAACAAATAACTTATGCTAACACATATATATGGAATCAAAAAAAAAAAAATGGTCATGAAGAACCTAGGGGCAAGACGGGAATAAAGACACAGACCTACTAGAGAGTAGACTTGAGGACACGGGGAAGGGGAAGGGTAAGCTGGGACAATGTGAGAGAGTGGTAGTATATATATGGACATATATACACTACCTAATGTAAAATAGATAGCTAGTGGGAAGCAGTCGCATAGCACAGGGAGATCAGCTCAGTGCTTTGTGACCAGCTAGAAGGGTGGGATAGGGAGGATGGGAGGGAGGAAGACACAAGAGGGAAGAGATATGGGAATATATGTATATGTATAACTGATTCACTTTGTTATAAAGCAGAAACACACCATTGTAAAGCAATTATACTCCAATAAAAAAGTTAAAAAATAAAATAAAATAAAAAGAAAATAAAGCATGGCTAGTCTAAACTGAGATGTGATGTAAGTGTAAAATGCACACTAGAGTTTGAAGATATAGAGCAAAAAAAGAGTATTTTACTAATATTTTTAACTGATCACTTGTTGATAATATTGATAATGGTAATATTTTAGTTATATATGGTCAAATAAAATATTTCAAATAATTTCACCTGTTTTTTTTTAACTTTTTAAATATGGCTACTAGAAAATTTTAGATTATATACATGGCTTGTGTTATATTTGTATTGGACAGTACTGTAAAAGAAAATATAATTTGTTAAAACTGATTCCAGAAGAGATAGAAATTTAATAAACTGATACCTGCAGAGGAGCAAAGAAATTTGTGCAAAAACTCCCTGCCACCTCTGTCAATAAAAGCTCCAGACCAAGATGACTCCCCATTAAAGAGAAGTAATTCCAATGTTATTTAAACTGTACCTAAGCATTTTTAAGAAATCAATTTTCAAATGTTCTTCATGAAATAACCATAATACCAAAACCTGAGAAGGATTTTACACAGAAACTCACAAATTAATTTCACTTATGGATTTTGAAGCAATAAGCAAAGGATGATGATAACAACAAAAAAAACTAAATAAAATATTGACAAACAAGGTACTTGACCTTCCAGGTAGAATACAGTGGACCAGAAAGAGCAATGCTCTCTCAACAATAACAACAACTAGATAAATTTGAAATATTTGTATTTTAAAGACAATGGAAAACCATGAGAACAACAAGGACTAGATAGACCAAAATTCCAGAGGAGGAAGGGCTCATCCTGGCTGAGCTGGTAATCACCAGCTGGATGTGGGCTAATGTCAGCTTGGCTCAAACAGAAGGACTCTGTATGCAAAGAGAAACCAGCAGAGCTTTTGGTTAAAGGATTGGAAATTGAAAGAACCCAAAACACAAGGCTAATTTTCCTTGTGAGCCATTTTCTAAGTTCCAGGGTGGTCCAGAAGCTTGGTGGCTTGGGTAGAAAGGCAGAGTGGAATATTCTGCAGTCTTTTAGGTGCTTCAGAAACAAAGACCCATCAGAAGCAGAGGACCGCAAAACACGTGACCAGTCTTCCCCTCAAGATATTTGCCAAATTTTAACTTGCTTGGTGTGGTTGCTTAGCTCAGTCAAAAAAGAAGGGCTTAAAAAAAAAAAAAAAAAAAAAAAAGGACTTTCAGGGGGTGGAACGTATTTGACTAAACTAGAATGCAGCCCCAACACAACTCAGTCCCTGAGTTGACTGAAGCAATCTGCTCTTCAATTTATCTGCCAAATAGAAGGGAAAGGCAACCTTCACTGGTAAGAAGATATCATCTGGAGCCTCCATCAGTCTTAAAAAATATGATAAATGTGTTAAAGAAAATAATTAGAATTTATGAAGATAATCAAGTGGACATTCTACAACTGAAAATACAATACCTGAAATTAAGAACTTAATGGTTTTGAGGGAATGGTCGAGATGGTGGAGTAAGAAGACCCTGAGCTCACCTCCTCCTACAGACACACCAAAATTACAACTATTTACAGAGTAACTATTAATGACAACAACCTGAAGCCTAGCAGAAAGATCTTCTACAACTAAAGATCTAAAGAAGGAACCACAACAAGATGGGTGGGAGAGGCAGAGAAGCAGTATAATCAGGACCCATACTCCCAAGTGGGTGACCAAAAAACAGGAAGATATTTACAATTGCAGTGGTTCTCCCCAAGGAGCAAGAGTCCACAATACTTATATCAGACAAAATAAACTTTAAAATAAAGACTGTAACAAAAGACAAAGAAGGACATTACATAAAGATCAAGGGATCAATCCAACAAGAATTTATAACAATTGTAAATATATATGCACCCAACATAGGAGCATCAAATACACAAAACAAATATTGACAAATATAAAGGGATAAATTAACAGTAGCACAATAATAATAGGGAACTTCAACACCCCACTTACATCAATGGACAGATCATTCAAACAGAAAATTAATAAGAAAACACTGGCTTAAGCAATACATTAGACCAAATAGACTTTATATATATA
>NW_006771034.1:1676595-1698304 GCF_000442215.2 Lipotes vexillifer
TATATATATATATATATATATATATATAAAACATTCCACCTAAAAGCAGCAGAATACCCATTCTTTTCAACTGTACAAGGAATGCTCTCCAGAATAGATCAGAGGCTAGGCCACAAAACAAGTCTTAGTAAATTTAAGAAGATTGAAATCATATCAAGCATCTTTTCCAGCTACAATGCTATTAGGCTAGAAAATCAACTACAGGCAAAAAAACTAATCATGTGGAGGCTAAACAATATGCTACTAAACAACCAATGGGTACTGAAGAAATCAAAGATGGAATTCTAGAAAATACCTAGAAACAAATAAAAACAAAAACACAGTGATCTAAAATTTATGGGATGCAGCAAAAGCAGTTCTGAGGGAATTTTACAGTGATATAAGCCTAACTCAGGAAACAAGAAAAATCTCAAATAAGCAACCTAACCTTACACTTAAAGGAATTAGAAAGAGAAGAACACACAAAACCCAAAGTTAGTAGAAGGAAAGAAATCATAAAGAACAGAAAGAAATAAATGAAATAGAGACCCCCCCCCAAAAGAAAAGATCAATGAAGATTAAGAACTGTTCTTTGAAAAGATCAGCAAAATTGACAAACCTTTAAGTCAGACTCATCAAGAAGAAAAGAGAGAGGGACCAAATCAACAAAATAAGAAATGAAAAAGGAGAAGTTATAATCAGCACTACAGAAATACAAAATATCATAAGAGACTACTATGAACAACTGTATGCCAATAAAAGGGACAACCTAGAAGAAATGGACAAATTCTTAGAAAGGCACAATTTCCCAAGACTGAACCAGGAAGAAATAGAAAATATGAACAGAACGATTATCAGTAATGAAGTTGAATTAGTAATTTAAAAACTCAACAAACAAAAGTCCAGGACTAGAAAGCTTCATAGGTGAATTCTACCAAACACTTTAAAAAGAGTCAACACCTATACTTCTCAAACTATTTCAAAAATTTGCAGAGAAAGGAAAGCATCCAAACTCGTCCTACGAGGTACCAAAGCCAGACAAAGATATCACAAAAAAAGAAAATTACAGGCCAATATCAATGGTGAACATAGATGCAAAATTCCTCAACAAAATGTTAACAAACTGAATTCAACAATGCATTAAAATGATCATACACCATGATCAAGTGGGATTTATCCCGGAGACAAAAAAGTGGTTCAGTATCCACAAATCAATCAATATGATACACCACATTAACATATTGATCATCTCAATAGATACAGAGAAAGTTTTTGACAAAATTCAACATCCACTTATGATAAAATCTCTCAAAAAAAGTGGGTATAGAGGGAACATACTTCAACATAATAAAGGCCATATATGATAAGCCCACAGCTAACATGATGTTCAATGGTGAAAAGCTGAAAGCATTTCCTCTAAGATCAGGAGCAATGCGAGGATGCCCAATCTTGCCACTTTTATTCAACATAGTATTGGAAGTCCTAACCACAGCAATCAGATAAGAAAAAGAAATAAAAGGAACCCAAATTGGAAAGAAAGAAGTAAAACTCTCACTGTTTGCAGATGACATGATACTATACATAGAAAATCCTAAAGATGTTACCAAAAAACTACTAGAACTCATCAATGAGTTTGGTAAAGTTGCAGGATACAAAATTAATATACAGAAATCTGTTCTATTTCTATACACTAACAATGAACTATCCAGAAATCTGTTCTATTTCTATACACTAACAATGAACTATCCAAAAGAGAAATTAGGAAAACAACCCCACTTACAATTGCATCAAAAAGAATAAAATACCTAGGAGTAAATCTAACTAAGAAGGTCATAGACCTATACTTGGAAAACTATAAGACACTGATGAAAGAAACTGAAGAAGACACAAACATATAGAAGATATACCATGTGTATGGATTGGAAGAATTAATATTGTTAAAATGACCATATAACCCAAGGCAATCTACAGATTCAATTCAATCCTTACCAATACCTATGGCATTTTTCACAGAACTAGAACAAATAATTTATCATTTTGTATGGAAACACAAAAGAACTCAAATAGCCAAAACAATCTTGAGAAAGAACAGAGCTGGAGGTATCACACTCCCTGACTTTAGACTACAATACTACAGTAATCAAAATAGTATGACACTGGCACAAATATAGACACATAGATCATGGAACAGAATAGAGAGCCCAGAAGTAAACCCACACTTATATGAGCAATTAATCTCTAACGAAAGAGGCAAGAATATACAATAGAGAAAAGACAGTCTCTTTAATAAGTGTGCTGGGAAAACTGGACAGCTACATATAAAGGAATGAAATTAGAACATTCTCTAACACCACACACAAAAATAAAATCCAAATGGACTTTAAATGTAAGACCGGATACCATAAAACTCATAGAGGAAAACATAGGCAGAACACCCTTTGACATAAATTATAACAATATTTTTTGGGTTTGTCTCATAAGGCAAAAGAAACAAAACAAAAATAAACAAATGGGACCTAATTAAACTTAAGAACTTTTGCAGAGCCAAGGAAACCATCGACAAAAAGAAAAGGCTGCCTACTGGATGGGCAAAGATATTTGCAAAGATTTATCCAATAAGGAGTTGATAGCCAAAATATACAAAGAACTCATATAACTCAACATCAAAAAACAAACAAACAACCCAGTTAAAAAATGGGCAGAGGGTCTAAGTAGACATTTTTCCAAAGAAGCCATACAAATGGGCAACAAGCACGTGGAAAGATGCTCAACGTCAGTAATCATCAGGGAAGTGCAAATCAATATCAAAACCGCAATGAGATATTACCTCACAACTGTCAGAATGGCTATTATTAAAAAGACAACAAAGGGCTTCCCTGGTGGCACAGTGGTTGAGAGTCCGCCTGCCGATGCAGGGGACACAGGTTCGTGCCCTGGTCCAGGAGGATCCCACGTGCCGTGGAGCGGCTGGGCCCGTGAACCATGGCCGCTGAGCCTGCACGTCCGGAGCCTGTGCTTCGCAACAGGAGAGGCCACAACAGTGAGAGGCCCGCATACTGCAAAACAATAAATAAATAAATAAATACATAAATAAATAAAATACAACAAATTCAAGTGTTGGCGAGGATGTGGAGAGAAGAGAACCCTCATGAACTGTTGGCAGAAATCTACATTGGTGCAGGCACTATGGAAAACAGTATGGAGATTCCTCAAAAACTTAAAAATAGGGCTTCCCTGGTGGCACAGTCATTAAGAATCTGCCTGCCAATGCAGGGGACATGGGTTCGAGCCCTGGTCCGGGAAGATCCCACATGCTCGCGGAGCAACTAAGCCCTTGAGCCACAACTACTGAGCCCGAGTGCCACAACTAATGAAGTCCGCGTGCCTAGAGCCCATGCTCCGTAACAACAGAAGCCACCACAATGAGAAGCCCACGCACCGCAACGCAGAGTAGCCCACACGCAGCAATGAACACCCAAAGCAGCCAAAATAAATAAATTAAAAAAAAAAAAAACTTAAAAATAGAACTACCATATGACCCAGCAATTTCACTCCTGGATATTTATCCAAAGAAAACAAAAGCACTAATTCAGAAAGATATATGCACCCCCATGTTCACTGCAGCATTATTTATAATAGCCAAGATGTGGACATAACCTAAGGATCCATTAAGAGATGAATGTTTAAAAATATATATATATCTTCTTCTGAGTCTATAAGTAGATAACTATCTATCTATCTATCTATCTATCTATCTATCTATCTATCTATATCTTCTTTACCTATATTTTCTTCTTAGTCACAAAAGGAATGAAATCTTGCCATTTGTGACAATATGGATGGACTTGGAAGGTATTATGCTAAGTGAAATAAGTTAGACAGATTAAGACATATGGTGTATAATTTCACTTACATGTGGAAACTAAAAAACAAGACAAATGAACAAAAATAACAAAAAAGAATCAGAGTCATAGATACAGAGAACAAACAGGTGGTTGCCAGATGAGAGGAGAGGAGAGAAATACATGAGGATGATTAAGAGGTACAAACTTTCAATTACAAATTAAACAAGTCATGCGTATGAAATGCAGAGTGTGGGGAATATAGTCTATAACTATGTAAACTCTTTGTACTGTGATAGATTGTAACTAGACTTATCATGCGATCATTTTGAAATGTATAAAAATTTTGAATCACTATGTGTGTAACAAGAACTAACATAGTGCTGCAGGGCAATTATAGTTCAAAAACAAAGAAACAAACAAATTCAAAGAAAAAGAGGTCAGATTTGTGGTTACCAGAAGCAGTGGGTGGGGGAATTGGATGGAAGTAGTCAAAAGGTACAAACTTCTAGCTATAAGATAAATAAGTGCTAGGGATGTGATGTACAACATGATAAGTAAATTGAACATTGCTGTATGTTACATATGGAAGCTGTTAAGAGAGTAAATCCTCAGAGTTCTCATCACAAGGGAAAATGTTTTTTTCTATTTCTTTAATTTTGCATCTATATGAGATGATGGATGTTCACTAAACTTACTGTTATAATCATTTCATGATGTATGTAAGTCAAATTATTATGCACGCCTTAAACTTATACAGTGCTGTGTATCACTTATATCTCAATAGCTCAATAAAACTCAATAAAAGAAAAAAGAACTTATCAGTTTTAAAAGAAAACTCTATACAGCAGGGGACTGGATTAGTAAACACAAAAATAGATCAATAGAAATATTCAATACAAAGCACAGAGAGAAAAATTAATGGAAAGAACAGAATAGAGCATAAGTGATATATTGGACACAGCCAAAAGATTTAAAATATTTATAATTGGAGTCAAGAAAGAGAAGACAAAGAGATAAGAGTGGAAGCAATATTTCAAGAGATAATGGGCAAGAATTTTCCAATACTTATGAAAGATATCAACACTTTAATCCAGCGTCTCAGTGAACCTCAAGGAAAATAAATAAAAAGAAAAACGCATCAAGGCACAACTTATTGAAACAGTTGAAAATCAAAGAGAAAATCTTAAAGGCATCTTTCTAAAAATGTACACAATCTTCAATGGAACAATAGTAAAACTGATTATGGATTTTCTTGTCAAGGAAAAAAAATGTGTGAAAGCCAGAAGACAATAGAGTGATATATTAAAATTCTGAAACAAACAAAAAAAAAACCACACTATCAAACTAGAATTCTATATCCAGCAAAAGGTCCTTCAACTATGAAGGCAAAATAAAAATTTTTCAGGCAAAACAAACAAACAAAACCTGAAATAATTCATCCCCAGTGGAGAAGCACTACATGAAATACTAAAGTGCATTTTTTCAAGTAAAGGGAAATGTTCCCAGATGAAAGCACAGAACTTCAGGAAGGAAAAAAAAGCACTGAAAAGAATAAATATGTGGGAAGACAGAAAAGAATATTATCTGTTTGAAACCAAAATAATAATGTCTTGTGAACTTGATAATACACGTAGAAGTAAAACTATACAACAATATCCTAAAGTGTGGGATGGAGTAGATGGACTTAAACTGTTTTAAGGTTATTGCATTATTATTTAAAAGGGAAAAGTACCAATTGAAGGTTGAAGGCAATAAGTGAGAGATGCCTAATGAAATCTTTAGGGAAATCACACACAAAAATTGTGTAAGTAAAAAGCTAATAGCTGAGAAAATGGAATAGGAAAATACATGATTCTCAGCTATGATTGTTAATTTATTTCTTCTTTTAATTCGGTTAATTTTCATTTTTAAACAATGTTATTAGGTGCATAAAATTTCAGATTCTTGGGTTTTCTTGTTGAATTGACCCTGTTATCATAATCTCAATAAAACATGTCCTTTTCCCTCTAGTAATATTTCTTGTCTTAAAGTGTAGTCTGATATTAAGGTAGCCAACCAAATTTCTGTTTGCTAGTATTGCATGGTATAACTCATTTCATCTTTTTGCTTTCATCCTAACCTTATCCTTTTTATTTTTTTTTAATTTTTTAAAACTTTCATTTATTTTATTTATTTATTTTTGGCTGCATTGGGTCTTCGTCGCTGCACGCGGGCTTTCTCTAGTTGCAGTGAGTGGGGGTTACTCTTTGCTGTAGTGTGAGGGCTTCTCATTGCGGTGGCTTCTCTTGTCATGGAGCATGGGCTCTAGGCATGTGGGCTTCAGTAGTTGTGGCTCGTGGGCTCAGTAGTTGTGGCTCACGGGCTGTAGAGCGCAGGCTCAGTAGTTGTGGAACATGGGCTTAGTTGCTCCGTGGTATGTGAGATGTTCCCAGACCAGGGCTTGAACCTGTGTCCCCTGCATTGGCAAGCAGATTCTTAACCACTGTACCACCAGGGAAGCCCCTTAACCTTATCCTTATATTTCATATATGCTCACTATAAAAGTATACCCTTGGGTCTCGATTCTTTTAATTTAGTCTGACTACTTTATTCTTTTTTGTGTGTTTCATATTTATACTTCATATACATATATATACTATAAATATATATATATACCATATATATACTGAAACAGTTACATTAAATTCTACCATGCTGCTATTTATTTTCTATTTGTTCCATCTGTTCTATTCCTTTGTTTTCCATTTTCTGCCTTTTTGAGGATTAATCATGCATTCTTCTATTCCACTTTTCTCACCAGTTAGCTTTTTAACTGTATATTTTTTGCATGCAGATTCTAATGTATATATTGCATATACATACATATATAAATTCATCTACTTATACACTTTAGATTTGTGCATTTGTGTACACATAAGTTTTGTGCACTTTTACTATCAATAAAAATGCTAACAAATATACTAGCAGACAGAATTTGTCAGCAGGTAAAAATAATAATGTACATCATGAACAAATGGGGCTTGTTCCAAGAATGCAAAGATGATTCAGCATTAGGAAATCCACTTAATTCTAAGGAGAAAATTATGCAGCCACCTCAATACATGTTCAAACAGTATTTGACAATATTTGACAATTTATTCTTGATTTTTCAAAGCCAATAACACAGGAATAGATAGATATATTTAAACCATATATAGAACCTCAAAACCAAATGTGTTCTTAGTTAAGAAATACTAGAGGCTTCTACCCTTAAGCCAGAAATGAGACAAATGTTTGCTCACTATTACATCATTTGATTTTGTACCAGAAAAAGAACAAAATAAAAATTGAGCAAAAGAGGTAAAACTATCATTATTTGCAGGTGATTTGTTTTATAGTTTGAAACCCCAAGAAAAATACTGCAATCAGTAACAGAATTTAAGAGAATATGTAAAATTAATATACAGAAATCCATAGCTTTTGTTTATACAAACAAAACCCAGTTAGGCAATATAATGGAAGAAAATACCTCATTTACAATAAAAAAGTTAAAATAAGCTTAAAAGATACACACAGGACCTACATAATCTTTTAAACATTCATAAAGAAAAAAGAGAGAGAGAGAAACAGAGAGAGAGAGATGAATAAATGAAAAGGCATACCATGTTCTTAGATAGGAAAACTTAGCTTTTTGTCAATTTCCTTAACATAAAATGTTAATTAATAAATATTATCCCAATAAAAATAAGAAAAGAAATTTTTATCTATACAAGGTGATTCTAACTTTCACATGGAAAAACAAACAATAGCCTGGGTAATTCTGATAAAGAAAAGGAGAAGGAATAGCTATACCATATATTAAAATATACTTAAAATCTTCAATAATTAAAACTTTGTACTAGTAGAATATGATTTGCCAGACTAACAAATGGCACAGAATTGAAAATCCTGAAAAATACCCAAATACTTATGGAAATGACATTTAAGATAAAGGTGGCATCTCAAATACATGGGGAAAAGATGGACTATTCAATAAGTGGTGGTGATATCAAACATTTTTTAGATAGACTTTACATCAACAGTAGAATAAATTTCAGTTATATCAAAGATTTAAATATAAACAGAAAAAAAAATAAACATACTAAAACAGAAATAGGAGATGAGGAAGGTCTTGCTATGACTCAAAATCTAGAAGCCACAAAATAAATGGTTGACAATTTTGACTGCATGGAAATCAAAAACTTCTGCATGGCAGAAACCAAACTAAGTTTTAAAAACACCCAAAGCAAAGTCAATAAGTAAATGACAAAATGAGAGCTATATGTAACTCATATCACAAAGGGCTAATTTCCCCAATACTATATAAAGAGCTCCTGCAAATTGATGAGATGATGAGACAAAAGACGAAAAAACAATAGAATGATGGGCATGGGTAAGGACAGTTTACAGGAAATATACCAGTTTTTTTAAACATATGAAAACATGCTCGATGTCAATCATATTAAGAAATATACAAAATAAAAACACATTGATTTTTAAAAATTTATTAGAAAGGGCAAAAGTCCAAAAGTTTGAAAACAAACTCTCTTGGTGGGCTGGGAGACACAGGCATTCTCCCTCCTACATTGCTACTGGAAGCAGAAATTGGCCTACCCCCTGCAGAGTAATTTGGCAGCATCTGTCCATGTTAGAGATGCATTTACCCTTTGACTCTGCAATTTCACTTTCAGGAATTTACCTTCTTCATAAACATAATCATCTGCTGCATGAAAAACTACGAAGTTATCCATGGCAACACCGTTTGAAAGCAAAACATTGCAACAGCTTTAAAAGTCCATTTATAGGAGATTGTTTTGGCACACTTTAGATAGTAACCATCAGTAAAGAGGAATGATGGGGCGTCCCTGGTGGCGCAGTGGTTGAGAGTCTGCCTGCCGATGCAGGGGACACGGGTTCGTGCCCCGGTCCAGGAAGATCCCACATGCTGCAGAGCGGCTGGGCCCATGAGCCATGGCCACTGAGCCTGCGTGTCTGGAGCCTGTGCTCCACAACAGGAGAGGCCAAAACAGTGAGAGGCCCACGTACCGCAAAAAAAAAAAAAAAAAGAGAAATGATGACACGCTTTACGTACCATGATGGAAAGATGTCTAAGACATACTGTTAACCGAAAACAACAAGGTACAGAATGCTGGATTGTGAACTACCAAGCAAGTAGGAAAAGAGCTGAGAGTTGGGGAAGACTATGTATTCAATTTGCTTTGAATACATAGGGGAGGGGGATGGGAGGGGAGGGGAACCCTTAGCTCCTCTAGGCACCACTAAAGGTCAGCTCCCGTCATCTGGGATGGGAGTTCAGATAGGAACGCCCGCTCCTGGGGCACGCTGCTGCGTTCTCGGGGGGTGGGTTGAATCTTCTCCTTGGAGGCCTATGAGATTGGGGACAGGGTGTGGATGGAAGAGTCCCTCAGCCTTGCCCTAGTCATACAAACATAGGTTGTTCAGTCCTGCTGCTATAAAACATATCATTAAGGAAATAAGCAGTCAATGGACATTTAGGTTGTTTCCATGTGTTGGCTATCGTGATTAATGCTGCTATAAATGTAAGGGTGCATGTATCTTTTTGAATTATGGCTTTGTCCGGATATATGCCCAGGATGTCTGTCAACAGATGAATAGATAAAGAAGATATGGTACATGTATACAATGGAGTACTACTCAGCCATAAAAAAGGAGGAAATAATGCCATTTGCAGCAACATGGCTGCAACTAGAGACTATGATACTAAGTGAAGTAAGTCAGAAAGAGAAAGACAAATACCATATGATATCACTTATATGTGGCATCTAAAATATGACACAAATGAACCTATCTATGAAACAGGAACAGAATCACAGACATAGAAAGCAGACTTGTGGTTGCCAAGGGGGAGGGAGGGGAGGGGAGGGGTGGGGTGGGGTGGGGGAGGGTGGGGGAGGGTCTCTAGAAAGGTACACAACAAATTAATAACAGTGGCTACCTTTGTGGGGGGGTGAGAGAGATAACAACTGAGCAGATGGTAAAGTATGCTTTCCACTGTGTAATGTTTTATAACTGTTGATTTTCTGAACCATATGTTATATTACTTATTCAAAATGCTAAATAAATAAAACGTTTAGCTATGAGGAGATAGAGGACAATAGCTCCCCTCTCTTCCTCTTGCCACCCCAGAGCAGCTGGGCAACCGCTGAGCTGAGGAATGAGCATATGCATGTTTGTCTTGGTTTCGCAAAGCCAGCCCCAGCCCCGGAGGACGCAGCTGAGTCTCTGAAGGTTATACGTAGGACTTGCTCAGGCCTGTCCAGGGAGGTCAAGGGTGATGCTAGAGTTAGAAGCCCCGGGCGGGGGCACTCTGCAGTGATGAATCTTGTGACTTCAGAATGGAGCCCCTGACCCCCAGGTGAGGAGGCCAGCGTCTGTGAGGGGCCACCACCACTGCTGGGATGGGGCACTGGGCCAGTTGGCCGGTTCTGCAAAGAGTGGCAAGGCATTGTGGGATTTTCTGAACTGGCCTCATCAAATTTCTCTCTCCCTGATCACCCTCCTCTCCTGGTAAGAGGCCTTGGACAAAATCTCAGAAGCAAGGAGAGTCAGAGACCTGGAATGCAGACAGGCCTGTCAGCAGAATGCAGCTGCCCCCAGGCCCCTGGCCCAGGACCCAGGACTGGCCTAGTTGAAGACGGGAGGCTGCAGCCTGGACACCTGATTCCGTTTTGTAATTTTCCTGGGGGGGATTCCATCCAGTTACCAGCATGGTCATTTACTTCTTCTCGAGGCCTTTTCTCACCCTGTAGCTGGAGGACCATCCAAGCAGCCTCGACTGTGGGCTGGCAACACTGGCCCACGTGTGAGGGGCTGCCAGGGGCTGCCAGGGACTGCAGGCCATCCCGACGTGGGAGAGGAGGAGACCTCTCTGTTTCTCAACTTCAGGCACTCCCTCCGTTCACAAACCATCATTGGGCACCTACTATGATCCCGGCACAATCCCTGGGTGCCCCTGGGGTTCCCAAAGCTCCCAGTTTCCTCCTGTTTTCAGGGTCCCTCCACACAATTTAGCAAGTATGAGAAACTGTCTTGTATTGACCACTAATTGTTTTTTTTGGGGGGGGGGTTGTTTTTTTTCTTTTTGCGGTACGCGGGCCTCTCACTGTTGTGGCCTCTCCCGTTGCGGAGCACAGGCTCCGGACGCGCAGGCTCAGCGGCCACGGCTCACGGGCCCAGCCGCTCCGCGGCATGTGGGATCCTCCCGGACCGGGGCATGAACCCGCATCCCCTGCATCGGCAGGCGGACTCTCAACCACTGCGTCACCAGGGAAGCCCACTAATTGGTTTTTTTTGCAGCTAAACTATATTGCCGACATGACTGTGGCCTCCTTAAAGCATGCCTCTGCATTCTACTTCCTGTGTTCTCCAGACCCCCAGAGCACGCTCAAACACAGCAAAGCTTTTGATAAATGCTTGCTGGTGGTTTCTCAGTGTCCAAATTAGAAATAAAGTTGCAGGACTTCCCTGGTTGTCCAGTGGGTAAGACTCCACGCTCCCAATGCAGGGGGCCTGGGTTCAAGCCCTGATCGGGGAACTAGATCCTGCATGCATGCTGCAACTTAGAAGTCCTCATGCTGCAACTAAAGATCCTGCATGCCACAACAAAGGTCCCGCATGCCACAACAAAGACCCAGCGCAGCCAAAATAAATAAATAGTAAATTAATTAATTAATTTTTTAAAACTTTAAAAAAAGAAATAAAGTTGCATTGCAATCAGCTAAGACCCAAGGTGGCACCTCAGAAGTGCTGTCCAATGACTGCCTAGAACCCTCATGGTGAAAGCCAGGGCCACCTTCAAAGCCCTAGGAGCCTTTCCTAACCCCACCTCCACCCAGCCAGCCCCTGACCTCAGTCCCATCATTCACTCCTCTCTGGGGACCGTGCCTGCTCCTCCAACAGGGAGGACCACAGTCCCATCTCAGGTCCTTTGCACTCTCTGGCACCCCCCAACCTGGAATGTTCTTCCCCCAGAAATCCATAGAAATCACCCCCTCACCTCCCTGTCAGGTCTCTGCTTATATACCACCTTCTCAGTGAGGCCTTTCCCCCTCACCCTACTCAAAATCACCCCCCTATCTCTCTTACCTGCTGTAGTTTTCTCCATACCACTTATCAGCACCAAAAATACTCTTTTGTTTTCTTATTTATTTTCTTACCTGTCTCCCCCATGACAATGGGAGCGTCCCAAGAGCAGGTTAGTTGTGTTTTCTTCAGTGCTGTATCCCCGGGCACATAGTAGGTGTTCAGTAAGTATTTACCGACTATATTAATACATGTATTGATTGATTTAACCATGACTCTTGATCAAAGTTAATTCAACTAGATAAACATACGTATTGTTTATGCATGTGGATAAAAAACACTTGCATAGATTTCTTGACGGTTTTATAGACATCATTTCATTTTCTTTTAGTCTCAGGGATTATTATCCAGATTTTGCAGAGGCAAAAACTAAGACTCAGGGAAGTTAGGAGATTTTCCAGGACCATCAGCTGGTCACTAGCAGAACTGGGGCGGCTGGTTTCCCATCTCCTGAAGCTCAGCTCGGCTCCCCTACCTCAGGCTTTTGGACCCAGGATGGCCCCTTCTTACCTCTCTGTTCTGTGGGTTCTTCCTAAAGCTTCATACTCTCCCTTAAGAAGAAAACCCTGCATTTTCTCCTTTCCTTCTCTTTTCCCCCTCCCAGATCGCTGGGGCCCGTTATCCCCCTACCCCCTTGCAATCCCAGAAGAAGCCTTTGTGATTGTCTTCTGGCAGAGGCGCTCTTGGGCAAGGTTGCATTCTAATTTTTGGACTCTGTTCACTAGGTTCTTTTACATTGCGAGGAGCCGAAACAGGCCTGGATCCCCTGAAATCATGGGGATTTATTGCAATAATTCACGTGGAGTTAAGGAAGGGATCTCGTAACACAGTCCAGCTGCATGGAAACGCAGAGGCCTGTCCAGCAGCCTCACTCCGGGGGGCTGGAACACAGGATCCCGGCGCCTCCCCCTTCTCTGTCTGGCTAACTTCTCTCCTTCCAGCTCCGACCTGCATCTCTTCCTCCCCCCGCAATGGCAGACTGAGCAAGACGTCCCTCCTTTGTGACCCTGCAATTTTCTGTGCGTCTCTGGATCAGGGCACTGATCCTGTTGTACTGGGTTCCATAGCAGCTGGGTCTCCCTCCGCACCTTCATGAAATACACACCTTTGCAGACTCCTAACCCTTCGCTCTCTAGGACCCACCGGCCACTTCTAAAAGGGCACCGTAGTTCACGGGTGGAGAGATCTAGAAAGGAGCCCCGCTCATTCATTCTCCGCACACTTATTGGGTTGCAAAGCCTGGCGGAAGGGGGCGGGGGGGACAAGTACGGCCAGGACTCACTGCTTGGGTGGGCGAGGAGGGTGCTGGGGGCGGTGGTTTATAACACGCGCGCGCGCGCGCACACACACAAACATACACACACACATCACAGGAGGGGGAAATGCCATCAGAGGCCTCCTCCCCCCTAACCCCGCAATGATTCCGGCATCGCCAGACTTTCTTTGATTTGCTGAAAGCATCTCTCGCAGGGAGGTGGAGAGAACAAGAGAAAAAACAGCTCCTGGACGGTGACTCGTGTGACAGCGCCCCGAAACGCGGCGGCTTTGGGGGAGGGGGGGCTCCCACAGCAGCGGGCCGGGCCCGGGGACCTGGGGACCCGGAGCCGCAGGATGCTGAGCGCGCGCCGCCGCCAGGGGCCGCCGCAGCCGCCCGCCTGGCGTGTGGAATTTTCCACCGCCCAGCCGAGCTTGCACAATTGCGTCTCACTGGCCGAGCGGGGGTGTCTGTCCCCGCAAGGGGACGGAGATTAGATTAGCCTGGGAGCCCTCCTCAGTGGGCTTGGCAGGGTTCTGATTAATCAGGTCGGCGGGGCCAGGGCGGGGAGCTGAGGGAGGGTAGGAGGCGGGAGGAGTCCGCGTCTGTTTTCAAACCCAGCTAAGCTCCGGCCTTTGGATGTCACCTTTCTACGCAGAAAATGCTCCAGTGAGCCGGGAACATTCGAGGGTAGATATGAGAATTTGCCTCTTCATAGTAAAATTCCCCTAGAAACTACTGGAAAATGCCCAGATGCCCAAGTCCAGACGCCTCCCCCATCCCTCGCCCCCGCCCCTCTCGTTAGTCTCAGTCTGGCCCTGGCATTTAACCCTTTGAGCAGCAATGCCGTCAAGAGATTCTCTTTGGACGGTGACTTTCACAGACTCCCCCATCCAATAAGAACTTCAGAACCAAATCAGTTTCCACGAACGCCCGCCCTCCCACCCGGGGGGTCAGTCAAGAAATGAAGACGGCGAAAGACAGAAATAGTGAGTGACTCCTTTCTGTCTGCTGGAGAATCAGCATGAACTCCCCACACTGACATTAAAATGTGCAGCAAGACTTGAGAGACTGTCGCTGTGCTCAGATAGATTGTTCTCATAATGGGATTTATGTGTGAGATCCTTGTGTTGATTTATGATTAAATACTTCCCTTGTTTTCTCTGGCATTTCTCTGAAGTCTGGCATTAGGAAGCTTCTTTCTGAGAGTTATTGTTAAATCTGCCACAAAGGCCAGCTCTGGCCCTCAATGGATGTTTGGTGAGTGAATGAATGATGTTCCCTGCAGTCCTGATCCTTAGAATGACAGCCGTATGAGCTTCTGGGTCCTAGTGCGGGTTGTGTTATTTACTAGTCGTGTGACCTCAGGCAACTCAATTTCTTTGAGCCTCAGATTCCTTGCTTTTAAAATGGTGCTAATAGGTTCCTCAAAAAGTTAGGTAGAGAAATACCATTTGCCCCAGCTATTCCACTTCTAGGTATATACTGAAAAGAATTGAAAACAGGTACTCAAAACAGGTGCTCGTACAGGAATGTTTATTGGAGTATTAGTCACACAATGGCCAAAAATTGAAAACTTTATGCTAAGTGAAAGAACACAGACATGAAAGGCCGCCTACTATACGATTCCGTGTATATGACATGTTCAGAATAGATCAATCCAGAGACAGAAAGCAGTTAGTGGTTGCCAGGGGCTGGGGAGCAAGGGATAGGGAATAACTGCTTAATGTGAGTATGGGATTTTCCTTTGGGGGTGATGAAAATGTTCTGAAACTAGATAAAGGTGGTGGTTGTATGGGCAAAAAAAGAAAAAAAAATGTTGCCTGCCATTTCAGTAAACAAGGGATGTTGCCTGCTATTCTGGTAAAGGAGTGATGCCAGCCATCAAGCCATTAGCCATTGCAGTCACCCCAGTGGTTCACCCTGAGGGGCACTCAGGTTGGAGAAAAACAGGATACTGGCCCTAGATAGTTAACATGCATATCAAAGGAGTAATTTCAATGAGCCCAGACTCTTACATCTTCCCATATATAGAAACACATTAAAATCATTAACTTGAGATGTCTGGTTTTGGTCATTAGCAGTAATCTTTTGATGTTCCACTACATGGGTTTTTTTCAGCAACAACTCCTATGTATCCTGGCTTCTCCCTTGCCTCTTAGAACAGTTGCTCAGAGCCATCTGAGAGGCTGTCTTCCGTTCTTCGGAAGGTCCTGGAATAAATCAAAACTCACAACTCTTAGGTTGTGTGGGGTTTTTTGCTTTTTCAGTCGACAGTTGCACGACATTGTGAATGTACTGAATGCCACTGAAATGTTCACTTTCAAATGGTTAGTTTTATGTTATATGAATTTCACTTCGATACAAAAAATGTAATGGGGCTAATGTAAGAAAACCTGACTGAGGATTAAGTGTGACATCTATGGAGAGATGTTAGAGCAAGTTAAACACCTTATTCTTTGATTCCCTCTACCTTATGCCCTGGGTCACATGTATCCATGAGAACAGGGAACTTCATGGTGTTGATCTAGGCCCCAGCGCTGGAGGCTCCACAATGGCCTGTCCTGCAGGCAGGAAAGCCTCAAGGGACCATGAAAACCACCGAAAAAGTGATAAATGCTGGAGAGGGTGTGGAGAAAAGGGAACCTGCACTGTTGGTGGGAATGTAAACTGGTGCAACCACTATGGAGAACGGTATGGAGGTTCCTTAAAAAACTAAACATAGAGTTGCCATGTGATCCCACTCAGAAAACTATAATTCAATAAGATACATGCACCCCAGTGTTCATAGCAGCACTATTTACAATAGCCAAGACATGGAAGCAACCTAAATGTCCATTGACAGATGAATGGATAAAGGATGTGGTGCACATATACAGTGGAATATACAGTGGAATATTATGCAGCCATAAAAAAGAATGAAATAATGCCATTTGCAGCAACGTGGCTGGACCTAGAGATTGTCATACTGAGTGAAGTAAGTCAGACAGAGAAAGCCAAATATCATATGCTATCACTTATATGTGGAACCTAAAAAATGATACAAATGAACTTATTATTTACAAAACAGAAACAGACTCACAGACAAAACAAACTTATGGTTACCAAAGGGGAAAGGGAGGGGAGGGATAAATTAGGAGTTGAGATTAATAGATACACACTACTGTATATAAAATAATCAACAAGGTCCTACTGCATATACACAGGGAACCATATTCAATAGCTTGTAAATAACCTATAATGGAAAAGAACCTGAAAAAGAATATATATATATATATATATATATATATACACACACATATATACATATATATACATACCTGAATCACTTTGCTGCACACCTGAAACTAGCACAACTATACTTCAGAAAACAAATACAAAAACAAACAAACAAAAAAAAACACCGAGAATGCTGAATGATAGGATAGGAGTCTTTAAAATTTTTCATACAGGTGCCTCAGAGGAACAACCACAGAACCGGGGCTGTCTCACCACTGAGGCTGGGAGCCTAGTGGCCTGGGCTGCCAGCCCTCCCATTGCCCATGCGTGGGACCCCCAGCTAAGGAAGGCTTTTGCCAAGAGTCAGTTTTCTCATCTGAACAGTGGGGCTCATTGATGTACCTCAGCACAGGGCTGCTGTCAGAAGTCAGCGAATTAACATATGTGCTGGAAATAGAGTATATGCTCAACAAATGTTAGCAAGGAAAAGGTAAGCAATGACCAAGAAACACTGGGCGTGTGGGCTCTGTTGGGGGGCTGGTGGGATGAGGCAGGCAAGGGGTTACTTCGAGCACTTAAAGCAAAAGGGGGCGTTTTGAAGTTGTCTTTGAAGTTGCTTTAAGCAATTTGCAGCACTGCCGGGTGGAAGGGAGTAGGGGAGATTGGGGGACAGAGGACAATGTCAAGAAGGGAGAGGAGAAGTCGACCATCAAAGGGATTGTTCTGAAAATTAGGGAAGGAGGAGCTGTCAGTACTGGGAGCGGCTCAGAAGTGGGGATGACACAGAAATTCAGGCACCTCCACAGGGCAGGGGACTGGCTATTCTGTTTTAACAGTGAGAGGGGGACTGGAATTTTGTCCCTTGCAACAGGGCACTGGGAAAGTGCAGTTCTCCAAGCAGAATCAGCTGTGCCAAACGGGCTCCCTCAGAGGAAAACCACTAATGAACTCAACTCAGTAGAGTCCCGCCATGCAGGCGTCCCTGAACTCATCTTGTTTCCACCAGAGTTGAAAGTCTCATCATGAGAGTGAATCTTTCTGCAAATCAGCCTTCAGCAGCAAAAGGGAGGGCTGCATGGAGCAGAATTTAATGGGAATTAGAACACTTTTTGGTTTTCTATGGTGCCCCTGACTTAGCATCTGTAATATCAGCCATGGTCCTCATGTCCTGCTTCCCTCACTGTAACTGGAGGCCTCCTGGCCTGGCCCACCCGTCAGTGATGTGTCAGTGTGAGAATCCAGGGGTGCCCCAAAGGAAGCACTGGCCTGCAATACAGCATGGTCAGCCTGTGTCCCCAAAGCCCAGTTCCCCCCAGTCGTAGGGCAGGGCACCCAGTGAACCGGCACTCCAGAGAAAACAGGTCACCAAGCCCCCAAAGTACGTGACACTTGGGTTTTGTTGGAAAGCATTGTCTTCAGACTTTCTTCAGCCTTTCATGTGTCAACTGAAAAAAAAACACACAACCTAAAAGTTGGGAGTTGTGGTTTATTCGGGGTGCTTACTGAGAACTATAGCCCATGAGACAGCCTCTCAGATGGCTCTGAGGAACTGTTCAGAAGAAGTAAGGGAGGAGCCAGGATATACAGGAGTTTTTATATCCTTGGAGAAAACAAGTAGTTGAACATCAAAAGATTACAGCTAATCACAAACAGACATCCAAGTTAATAATTTTGGTGCTTTTCTATGTATGGGAAGATGCAAGAGTCTGGGCTCATCAAAATTATTCCTTTGATATGCATATTAACTATCTAGGACAGTATCCTGTTCTCCAACCTGAATGCCCCTCAGGGTGCACCACTGGGGTGACTGCAGTGGCTGATGCTTGATGGCTGGCAATAGTCGCTGTTTACTGAAATGGCAGGCAACTTTTTTCTTTTAATTTTGTCCACACATGGATAAAAAGATAAGAGATAGAGATAACAAGTGTATCAATGCAATACATGTGCACACCTTAAACTTAAACAATGTTGTATGTCAATTATATCTCAATAAAGCCAGAAAAAAGATATAGGTACACAATACAGTTAACTGTTAACAGTATATAGATACTGAGCCTATGAAAGACGGAATGTAAAAAAGGGGAGGTGTCTGCTACTAGGAATAACTTGAAATCACAGTTCTACATGATTCTTTTATGCCCATTGTATATCTCCCCTCCCGCCACCCTGCCACCCCCTGCCACCCCCCCCTTCCCTCCCCAATCCTACCCCATCCCTCTAACATTGACCCAGGGAAAGTACTTTGCCTGGGATGGCAGGAAACTCATAGTTAAGTGTACTAAGCAATTAAGTGGATTCAGTGATTTGGAGTCATAACTGATTTCAGGTGCATCTTAATTTTTTCAATATAAGTAATACATGTTTATTGTAGAAATTCAAAAAACACAAGTAAGCAAGAAAAAGTTTTTTAAACATTTAAGCACCCTGCTCTTGCCATTCGGGAATTATTACCATTAAAATTTTAAATTCCAATTTACATTGCTTTAATAATACTCGCATGCACGTACATGTACTTTCACGCTGATGGGGGACCGACAGAGAAGGATGAGCCTGGGTGCCCCCATGAGCTCACCTGGGCGTGGAGAGAGCTATGAGGTCGGTGCTAGATGCATGGGGGCATGGGGTCAGCCAGCATGTAGAAAATGAGGCCAGCGTGACTGCTGGCATGGCCACTGGTCCCCAGCCTGCCCAGAACCACAGCTCAGCCCTGTGGAACAGCCCCTGTTCATCTGCCTCCTTCTCTGCAGAACGCAGCTGACCCATCCTGCACAGGACCAAGGCAAGTGTGCAGCAGAGTGAGGCATGCACCTGTGGCAGACCTCTCTGAGGCGCCAGCTGCAAGAGTGAGGGCTGGGACTGTCCTCGTGCACCTCTGCCCATGATGGAAACCAAGAGACCAGAGAGAGAATTTTAGGGCTCATGGTCCTACTAGGTAGGAAACGCCCCTAAGCCCACTCAGAGAGAACTGGGAGAGACTGAGAAGGAAGGTGCTACCATTATGCAAATGAGGTCACCAGCCAGGGGAATCTGAGTAATTATGATTAATGTGACTTCATTTTTTCCAAAGACCGGTGAAGCCTGGGAAAATTAGTGTATATATATACTATATATATATATAGTATATATATGTGTGTGTATGTTTACTTATATAGTATATAAATATAAAGTATATTTTAAATATGAAATTGGATCATACCATGATTTGATTGGTAAACTGTTTTCTTTGTTTAACAAGACCTCGTATTTTTTTCATGTAGATAAAGAGATAACTATAACAATGGTTTTCAAATGCTAGAGACTAGCGAAGGTGCTTCAGGGCCGCACAGAAGGGAGAGTAGATTTTGCAGGAGGAAGAGAAGATATGAGTTCCCACCCTCGGTTCACCCAGAATAGTCTACTTTTCTCAGTTCTGTATATACTAGGATCCTATGAAAGACTGAATATTAAAAGGAGGAGGCGTCCACTACTAGAAATAATTTGAAACCACAGTTCAACGTGATTCTGTCATATGGCACTTCATTGCGTGGATAAATGATAATGTATTAACCAAAGCTCTCTTTTTGGACAGTTAGGTTGCGTGTAAGTTAGGAGTTGTGTTCAGATGCAAATATCACATTCCTGAGACACCACAACTTAAACAAACTAGGATTTTCTTCCCTCATACAACGACAAATCTGGAAGGAGGAAGTGCTGACATCAGGTTAGTGGCTAATGGGTCTCCAAAATCCCATCAGAGTTCCAGGCAAGATAAAAGGGGGAAGCGGGGCGGAGTCATAGGTCAGAAGGGGGCTGGCAACTGAGCTGATTCCCCTCATAAAGAGCTTTCCTGGAGATGCCTCTGAATGACGTCTGCTTACATTTCATTGTCCACCTCTATTTGCAAAGAGTCCAGAAAACATTTGTAGCTAAGCACCTCACGCCTCCCCCCAAAACTGGGGTTCTGTTACTAAGGAAGATGAGAACAACAACTAAACCATTGTCTGAAAATCCTTTTTGCTATATCCTTGAAGCTCCATCACAACCTAAATTTTAACAAGATCAAGTCCCAGAAATGAAACTGTTCCCTTACAGAACAATTCTGCGGAATTGTGAAGGTATTGGTAACAAAAGTGACAAAGATACTGGTATAATTTCTTTCTATTTTGAATCTTTGCTACTTTAATAAGCAAAATTTCTTCATGATTGTTTTTCCTAATTGTGAAAAATGTTTTTAAACAATGGAAGCATCTTGTTTCCATTCTTATCAATGTGACCTGAATGCTCTGGAGCAGTGCTTCTTACATTTTAATGTGTGTACAAATTACCCGGGATCTTATTAAGATGCAGGTTCTTAGCGACAAGGTTGGGGTCAGCTGAGAATCTGCATCACTAAGAAGCTCTCAGATGATGCAGTGCTGTTGGCCCACAGAACTCACTTGGAGTAGAGTTCCTAGTGGCCCCAGCGTTGCAATTGCATCATAAGACAGAATACACTGCAAAAAAAAAAAAAAAAAAAAAAAAAAAAAAAAAAAAAAGACAGAATACATCTGTATTGTTGAGTAAGAACAGCTGTCTTCCCTTAGCAGAGAAGGGTCAGGACCAAACATCTCCAGTGGGGATTTGGTCCCCAAGTCAAATCTACACCCATACACTGCTGCAGAGGGAATAACTCAGTTCTGCTCAATTCAACAGGAGGTTTCTGAGTGAGCTGGGAGGTCCCTAGGAAAAGTGAGGGCTGCCTTAAACAGGTTAAAGTCTGAGCGGGCTGGGGGCAGGGTGAGAGGGGGCAGGGCGGGTAAGAAACTCAATCACCTCTACAGTTCTCGTCCGAACAAACAGAGACCCAGAGACTGGAACAGCCCAGAGCAGAAACCATGAGCGCCGCTGGTGGGCACCTGGGGATAGTGGCACGACATTACGGCAGGATCGGCTGTTAAAATACGAATTTGAGCCTGGTTCCCTTCTTCCCCACCCACACCCATTTCCAGCTGGTAGCCAAGCTTCACGCTTCCTGGCTTCAGGGATACGGGCCAGCTGAAAAGATTCTTCCCTGCTTTTGTAAAAGCTAAACCCCTGGATGAGATGATGCCAAGGGCCTGGAGGATGAGAGGAGGAAGAAAAAGCGGGAGAAGGAATCCAGAGCAGTGGGGCCGTGCAAGCAGGAGCTGCGGGGTCTGGGGAGGCGATGACACGTCAGAGGTCCTGGTGGGCACGGTCAGAGGGGTGGCCCCAGGCACCCCTACCCAGATCCCTGTCCCTGTGGGTGCAGCTGCACCCCAGGGGCTGAAGG
>NW_006771034.1:1698314-1706274 GCF_000442215.2 Lipotes vexillifer
AGCTGACCCGCAGGGTCTGAAGGACCCAGTGCCAAAGCAGTGAGGGTGGGGTGGGGTGGGTGAAGGGGGATGGGAAGGGAGCCTTGGGGGGCCTTACCTCTGTCTATACTCCTTATCCTGAAGCCTGCTTTGCTGGATCCTAAGATAGCCACACGAGCTCTCTGTGTATGCTTTGAGTTTGCAGAGTACATAAGTACCCTTTTCATCAATGAGAAACCAGAATATGGGTGAGAAACATTCCCTAGATTACAGGTTGAGGTCACAAGAGTGCAGTTCCCATGGTTACTGGATAACCTGCATTTCCAGCCAGGTGACCAATGTGGGACCTTTCAACCTGGGAAGAGTGTGTGTGTGTGTGTGTGTGTGTGTGTGTCCCCTGCCAGGTGGGCTTAGCCCTCACAATGCCTGTTTCCCTAACAGGACCTGAAAACAGTGAAGCCTCATCCCAGGGACATTAGCACACTTTAGTGGCCCTTATGCCACACCGACGAATACCGATGAATATCACAGCACCACCTGCAGAGACAACAGACCCAGGATCCCAGGAAACACAGCCGAGAGACAGCTTCCATGTCTCAAGCTCAAGAGTTCTTGGCCCTGGCACCTTACAAGCCTCCACCTGAGAAGATTTCTGAAATGCTCATGCCCAGGCCCCATTCCCAGTTGATTCTATTCCGTGGAGCTGAGGTGGGGCTAGGCATCTGAATTTTCTTTTAGTGATTTCAATTTGAATCAATATTTTTAAAGGCCACCTAGGTTCATCTAGTGTGCAATCAGACCCCTTTGCAGGCTGCAAATATTCCAGAAGGGAACCAGGTAGAAAGCCACCAGTTTTATACAGCCAGGTATATGTTATTCTGTGCTGTTCCCAATGACAGCAGGGCTGGCTGGCTTGGAGGACAACTCTGCCGAGATGGAATGTGACCAGGCAGTGCCAGGACCGTCCCGGCCGGCTTGGGAACAGCATCTGACATTGAGGCTCCCCGTGGGAGAGGATCACAGCTACCACACATGGAACAGGAGCCCTGCTTGCCCCTCAGCAAATAATTAGGGCGGAACAACAGCATTACTTGATATCTATCTCCAAGGTCAATGTGAATGAGTAGATCTCTTTGCTTGGTTTCTTCCCTCAAAGCAAATGTTTCAGTCGTCTCCATTTCCCCCTCGATTCAGAGTACATTGTCCAGCACATTTGAGTCACTCTGAAAACAAGCTTGTACCTGGGTATCATGGAAATAAAACCACTTCCATGAGACAGCGTTTCTTGTCCAACCCCCCTTACGAGAGCTTACTAAACTGGCAGAGAAAAAAGCAGCGATTTTCAAAGTATGAAAAACTACCCATTATTCATTAGAGGGAAGCTGGTGGAAGTCAGGAGCTTTGGGCTTCAGGCAGAACTAGAGTTTGAGGCTCATTTTCTAAATGGAAACTGCTCTTTTCTTGTTCGCTGCTCACAGCAACTAGCTCCCGGTATGAAGCCCAAACCAGACCTTTTGAAAATGATACTGTTCTAGGACTAAGGGGTTGGGAGAGACAGAGGTTTTCAAAGGATGAGAGCTTTCTTCTGTCTTCTTGGCCAAACGGAATCCCAACCACTTATTCAGTCCAGGGATTCCTGCATTCATTGTCCCCAGGTGCGAACTTGCCAGATGTCATGAATTCAAATCAAAGCTCCCTGCTTGCAGGCACCAGGTCCCACCTGCTCTCCCGTCTTTGCAGTATTGGTCCCAGCCCTTCCTTCCCAGCCACGCTTCTCTGCCACCAGCCTCTCGGCTCCTGCAGAACCAGAGGTAGGTGTGTGAGGGGAGTTGCACGCCTCACGGGGGTGCACCATTCCCTCATCCATTTCCTGCAGAAGTTTCAACACAAACGTGCTTGGGATGGGAGGCTGGAGAAAGGGGGAGGGTCAGAGGATTGTGCGGGGATCTTGTGGCTGCCGAGGCCCAGAACAGAATTCTCCTCTGCTACTTAGAAACAGCAGTCAAAGGCCACAGCTGCCGCCACCTGAAATTTTGACCACTTGATAAGAGCAATTGAAGATGTTTAAACACTCCTTCACCAATCTTCCCTTCAGTGAAGAGTCAGGATACATCTTCTAAGTTTAACAGCTCAACTGCCAGCATGGACACTGTGAAGGCAAGAGAGGGCGGGGGCAGAACCCGAACTTCACTCTGAGACGAGGGTGGCTTGATAAAACAGAAAGCCTTGAGAGAGAACAGACTGAGTACTCACTAAGTGCCAGTGGTATCAAGGCTATGATACATTGAATGGCCTTGGAGATTACATCCACTATCAAAGACAATGAGAGTTTGTCCTCGCCTACACAGAAATTCTACTAGTCAGATATCCATGTCCCACTTGGGACTCAGTTTTTCAGAAAGTAATTTTATTCTCCAGCATCCTTTCCCTGTATTTACTGTGTGTGTCCAGGTGGGAAGTTGGGAAGTATGATTCCTCCCCTGTTGCACGGTTTTCTGTAGCCGGAATTTACAATGTGGAATTTGAAGAATAAAACAGTTGCAGTGGCTCCTTTGTAGGGCCAGTACTCAGAGGCAGATCTTCCTGCATAAAAGAGGACTTGATGTCACAAGTCTGGAGATAAATGACTCTAAGTGACCCAGCTTTGCCATCCATGGCTGCTAGGTGGATGCCTTGGGGCTGAAGCACTGAAAAGGCATGAGCAGACCTGGATTCTGACCTGTGTCCCAAAGTAACATGTGAAGTGTGTTGCGTACGTGTGTGTGCGTGTACGTGTGAACCTGCATGCACTCATGTTCACTTTCCAGGTGACAGTACCTGACCCACGCACCTCACAGGATTGTTTGGTAGATCAAATAAGAAATGAGTAGATTCACGTCATCCAGAAAAACAGAACCAAGATGATATAGAGATAGAGATGGAGAGAGAGACTTATTATAAGGAATTGACTCCTGTGATTATAGAGGCTGACAAGTCCCAAGACCTGCAGGCTGAGTTGGCAAGCTGGAGACCCAAGAATGCCCATGGTGTAGCTCTAGTGTAAGTCCAAAGGCTTAAGAACCAGGAGAGCCACTGGTGAAGTTCCAGCCTAAAGGCCGGTGGGGTCAATACCCAGGAAGAGTTGATGTTTCAGTTCAAGTCCAAAGGCAGGACAGAGCTGATGTCCCAGCTCAAGCAGTCGGGCAGGAGGGGCTCTCTCTTACTCAGGGGAGGATCAGCCTCTTTGTTCTATTCAGGCCTTCAACTGATTGGATGAGGCCCATTCCTACCAGCGAGGGCAATCTTCTTACTCAGTCTACCAATTTAAATGTTGATCTCATGCAAAAACACCCTCTCAGAAACACTCAGAATAGTGTCTGGGCACCCTGTGGGCCAGTCACGTTGACACATAAAATGAACCATCACAATGGAGCAAAAGGCAGCATGAATACTGAAAGAATGCCCGTTTCTGGAGCCCAACAGCCCAAGGTCAAGCTCTACCTTTGTTACTTGCTGGCTGTGTGATTTGTAGGTTACTCGAGTCTCTCCGGGGCTGCCTCCAATGCCTCTCTGGGAAGATGGGGGTAACGAAAGAGTCAGCATATGTACGTACATGACACATAGCAGGCACCAAAGCATTAGCTGTTTTGGATGCAAAAAGTTACTTTTTAAAGGTTCGATTTGTCTTTTACATTTATCGTTTATTATTATTTTAGGCAAAAGAGACTGTTGGACATAGAACATGTAGGAGGAAAAAGAGAAGCATTAATATCAAGAGAGAAAAATAACACAGACCTTGTCAGCACATCTTCACTGTTAAGTTAGTAGGCCAGGATCTGGGGGTTTCAGGGAGACATCAGACCTACTGGACTGTGGGGCTCCTCTCCTTGAAGGGAAAATTCTTTATTTCCCCAGGAGGTTTGTGGGCTCATATTTACCACGGAGCCTAATGTTAGGATGGCTGTGGTCTTTGCAGAGTATGTACATGTTTTACATGATATATGTAAGTGTTGGATGATAGGGAAACCTAATACATTTGGGACCTGATACCATCATCCTCCATAAAAGCAAAATATTTTCCCATCCAGAAACCAAGCTGGAAAACCTCTCTCACAGTTGGTTTGGAGTTTAAAATCACAGTAATGGCTGCAAAGATGGCCTGTTGGTCCAGATAAGACCAGAGCCAACCTGACACCTCATTGCAGGATTGGTCCCTCTTCCAAAGTCCTGTTAAGCATGTGGGTGGTGTTAACAGCATCCTTCTGGCAGCTAAAATGGACCAAGAGAACGGCCTAATGGTTAGAGAAAACCTAGATGGTACAGCAAGAAATGCAGTGGCTGGACCGGCCAGATGAGACTGCTGGGGGCCAGCAGGATGGCTGTCACAGAGTGTGAGATGTTTGGGGTTTGGCAAACCCTAAGAAGCTGGCTGCCAAGCTCCACCACCCCTTGTCCCCCTGGTGTATTTCAAAGGAAATTAAATCCACATGTTTCTGATTTTTGACACTTAAAGCTCATCCAAAGGTGGTTTTGCAAGAGTGGTTTGGACACGAGAAGCCTAGAGAAACTTTAATTATTATTGTTTTTTTCATTTTGAAATGCAGACCTGTATGCTTACATAATAAATGCCATGCCTACAAAATTGGAGCCCAGTTCTGCCTTACCAAAACTTTTTGTCTTGGGCCCACCAGAAACAGATAATTGGAGTCAATTAGAGAAGACAAACGGTGCCTTTAATATCCAATCTAGAAATCCACCTTGAAAATGGCACTCTCAATGACCCCTTTTGTTTGGGCTGCACTAGAACTGCCAAAGCTAAGAGTTCAAACATACAGGCACAGTGTGGACTGAGTCTATAGATTCAATTACTTCCTCAGACTCTGGCCAAGGGCATGAAAACCTAAATTCAAGATGGCATCCATCATACATCCTGGGTATCCGGGTCCAAGGATGTGGGGCATGAGGCCTCAGGGACAAGGAACCATCGCAAAGGTGTTCTGTGGAATGTTCTGAAATGTCCTGCCATGTCCCTGAATGTAACCTAGACAAGCAAGAGACCCAAATTCTACACTTAGAAAGAATTAATGTTTCTGGACGTGACATGTGACCTCTCCAAGTTCAGTCACCTGAAAACTACTGGCCAGAGAGATTCAGGACCAAAGGGTCCTCCTCTTCTTAACCCGGGATTAACATTTTTGGTTTCTCCCATCTCTTTTTCTAGCCACTGCACGAAGCTTTTCCTGAAGATTCACCTCAGAGGCAGCCTCCTGCACTGCTCTGAGCTCTCCTGACCAAAGTCATGGCTTTGCTCTCTCCGGCTGTTCCCACCTCTTCCCCAGCCCTGGGCCGTCCACTGCTTGGTTGGCCGTTCACTTGTTGGGCTCTGCCATTGGAACCCCCCAGCCCCTAGCTCGGGGTCTGGTACAGGTAAGTGTGCCTTAAATCTGTGATGGATGAGGTGGTGAATGCTGAGATGAATAACAGCTTAGCCCTCCCCCGGGTCCTCTCTCTGCTGCTGCTGGTGGATTTCTCTGGACATGCGGGGTACATTTCTTGCTCCCTCTTGCCCAAGAGCCTTCACCTGTGCTCCCCCTCCCCATTTGTTTAATCCAAGTAACCTTGCTTCGCAGGTCAGCTCAGCTGTCCCTTTCTCAGGGAGCCTTTTTCTTTCCAGCCCAGGTTGGGGTGCCGCCCCCAGGGACGTGCCTTCTCCCCACCTCTGCACACTCGATAGATATTCATAGTTAACTAATCAAGTACAAGGTCATCCGCACTGCCTCCCTTCCCACCAGACTGCTGGCTCCCAGAGGCCAGGAACCAGGTCTGTCTCCCTCACCGTCTCCCCAGCACCTTGCCCTGAGAAATCGGTGCTTGTTCACCGACCAACTCCTCAGCCTAGAGCTGCATCCAGCCTTTGCCACCAAGACAGCTCATGTCTATGAACTGTAAACACTAAGAATAATGAGAGGGTTTTCAGATGCTTTGAAACCAGTACCCACTTGAATTCGTTTGCAAGAGCTGCCATAACAACATACCACAGATGGATGGCTTAGAACAGAGCTCTGGAGGACAGAAGTCCGAGATCAAGGTATCCCCAGGGTTGGTTCCTTCTAAGGACCACAAGCAAAGTGCTGCCCCAGGCCTCTCCCTTAGCTTCTGGTGGTTTGCTGGCCATCTTTGGCACCCCTTGCTTGTAGAACATCACCCCAATCTCTGCCTCTGTCGTCACATGGCATTCTCCCAGTGTGCACGTCTGTCTGTCCCAATTTCCCCTTTTTATAAGGACACCAGTCATGTTGGATGTAGGTCCACCCAGATGACCTCATCTTAAGCTGGTCATCTCCAAAGACCCTAATTTCCCAATAAGGTCACTTTCACAGGTACAAGGGTTAGGACTTCAACATCTTTTGGGGGAACACAATTCAACTTATAACATCACTCTTCGGGTTGAGAAATAAAAGGCATCTTAAAACTGACATTGAAGTACGGTCTATTTATTTACAGTCCAAACTGGGATGTTTTATAAGAATGAAAGGGGAGTACCATTGATAATTGTGCAGGGACAACAGGCATAAACCAGGACTGTCCTAGGCGCGCAGTCTGAGACTTATGGCCTCCGTCTATGGCGAGGTTCATTGTCCGGCCTTTCCCAGGCCAGGATGCACTGTACCTTCACTTCAAATCCCTCTTTGTTTGTGTTCCCAGCAAGTCCAGTCTGTTTTATACACAGACACAGCAACACTGAGGGATTAGCTGTATTCCAGCTGTAGTTAATTCACTGTTTCCAGTTACCAAATGCAAGCCCAATCTCAGCAATTAATTTGGCCAGATTAAATCAGGCCCTCTTACACCTGTTCCCCTGTTTAATTAGGCTCTAATCGTCCCAGGGGATTGGAGGCACCGGGGACATTGACCTAAGCCTTAGATTAGGAGGGCAGCGTCAGACACCCCGCCGTCACCATAATGGGACACCCCTGAAACGGCTCCAGCCCTTCAGTCCAGAAATTCACCTTGACACCTGTGATCCCCCCAGCATGGCTGCGGAACGATCCCTTCCTTTGTTACAGACTTCCTTTCATATCCTCCCAAGGGAAGGAAACGCTCCTGGTGGTGCCTCTCTCTGAGGTAATTGCTGGACAGGAGTCAGCCAGTTAAAGCTGCCCATTTAATTAACAGAGTCTGTTATGATTTATCGGGATAATGAGGTGGGGAACAAAGACATCGATTTGTTTTTTCCCTCCCTGATATTTTGGCATCTTTTCTTCCTTTTGGAAGATGACCCAGCGTTAATGAGAAACGAGTCACTTATTGTTGGGGTGCAAATAGAGAGATAAATGACATCAGTAATTAAGTCTCAATACCTCTTTGGTATACAGAGCCATTTGTCAGGCAATATTATTCAATTAATTAATTCCATTAGGGCTACCACACTTCCCCAAGTCCAGCCATTCAACCATCAGCAAGGATAATTTGTATGGTACAAAAATAGAATGGTTAATAAATGGATATTGAACCCCCAAAGAAAGTATTTTAGCCACCACAGGAAACCTAGCTAGAAGCATTTGATTTGAGAACATGTAAAGTGCTCACAGCCAGCCATGTACTTCTTTCCATCAAGGATTGGACAAACATTCTGGCTATTTCTGAGTTTGAATGCCCAGAAGGAAAAAGGGGGACATCGGATTGGTCCAGCTCATCTTCTTGCACCATATCAGTAGTCACTGTCAAGGCCTCTGGTCAGCCGCCCATCTGTGGCCAGAGAGGGAATGAGATGACATGAAATGTGACTATTAAGGGCCAATTCTAAGGACAATATGACGGGAGGGAACACTGCCAGAACAGGAGCTCCCAAACTGTGTGGTCAGTTTGTCTGCTTTCTGTCTTCTCTCTGCCCATCCATCTCTCACTGCTCACAAGTTAATTGTCTCCGTTGACGCTCGTGTTAATAAAAAGCAAACCCACATTCTCTTTGATTCCCTTACTCTTTCCCCTCTCCTTTTCA
>NW_006771034.1:1706394-1712359 GCF_000442215.2 Lipotes vexillifer
TTCCCTTTCTCTTTCCCCTCTCCTTTTCAACTCTTGCCAACTTGTCTCAGCATTCTTTACCTCCCTCCTAGTGAGAAATTTGACTTCAGAAAAAGATAAATTAACAGTCCAGAACCACGTTTAAGACAAATCTAATGAAAGGAATTAGTCTCATGACATTCTAAAGAGAAAGGCCAGCCACTCCGTCATAATCTTGACAAATCCCCATTTACCTCTTCATCCGCCTCCAAATCAACCTTTCCTTCCACCGCCAATATTAGCATAAAGAAAATACTATCCCTGTTTCATTTACTGCCTTGTTCTGTTTCAATTGGTTTCTAATTCTACAGCTGCCTCGCAATCTGCCCTATTTCATTGTGATGCAGCAATATTTCAACTGGATTCAAGATTAAATACGCTGGCATGGGAACATATCTATCACTCCCAGGAAGACAGCTCATATTCCAAGCAGCTGACTTCCAAAGTCCAGAACATAATCTGTAAGTTGGGTAGCTGCCTACACAGTCCTAGCCCCTTTCTGATCTCTTGGCTAATCAAGTAATCTTTTGTTCCCTAAGCCCATTCTCTGGGAAGAGTGTGAAATCAATATTGAAGACCACCAAAGCTCGAAAGCCAGGGTGTGAAGGGAAAGCCCTGGGGCCGTGGTTTTCAAACTTGAGCCGGCAACAGAATCACTTGGAAGGCTTATCAGAACAGATTCCTCAAGATCTGGGGTGGGATCCAAGAAGCGGAATTTTTAACTTCCCTCATGTGGAAATGTGCCTTCAGAAAAAGATGGTCTCATCCAGGGGTCAGAAGTACCGTATTAGATCATACAGGTACAGGGAGGTAACTAGATTTTCAGAATCCCAAGTGTCCAGCCAACGACCTGGCTGATGCAAAGGCCACGCTTCCCTGGAATGCCTCACGACGGAAGCAAAGAAGCCCTTCCTGACTGGGTCTCCCCCACTTTTACTTGTAGACAGAGACCATGCCTAGAGTGAGACCAACAACTTCCTTCTAATAGGCCAGCATCACTTGCAGTTTTATAATTAGATCTAGTAATGGTGCAGAAATCTCCCAGGGTAGTGGGATTTCTGAATGTTTCTGCTCTGTTTGGTTTTGTTCTCTGCTTCTCCTGGATGTCACACGTACTCACAGCTGTTCCACAGGCTCGACAAGGCTTGGGGATCTTCTCCTACTGTTCTTTGTGTAAGACTCCAGCACTCATGAACCCGTTAGAGCTGGATGGGGACCTGACAATTCTAATTTTACATGCCATGATTCCAATGGCCATCTGGTCCAGGGTTTCCCAGACTTCTCTTTGAACCCCATTCACAGACATAGAGAACCTAACCAATCCCTTAGCAATTCGTCTTCTGTCTTCACCCTAGTGTATCCTAGCATCTTACTGTACCCTGGGTTCCCTACAGAAAGCAGAGCTTTTGTAAAGGAAGGTTATTTTGGAGAGTGATCCCAACAGATAGGAGTCAAGGGCAGGAGGGAGTGAAGGGGGGAAGGGGGGAGATAAGGTGGCCGTGTGGTCTATCACGTCTCTGGCAAGGACCCTCTAAGAAGCTGTGTGTGTAGAATGCACATCAGAATTTTCAGCCTGATGGAAGAAAAAGAGAAGCATTAACCCATAGACTCCTATTCCCTTTCGGAGCATTGTCACATGAAGTGCTGACACCCTCACAACTTCCAGGTTGCACACACATGTATATCAGGATACCATCCCAGAGAAGGCCAGGGCTGAAAGGGAGACACAAGGTGCAGCTGAAACAAGGCACCGTCTGGTTACACCTGCACAAAGCTGGTTCCCCAGCAACAGCTGGCATCAGAGGTGGGTCAGAAGGTGAGAGACATGCACAGAAGATGTCCAAGATGGTGTACTATCAAAAAGAAGAAACTAGGAGTAAAAAAAAAAAGTTTACATTTTATCCACATATATTATAAATCTCATATTAGTATAATCTTTAATATTCAGCATATTTAAACATTTAATTAAATGTGAGGATTAACATTGGATTTCAGGAGTGTGTCTAAAACCCAGAAACCTTCCAGTGTGCCTACATGCCCTATTTCTAGAAACTTGTACCATTTCTGCACCCAGTGTCACTAGGAAACACTGACTAAACAGTACGTTTTATGATCACCACCATCAAGGCCATCAGATACAAGGAGGAAGTGAATAAAAGAGTTACTTTGTGTTAGCTGTTTGGCATTCATATTAAAATATAGGTTTGGAACATCAAAACTTGCTTTCATGACCTCATGTCTGAAATTCTTGTATTTTGTGCTTAAAAAAATCAACTAGTCGCTATTTATAATCACTTCTGTATGATCGTTTGTTCTTGATTAAGTGAAAGCCAAATTTAGACATAATTGTCACTGTCTTTTCTTTCTGTAACACTGTTGCTGAGGTCCAGGGGCCTCTTCAGAGGGCCAGATTTTGACGCAAAAAAGACCATCTTTAGATAAAGTGAACATTATCATCAGGCAATTTACTGAATTATTAACATGAATTTCAGCATCTGTGTTGCTAATGCTTCTAGTCTTTAACAAATGATCCATTCAGGATATGGACCAAAGAACATATGGCGAAGAATAAAGGCCACTGGAAACCGTATCAATACCTCCGTTAGAAGCCTTGTGGTGGGAGCGGGGGATTCAGCTCCCCGTGAAATCGGCCGAGGCCACTCCAGAGCGAGCATGCTCAGTCGAGCCCCGCTCCCTGCCGCGCATGTGTACATGATACACACCCGCGGGCTCTGAGATCGTTCTGAGATGAAAAATAGAAGTATTTACATACTTTCTAAAAACTTTCTCTCACTGAAATTTTCAAAAATATACAAAGTATTAGAATAATGGGCCCTCAAATACCTCACCCACCTCGATTATGGACAACCTTAAATACGTTTTCTTTTTTAAAAAATTTTAACAGGCATCATTTTTGCTTCTAAAGACAGGAAACCCAGGAAGATTTTCATGACCCCCTGAGGGTTTGTGACCTGCTGGTTCTTTGGTTCACTGACCTCGTTCAATCCTGTCTTTATACAAGGGAACGCTCTGCGTCTGCCATTCTCTCTGGCTATCTCTCATGCTTGCAGCCAATTAAGTGGACTCTGTCTATGATTTCAGCAATGGTGACATATAATCCCAGTGTTAAAGCATGGAATTTTCCAATGCAAGAAGCAGCAGAAAACGAAGAGAGGAAACGTTGCCATGAGCAAAGGCTTCTCAACACTACCTCCAACTGCGCTACAAAGCAACCCAGCTTTTGGATGAAGAGTGAGAAAAAAAAAAAAAAAATCTGACAATGGAGTGATTGTTCTCCCTCCACAAGCAATCCTACTATTTCTAACCCCTCCATGAGCTGTGCTGGCAAAGGCAGACATCACTCAGGTCTTCCTCAAGTGGCCGGTAACCCCAAAGGCAAAGGGGAAGGGACCCATTGTTTCCAGGAAACCAAAATCCCACGGCCGGATCGGAGCCACCACGACCTTTCCTCTCCAAACAAAGAGAGGGGATGAGAAAGGCAGCTACTCACCTGTCTCATTTGTTCAAAGAACCCAAAGCCAGCAACATGGATCCGTTTCTTGCTTTTTGTCCAACCACTTGCCTACTACTAGAAAAACAACCGAGGTCTGCCAAGAATCTGCAATCTTCTGAATCTCAAAATAATGACTAGCCTATCCAGCGTTTCCATCCAAGGAATTGTTGGTTCCTATACAAGAAAACCCTTTGGGGTGAGAGTCAGGAGTCCAAGAAGGCATGTGGTTATTTTTTGCCACACTCTGGAAAGAAAGGGAAATCTATTTTTTGACATCAGCTTTCAGATTTCAAATAACATCAGCCTGTAAAGCATACCTAATTTAAATGTTGATTCCAAATTTTACTTTAAGGTTTTTTGGTCTCCTCTAAGCTATTGCTTCAAGCGCACACACACACTCTCACACTTACATTCTCTTTTCTTGGCATATCTGAGCAAAAGTTTTAGAATAGGATAAGGAATTAACACCCCCATTTCCATCTGACAACTTTCATCTTTAAAAAAATAACAATAAACAGGAGTGATCAAGTGGAGAGTTTGATTGCTTCATTAAGGCTACAACGCTTCTAAGTCTGGTCGTGGCATTCGAGGCAATGAGTTGTTAAAGACTATGATTATGAGCTATGATGGGAAAACGAGCTGCAGAGGGGTAAGAGGGAAGCAAAGGACTCAGACAGTAGTTTTGGAATATTCCAGCAGGTGTGTGAGTCATTACATGTCAACCTGAACTGAAGGCAGAGATCAAACACGATGTTCACTGAGGGTTTGTGAAAACTAATAAGGATGGTAATATCGCTGACAACCTAATCACCCCATTTGTATACAGACACGAAAATGACTTCTCCATGTGAGGGCCCCTTGCTGGAAGGGAAAGCCAAGAATATACGTTTCATTGTTTTATAAAGAAAAAAAATATATATATATATATATATATTTCCAATACTCACGAAAGCATTTTCAATCCAGAGTTCAGCTAGCCTTTTAACTGAAAAACAGAAAGCTACACCAAAATGATTCCTAACATGAAAGAATGGAGTTGTTTTTGCCGTTAACTCATTTCAAAGGCAAAGAAAATTACTTTTCTTCACAGATGTTGGTTTTTATTGTTTATCCAAAGTAAAATAAAACTCCAAAATGAAAGCAGCTTTCCCTGTCCTCCTCATCTCTGCTTTAGCAGCCACCCACCTTCTCTGAACCTCTGGAGACTGTGGTGGATGCTCTCTTAGGCTACCACCTTATCTTCCTCTAGCCATTTGTGGACAGGTCTTCTCACCCCTGGCAGCCACCTTGACCTATCATTGTAGCCCCCTACAGGGCTTTAAGTAGGAACTTAATCAGTGTTGTTGAGTGACTGAATGGAATGGATTTAGTAACTATAAGATTTAAGTCATGTTTGTCAAATTAACCTCTTTCTATGAAAATAAGAGAGATGGAAGTGAAAGAAAATAAAAGCCACAGTTGAAGGTTTAGTATCAAACTTACACATGGAAATAGTAATGCAAATATTAAACTAAAAGGAAACAGAGTTAGAACCCCTATTGGGTTCTATCGGGTGAGCAGCCTTGCCAGTGTGCCTGGGAATGCTCGCTCTAGGACTGAAATTCCCACATCCCAGGAGACCACTCAGTCCCAGGCAAACCTCGGAACAGTTGATCACCCTGCAGGCTATCAATGACTCTCAGAGACCAAAATTCAAATGTTGACTTAGTTGGAACTCAGCAAGATCTCAGAGAGCTCATCACAAATGCACGATACACCCTATCCACACCCCACCATGAGTCTCCATCTCAACCCACCCCTGTTTACTTCCTTCGTTGCACTTTAAAAATGTGATTATTTTTGTTTATTCATTTATTGTCTGCTCTCCCTACTTAATGTGAGCTCCATGTGGTCAAGGGAGTCATCTAGCCTGTCTTCCACTGTAGCCCTAGAACATTTCCTGGCAGAGGACATTCAAGAAATGTGTCTTACATGGAAACAACCTAAATGTCCATCGACAGATGAATGGATAAAGAAGATGTGGTATATATATAATGGAATATTACTCAGCCATAAAAAGAATGAAATAATGTCATTTGCAGCAACATGAATGGACCTAGACATTATCTTATTAAGTCAGTCAGAAAGAGAAAGATAAATATCATATGACCTCACTTGTATGTGGAATCTAAAATATGACACAAATGAAACTTATCTACAAAACAGAAACAGGCTCACAGACATAGAGAATAAACTTGTGGTTTCCAAGGGGGAGGGAGGGTGGGAGAGGGATGGACAGGGAGTTTGGGACTAGCAGATGCAAACTATTATATACAGAATGGATAAACAACAAGGTCCTACTGTACAGCACAGGGAACTATGTTCAATATCCTGTGATAAACCATAATGGAAAAGAATATGAAAAAGAATATATATATATATATATATATATAT
>NW_006771034.1:1712369-1733705 GCF_000442215.2 Lipotes vexillifer
TTTGCTGTACAGTAGAAATTAACACAGCATATTGTAAATCAACTATACTTCAATAAAATAAATTTTAAAAAAAGAAACATGTCTTAGGGGCAGAACTCTCCCAAATCATGGAATCTAACAAAATTGCTGTATTCTACTGATTCTAAGATATACAGTTTTGCAAAATTTAACATCTCTGGAATCCAGTGCATCTGAGTCAATGGTGCCTTTCAAAAGCCATCAGCCACCTGGCGGTCATGACATGGAGGCCATGGCCTTTGTGTATGCATTCACCTGGTCATAGCTGTTTACACTGTCCTCACTTCAGCTGAGGTATGTGCATCTGTTAACTTGTGCACTTAACTGTCATTCAGAATGTCGTCAAAAAAATTTTCACTATGATTCAGCATTGAAATGACAAGCTATTTTGTACTCAGAAAAGGCACAGAAGCCAAGCAGTAGGATGTCAATGTGATATTAGTGAAGAGTACTTGTCATAGAGGAATGATCATAAGTCCACATTTTCTTGTAAAGGAACAACCAAGTGCCTTAGAAACCGCAGGAAGGAAGATACCCACAAAGTCAGGGAAGCTGGGTTACTTTCTATTATCAAAATATTTGCTTCACTGCCAAATCCTTCAGAAGAGATGAAGATTAATTTCAAAGGAATCTGATATGATTGATTCGTATGTCTCTCAGGACTGTTGTTAAAGGCACCTGTCATAGTCTATTGGAAGTGATTTTCCTTTCTTATTGGTGCATAAAATGATGGTAGAGCTTACAATCAAGGGCATCTTAGACTTGACTTAATGAAATGAGGTATTAGCCTCTCCCAATCTTTTATTCAGGTCTATGGATCACCAAGGAGAGTGTTGGTACGTGATAGGGTCAGTGAAGTGTAGCAACTCATCCAGTCTGTGCAACTTTTCCAGAACGTTCTGGTGATTGAGTTCTCTACCAGCCCCTGCTACTGGCTGAGCAGAAGGGCTCTCCAGTTCCAATTCCAACGTTAGCTTTCAGGTCTCCATAAATTTCCCATTGGAACCCTTCATGCAAGGTACCATGTGTGCTTGCTCAGTTCTGCCCCTCACCTGAGACTCCCTGTTAAGCCTGAATGATTCCCATTTGCATTATTGTCTCAACACTGCATCTACCAAGTCTTGCCCTACAGGGCATGAGAAATCTCAAACACCAATTCCCACGTGTACTTAAAAAATAATTAACTAATTTATTTACTTATTCATTTTTGGCGGTGTTGGGTCTTCGTTGCTGCACGTGGGCTTTCTCTAGTTGCAGCGAGCGGGGGCTACTCTCCGTTGCAGTGCGTGGGCTTCTCATTGCAGTGGCTTCTCTTGTTGCAGAGCACGAGCTCTAGGCACACGGGCTTCAGTAGTTGTGGCTCGCAGGCTCTAGAGCGCAGGCTCAGTAGTTGTGGCGCATGGGCTTAGTTGCTCCGTGGCATGTGGGATCTTCCTGGACCAGGGCTCGAACCCGTGTCCCCTGCATTGGCAGGCGGATTCTTAACCACTGCGCCACCAGGGAAGTTCCCATGTGTACCTTTTTTGGACAGTTAGTTACCATTTTGATGACAACAGCTGCATAATTCTGGAGAAAGGATTTGTATATTTAACTGTGGTCCCTCTACAGGATGGAAGCAGGAGATGCTCAGAAACAATGCAGGTACCACAACACAAGACAGGAGAGTCATTGGAGAGGGTCCAGGGCATAGTTATCAAAAGTGAGCATATGTTGGGTTAAACAAAATGTGTCCATTTTTCTTAAAGTCTTTTAGAGTCTCTCAATGCATCGTTTTATGTTTAATAAGTCATTTCGTAGTTCGTTCGTTCATTTATTCTTTTATTCTCCAAATAACTGAATGCCTACTGTATGCCAGTCCACTCTACTAGGCTCAGGGCATAGAAGGATAAACAAAAGAGACACTTTTCTACACAGTATATAGCACAGAATGGTTTTTAACCTAGAGCCCACAGACCCTCTCCCAAAGTGGTTCATGAACTTGGATGGGGAAAAAATTACAACATTGTCTTCACTAACCTCTCACTGCTGGAAAACACCGATTTGTCTCCATCACTATCATTTTATTTTTTCATATAAAATTCTTCATAGAATTTCATTTAAATGGAATCATGCAGTATGTAGAACTTTTGAGACTGGCTTCTTTCACTCGTCATAACAACTTCAAGATTCATCCAAGTTGTTGGGTGCCAGCAGGTCATTCTTTTTTATTGCTAAATTGAGTAGTATTCCATAGGGATGTACCACAGTTTATTTACCCATTTATCCATTGAAAGACACTTGGATTGTTTCTAGGTATTTATGATTATGAGTAGAGCTGCTATAAACATTCATGTACAGGTTTTTGTGTGAATATACATTTTCCGTTCACTTGGGTAATTCCCTAGAAGTATGATTGTTGGGTCATAAGCTAAGTGTGTGTTTAGCTTTATAAGAAACTGCCAAGTGGTTTCGCAGAGTAGTTGTGCAATTTGGCCTTCCAAACTGGCGATATATGAGAGTCCCAATTGTTTTGTATCGTCCTGAGCACTTGGTATTGCCTGTAGTTTTTAATTTTCACCATTCTATTTTGCCATTCTAGGTATGTAGTTATATCTCTTCAGGATTTAATTTGCATTTCTCTAATGGTCAATGATACTGCACATCTCTTCATGTGCTTATGTACTGCTGGATATTTGCCAATATTTTGTTGAGAATTTTTGCATCTGTGTTCATGAGAGATATTGTTCCATATGCTTTCTTTTATTGTACCATATTTGTCTGGTTTTGGCATCAAAGTAATGTGGCCTCATAAAATGAGTTGGGAAGTGTTCCCTCCTATTCTATTTTCTAGAAGAGACTGTATAGAATGCATTGTATTTCCTCCTTAAAAATTTGATAGAATTTGCTAGTGAAATCGTCTGGGTCTAGGGATTTCTTTTACAGAAGGTTTTAAATTACAAATTCAGTCTTCAAAATAATTATAGGGCTATTCAACTGATCTATATTTCACCTTGAGTGAGCTTTGGTAGTTTGTGTTTTTGACAGAATTTGTCCATTTTATCTAAATTGTGAAGTTTATGACCAGGGTCTGTAGTGATAACTCCTCTTTCATTCCTAATACTGGTAATTTTTGCACTCTCTTTCTCTGCAGTCTCTGTATAGATTTATCAATAATATTGAACTTCTCAAAGAACCAAGTTTTAATTTCACTGATTTTTCTCTATTGTGTTTTCAATTTTATTCAGTTTCATTGCTTTATACTCTTACTTCGATTATTCCCTTCCTTTTGCTTGTTTTGGGTTTATTTTACTCTTCTTTTTCTAATTTCTTAAGGTAGCAGCTTAGGCTGTTGGTTTGATACCTTTCTTTATTCTAATATGAGCATTTTAACTGTATAACTTTCCCTCTAAGCACTGCTCTCCTGCATCCTACAAATTTTGATATGTTATATTTGGATATTCATTCAGTTCAAACTATTTTTCTAATTTCCCTGAGAATTCCTCTTTGACTCATGGATTATTCAGAAGTGTGCTGTTTAATTTCCAAGGGTTTGGAATTTTCCCAGTCATTCTGTTATTGATTTCTAGTCTAATTCCGTTATAGTCAGAGAACATACTTTGTATGATTCCAACTTTTTAAATTTTTAAAAAAATTATCTTATGACACAGGATATGGTTTATATTGGTAAAGGTTCCATGTACACTTGAGAAGAATGTATGTACTGCTGTTTGGGGCTGGAGTGTTCTATAAATGTCAATAAGAATCAGTTGTTTATAGTATTGCTCAGTTTTGTATCCTATATACTTGCTGGTTTTCTGTCTGCCAGTTCCATTGATGACTGAGAGAGGAATGTTGAGGTCTCCAGTTATTATTGTAGATTTGTCTGTTTCTTGTATCAGCTCGGTTAGTTTTTGTTTCATACATTTTCAAGCTCGTTTACTTGGTACACATCCATTTAGGATTGCGTGACTTCTTCTTGGGTGAATTTACCCCTTTATCACTATGTATTGTCCCTTTTTATCCCTGGTAATTATCCTTGCTCTGAAATCTGATTTCTCCAATATTACTCTAGCCACTCCAGATTTCTTCGGAATAGTGAAATATATATATTTCCAGTTTTTACTTGTAACCTACCTACGTCATTATATTTGAAATGAGTTTCTAATAAACAGTATATAGTTGAGTCATTTTTGAAATCTGTTCCAACAACAGGTCTTTTAATTAGTGTGTTCAGTTCATTTACATTTTATGTCATTACTGGTATTTAGGATTTAGGTCTACCATTTTATTATTTGTTTCCTCTGTGTCTCTCTATTTTTAGTTTCTGTATTTCCCTTTTTCTTCCTTTCTTTTAGGTTATTTAAACATTGTTTTGTTTTCTATTTTAATTTATCTATTGGATTTTTAATATTTTGTGTATTTTTTTTCATTTTAATTTTTATATTTTTTATTTTTTTAAACATCTTTATTGGAGTATAATTGCTTTACACTGTTTTGTTAGTTTCTGCTGTATAACAAAATAAATCAGCTATACTTATACATATATCCCCATATCCCCTCCCTCTTGTGTCTCCCTCCCACCCTCCCTATCCCATTCCTCTAGGTGATCACAAAGCACTGACCTGATCTTGCTGTGCTATGTGGCTGCTTCCCACAAGCTATCTATCTTACATTTGGTAGTGTATATATGTCAATGCCACTCTCTCACCTCATCCCAGCTTACCCTTCCCCCTCCCCATGTCCTCAAGTCCATTCTCTACATCTGCATCTTTATTCCTGTCCTGCCCCTCGGTTCTTCAGAACCATTTTTTTTTTTTTAGAATCCATACATATGTTAGCATACGGTATTTGTTTTTCTCTTCCTGACTTACTTCACTTGTATGACAGAATCTAGCTCCATCCATCTCACTACAAATAACTCAATTTCGTTTCTTTTGAAGGCTGAGTAATATTCCATTGTGTATATGTACCACATCTTCTTTATCCATTCATCTGTCGATGGACACTTAGGTTGCTTCCATGTCCTGGCTATTGTAAATAGAGCTGCAATGAACATTGTGGTACATGACTCTTGCTGAATTATGGTTTTCACAGGGTATATGCCCAGTAGTGGGATTGCTGGGTCATATGGTAGTTGTATTTTTAGTTTTTTAAGGAACCTCCGTACTGTTCTCCATAGTGGCTGTATCAATTTATATTCCCACCAAGAGTTCAAGAGGGTTCCCTTTTCTCCACATCCTCTCCAGCATTTATTGTTTGTAGATTTTTTGATGATGGCCATTCTGACTGGTGTGAGGTGATACCTCATAGTAGTTTTGATTTGCATTTCTCTAATGATTAGTGATGTTGAGCATCCTTTCATGTGTTTGTTGGCAATCTGTGTATCTTCTTTGGAGAAATGTCTATTTAGGTCTTCTGCACATTTTTGGATTGGGTTTTTTTTTTTGATATTGAGCTGCATGAGCTGTTTGTATATTTTGGAGATTAATCCTTTGTCAGTTGCTTCGTTTGCAAATATTTTCTCCCATTCTGAGGGTTGTCTTTTCATCTTATTTATGGCTTCCTTTGCTTTGCAAAATCTTTTAAGTTTCATTAGGTCCCATTTGTTTTTTTTTTTTGTTTTTATTTCCATTTCTCTAGGAGGTGGGTCAAAAAGGATCTTGCTGTGATTTATGTCATAGAGTGTTCTGCCTATGTTTTCCTCTAACAGTTTGATAGTGTCTGGCCTTACATTTAGGTCTTTAAAACGTTTTGAATTTATTTTTGTGTATGGTGTTAGGGAGTTCTAATTTCATTCTTTTATGTGTAGCTGTCCAGTTTTCCCAGCACCACTTATTGATGAGGCTGTCTTTTCTCCATTGTATATTCTTGTCTCCTTTATGAAAGATAAGGTGACCATATGTGCGTGGGCTTATCTCTGGGCTTTCTATCCTGTTCCAATGATCTATATTTCTGTTTTTGTGCCAGTACCATATTGTCTTGATTACTGTAGCTTTGTAGTATAGTCTGAAGTCCAGAAGCCTGATTCCTCCAGCTCCATTTTTCTTCCTCAAGATTGCTTTGGCTATTTGGGATCTTTTGTGTTTCCATACAAATTTTGAAATGTTTTGCTCTAGTTCTGTGAAAAATGCCATTCGTAGTTTGATAGGGATTTCATTGAATCTGTAGATTGCTTTGGGTAGTATAGTCATTTTCACAATCTTGATTCTTCCAATCCAAGAACATGGTATATCTCTCCATCTGTTTGTATCATCTTTAATTTCTTTCATCAGTGTCTTATAATTTTCTGCATACAGGTCTTTTGTCTCCTTAGTTAGGTTGATTCCTAGGTGTTTTATTCTTTATGTTGCAGTGGTAAATGGAAGTTTTCCCTTAATTTCACTTTCAGATTTTTCATCATTACTATATAGGAATGCAAGACATTTCTGTGCATTAATTTTGTATCCTGCTACTTTACCAAATTTATTGATTAGCTCTAATCGATTTCTAGTAGCATCTTTAGGATTCTCTAGGTATAGTATTATGTCATCTGCAAACAGTGACAGTTTTACTTCTTCTTTTCTGATTTGTATTCCTTTTATTTCTTTTTCTTCTCTGATTGCTGTGGCTAAAACTTCCAAAACTATGTTGAATAAGAGTGGTGAGAGTGGGCAACCTTGTCTTGTTCCTTATCTTAGTGGAAAAGGTTTCAGTTTTTCACCATTGAGAACAATGTTGGCTGTGGGTTTGTCATATATGGCCTTTATTGTGTTGAGGTAAGTTCCCACTACGCCTATTTTCTGGAGAGTTTTTATCATAAATGGGTGTTGAATTTTGTCAAAAGCTTTTTCTGCATCTATTGAGATGATCATATGGTTTTTCTCCTTCAATTTGTTAATATGGTGTATCACATTGATTAATTTGCATATATTGAAGAATCCTTGCATTCCTGGGATAAACCCCACTTGATCATGGTGTATGACCCTTTTAATGTGCTGTTGGATTCTGTTTGCTAGTATTTTGTTAAGGATTTTTACATCTATATTAATCAGTGATATTGGCCTGTAGTTTTCTTTCTGTGTGACATCTTTGTCTGGTTTTGTTATCAGGGTGATGGTGGCCTCATAGAATGAGTTTGGGAGTGTCCCTCCCTCTGCTTTATTTTAGAAGAGTTTGAGAAGGATAGGTGTTAGCTCTTCTCTAAATGTTTGATAGAATTCGCCTGTGAAGCCATCTGGTCCTGGGCTTTTGTTTGTTGGAAGATTTTTAATCACAGTCTCAATTTCAGTGCTTGTGATTGGTCTGTTTATATTTTCTATTTCTTCCTGGTTCTGGCTCGGAAAGTTGTGCTTTTCTAAGAATTTGTCCATTTCTTCCAGGTTGTCCATTTTATTGGCATATTGTTGCTTGTAGTAATATCTCATGATCCTTTGTATTTCTGCAGTGTCAGTTGTTACTTCTCCTTTTTCATTTCTAATTCTGTTGATTTGAGTCTTCTCTTTTCTTGATGAGTCTGGCTAATGGTTTATCATTTCTGTTTTTCTTCCCAAAGAACCACCTTTTAGTTTTATTGATCTTTGCTATTGTTTCCTTCATTTCTTTTTCATTTATTTCTGATCTGATCTTTGTGATTTCTTTCCTTCTGTTCACTTTGGGGTTTTTTTTGTTGTTCTTCTTCTTTCTCTAATTGCTTTAGGTGTAAGGTTACGTTGTTTATTTGAGATGTTTCTTGTTTCTTGAGGTAGGATTGCATTGCTGTAAACTTCCCTCTTAGAAATGCTTTTGCTGCATCCCATAGGTTTTGGGCTGTCATTTTTTCATTGTCACTTGTTTCTAGGTATTTTTTGATTTCCTCTTTGATTTCTTCAGTGATATCTTGGTTATTTATTAGCGTATTGTTTAGCCTCCTTGTGTTTGTATTTTTTATGGGTTTTTTTCCCGTAATTGATATCTATTCTCATAGTGTTGTGCTCGGAAAAGATACTTGATATAATTTTAATTTTCTTAAATTTACCAAGGCTTGATTTGTGCCTCAATATATGAACTATCCTGGAGAATGTTCCATGAGCACTTCAGAAGAAAGTGTATTCTGTTGTTTTGGATGGAATGTCCTATAAATATCAATTAAGTCCATCTTGTTTAATGTATCATATAAAGTTTGTGTTTCCTTATTTATTTTCATTTTGATTGATCTGTCCACTGGTGAAAGTGGGGTGTTAAAGTCCCCTACTATGATTGTGTTACTGTTGATTTCCCCTTTTATGGCTGTTAGCATTTGCCTTATGTATTGAGGTGCTCCTACATTGGGTGCATATATATTTACAATTGTTATATCTTCTTCCTGGATTGATCCCTTGATCGTTATGTAGTATCCTTCTTTGTCCCTTGTAATAGTCTTTATTTTAAAGTCTATTTTGTCTGATATGAGAATTGTTACTCCAGCTTTCTTTTGATTTCCTTTTGCATGGAATATCTTTTTCCATCCCTTCATTTTCAGTCTTTATGGACCTTTCTGGTTTTTGAGTGGAGCTGGGTCTTAGCGTTGAGATGGAGATCTCTGGCAAAGCTCTCGCCAATTGATATTATGTGGGTCCTGGAGGTCTCTGGTGGTCCAATGTTCTGAACTCGGCTCTCCCACCTCAGAGGCTCAGGCCTGACACCCGGCCAGGCCAGAGAGGTCTCTGGTGGTCCAATGTTCTGAACTCGGCTCTCCCACCTCAGAGGCTCAGGCCTGACACCCGGCCAGAGCACCAAGACCCTGTCAGCCATACGGCCAGGTAGGTGGGGAGTTTCTTGCCTTCTGGGATGTATGAGGTCTTCTGTCAGCATTCAGTAGGTGTTCTGTAGGAGTTGTTCCACATTTAGATGTATTTTTGATGTATTTGTGGGGAGGAAGGTGATCTCTACGTCTTACTCCTTCGCCATCTTGAAGGTCCTCCTGAGTTAGTGTGCTGATGGGTAACCTGGTACTTTGGCTGCCGGCAGCCAGTGAGAGCTCAGTGACTGAGTTGTTGTAGCACCAGATACTGTAGTACCACAGACAGAAGAAGGGAACACCAGCAGGAAGAAGGGAACATGAGTTCCTTTCTTTTCTTCTCAATTGCACTTAGTCCAGTTTCACTTGCTCATAGGGTACTGCATACAGAGGTCTTGCCCTCAGCTTCAAACCAAAGATCCTTGAGCGAAAAGCTATGCCCGATACCTCAGGGCACAGAAGTGCTGTGGAGACACTGCAGTTCAAGATGGCTGGGGCCATGTGCCACTCTTTTGTGTAAGTTTTAAGCTGCTGTTCTAGTGATTAAAATATACATACTCAACTTTTCATAGTCTTTGTAGAATCAATATTTACCACTTCAAGTGATATATTACCACTGTGTAGGCACCATTACCCTCCCTCCTTTATGTTGCCATTGTCGTATTTGTTACCTTAACATACACTGAAATCCTACTAGACAATGTTATAATTTTGGTTTTTAACCATCAAACACATTTAAAGAACTCAAGAGAAGAACAGTCTGTCATACTTACCCAGGTATGTGCCACTTCTGTTGTTCTTCCTCCATTTTTGATGTTCCAGCTTCCGTCTGGTGTCATTTCTCATCCTGAAGCAATAGAGCTGGTGACAATGAAGTCTCTCTTGTGTGTCTTTCACCTAAGAATGTCTTTATTTCATCTTCATTTCTGAAGGATATTTTTACTGCATCTAGAATTGTTGGTTGACAGTTCTTTTAAAATATTCTTTAAAAATGTTCCATTTCCTTCTGGAGAAATCTATGGCTATTTGAATCATGTTATTCTATAAGTGAAGTGTTGTTTTTTTCTGGTTGCTTTACATGTTGTTTTTTCTTCTTTAGTTTTCAACAGTTTGGTAATGATATATCTGGGCATGGATTTCTTTTGGTTTATCTTCTTTGGGGTTTCTTAGACTTCTTGAGTCTGTAGATTTATGCCTTTCTAAAAATTTGGCAAGTTTTTAGCCATTGTTTCTTCATACATTTTCTATGCACCATATCCTTTCTTCCTAGGACTCCTAGGATAAGATCGTTAGAATATTTGATATTTTCCCACCAGTTGATGATACTCTGTTCTTTTTCACTTTTAATCTTTTTTCTCTGTATTGTTCAGATTTTATAATTTCTATTGATTCACATTAAAGTTCACTGACTCTTTCTTCTGTCATCTCCATTCTGCTATTGAGCCCTATCCAGTGAGGTTTTTATATTGGTTGTAGTATTTTTCCATCCTAAAGTTTCCTTTTGGTTCTTCTTTATATCTATTTTTCTCTTCTGAGACTTTTAATCTCCTCATTCATTTTAAGAATGTTTGCTCTTACATGTTGGAGTATTTTTATAATAGTTGCTTTAAATTCTGTGTCATCAAAGTATTGGCTTCTGTTGACTGTCTTTTCCCATACAAATTGAGATTTTCCCAATTCTTCATATGTGCTGAGTAATTTTTAATTGTTTCCTGGACATTTGGATGATTATGTTACAAGACTCTAGATTTTATCTAAATCCTATGGAGAATGGTTTTTTTTTTTTTCATCAGAGTCTACCAGGTTGAGTTCCAACCAGTCTTCCATGGGTTATGACTCTAATATAAGTCCTGTTTTACAAGATTTCAGATCTGAAATCTTTTACAAGATTTCAGCCTGTGTACACTATTCAGTAGCCAGTCTGAAACCTAGGCAGTGGTCTATTTTGTAGTTCCGTTCTCAAAATGTATGGTGTGCTATTTGAGGTCAGGTCTATTCTTGTGCATCTCAGGGGTGAGCCCAGAAGTTCATCAACAATTTTCTGGGGTTGCTTTCCCTAGCTCTTCCTTCCCTATGGTACTTTCCAGTTCCCAGGGGCTCAACTTTTGGGTTCCCTGGCCAAAAAGCTGGGGCTTTACTTAGCCTGCTCTTCTATGCATTTTCCACAACTGCATCTGTGTCCAGGGACAGTAGTGGTAGCAGAAAGGGGAAAAAAAGAAAAAAAGCATTGGGAGTTTGCCCTATGCTCTTGGGACCACAGCTCTTCTGACCAGAGGGATGATTCTCCTCCGTCCGTTCTAGGATCCTATAAGCTCTCATGCCCCTGACACCACAGGATGGCTTGGAGCCTGGGGCACAAGAGAATGGAGAAAAGGAAAACAGAACAGGGGATTTCTCCACCACTTCTCAGTATTAGGAGACCTCCTTCCTGCTCCCTATGGCAGGACCTGAGTGGGACTCTCTCTATAGGCACCAGTGCCCATTTCTGGGTTTAGAGCTGTACTTACTTTAGGCTGGGGGGTTCTGGAGGGGGAAAAATGGTAACTCACCACAAGTTTGGGGATTCTTCAGATTCTGTCTTCTTCACCAGTCTGCAAACTACTGTTTGCTTTTCAGACAGGTTGGAATACGCTTACTCCATCTTGCCCTGAATCAGAACCCGATGTGTTTTATTTCATGCACTTAAAACATAATTTTGAGGTAAGATCCATAGGCCACATCAGCTTCCAAAGTGGTGCCTGGCATAGTAAGGATTTTTAGTCAAAAGGGAGAGACAGGCATGTCAGCAACGACTTTCAAATCAGCATTATATATGCTCAGGAGGAGCGGCTAGGACCTTTGGGAGCCCTTGGAGAGCACGTAGGCTAGTTTGGGATCAGGAGAGGCTGCCCAGTGAGCAGGGGAGGAAGAGTGTTCTCAGCAAATGGAAAGTCATGCTCATGAGCCAGAAAAGAACCAGAGTGTGGAAAGTGTGGATCATAGCGAGTAGTTTAGAATGGCCAGGACATGAACTCTTCTTGGCTTTTGAGACCATGGCAGAAGAAAATCACATTGCTTCATTAGACAGCATTGGTAGACTATTAAATTCAATGAAATTCTAAGCCCATTGGAAGCTGTCATCCTGATGATATCCATGGTAGAATCCAATTCCAAATCTCCATCTCAGTTCTATACATAGACTCTGCTGTGTAGGCATTTCACATTTCAATAAGGAATCCATTCATTTTGTATGCTTGGCAACAACCTCTGTTGTGGATACATATACCATTGGATGGCTATTTTAAATTGCTCTTTCAGAGATCTAAAATTCAGTGAGGAGACTGAAAGCAAAATACAAAAATTAAGAATGCAAAAGAATAAAATAGCCAAAGGAAAAAATTTAAATTCCATCTTTTCATTATTATAAACTCGACGAACAACCACAAATAACTGACACAATCAGTATAATACATTTCTCTGTGCTTTTTGAAAAATTCAGATTTGTCAGAGCTGGGGGCAGAGAATGGAAATAACTACGATGAAACAGAGATAGTATGCCAAGAAATAAAAAAGGAACTAAATTCCCAAGGCAGGTAAATCCATCATGCAATAACACAGATTCAAATCCCCACAGACAAACACAGGCCTGTTGTGAGAAATTCAGTGGCTTTGCCACAGAGACTATGGGCTGAATCTGACCTCGGGCATAGAGCTCATTTCATTACCATGCAACAGCAGGGTATTTTGGGGAAAAGAAAAAAAAAAAAAGAAAGGATTGTATATTCACGCCAATATAGAGGTTTTTTTATGTAAAATATGACTGCCTACGAATAAAATAGACAATAAAGAGGTAGTACATTTATTTTAAGAAAGCATTTGCCATCTCATGCATAACAACCTGCTTGAAAATCAAAACAGGGAAAGAGAACACTCTGGGAGACTTTCATTTAAGCAATAAACAAAACTTTACTGAGCATCTACTACAGACCGAGCCTGCACTAAGGTCCAGGGGTGTGTTAAGGACTGAATTGTGTCCCCCAAACTTATATGTTGTAGCCTTAATATTTAATACCTCAGAATGGGACTGTGTTTGGGCCTTTAAAGAGGTAAATAAGGTTAAATGAGGTCATTAGGGTGGGCCCTAATCCAATCTGACTGGTTCCTTAAAAGAAGAGGAAATTTGGACACAAAAAGAGACACCAGGAACATGCACACATAGAGGAAAGACCCTGTGAGGACACAACAAGAAGATAGCCATCTGCAAGCCAAGGAGAGAGGCCCGCCAAAGCCCAGCCCTGCCAACACCTGACCTTGGACTTCCAGGCTCCAGAACTGTGAGATATAAATTTCTTTTGTTTAAGCCACCCAGTTTGTGGTACTTTGTCGTGGCAGCTTGAGCTGACTAATACAGGTGGGAGGTGAACAGAGGACACAGGCTCAGGAGGAAGCTGACACAGGAACAAAGGATAACAATACTCAGAACCCAGGGTGGGGTGATAAGCAAGCTTGTGGGCCCATAAACAGAGCACAGAGGGAGAAATGACTTGATTCCAGGAAATAATTAAGACGATCTAAGGATAAAATCAACTTCAAAACTGTCAACACTGACACTTTCTCTAGAAACTGGATTCATCCTGGGTTTGGTCAGACTGAAAACGACATCTGAATCTGAAGCTGCCCCCTTGCTGATGTAGTCTCCCCATCAAGGGGTTTTGGATCCTCCTGCCTTCCAGGTATAAACCATCTCCAAGCAATTAGTATAAAAATTGCTACCAGGGCTTCCCTGGCGGCACAGTGGTTGAGAGAGTCTGCCTGCCAATGCAAGGGACACGGGTTCATGCCCCAGTCCGGGCCCAGTCCACATGCCACAGAGCGGCTGGGCCCGTGAGCCACGGCCTGAGTGTCCGGAGCCTGTGCTCCACAGCGGGAGAGGCCACAACAGTGAGAGGCCCACGTACCACCAAAAAAAAAAACAAAAAGTGCTAACAGTTTCTATCCATCCCTCAGCCTTCCACTTTCTCATGATGGTGCCAGTAAACAACTTGATCTGAATGATCAATGATATGATTGACCCCAGAACACAGAGTACAAATTCAATAAAGTGAAAATCATGAATAAAATAGGAAAGCTGGCAAGTACATCTTCAATAATATTGCAAACTGGGAGAATATTGGCTATTGAATATTGGGAGTTTCAGAAAAGGAGAGAAAAATGATATGAAGAAGCAAACTTGAAAAGTAAATAGAAGAAAACACCCCTTAACTGAATAAAGACCAATTTTTGGACCGAATGTAAATACACTCTAAGCACCAAGCAAGATAAATAAGAATAATTTGGTTTTTTTTGTTTTGTTTTTTTTTTGTTTTTTGTTTTTTGTTTTAAGTCATACGCAGGCCTCTCACTATTGTGGCCTCTCCTGCTGCAGAGCACAGGCTCCGGACGCGCAGGCTCAGCGGCCATGGCTCACGGGCCCAGCCGCTCGGCGGCATGTGGGATCTTCCCAGACCGGGGCACGAACCCGTGTCCCCTGCAACAGCAGGCAGACTCTCAACCACTGCACCACCAGGGAAGCCCCAATAAGAATAATTTGGAAAAAAAAAAACTCACACCCGGACAAAATCTGGTGAATTCCCAAACTCCAGCTGCTAGAGAACAAAAGCAAATATTTACATAGGGAAGGAAATTTGAATGGCACCAGATCCTCACTGAAAGTAGCTAGAGCCCCCAAGCAGTGGAGCCAGACTTACAGCTTTTGAGATAAGGCTCTGGTCCAAGATCCCTCTGCCTGGCTAATATCATGCATACAGGAGGCCAGGGAAAGACACTTTGGCACTTTGCAAGGACTTAAAAAATTTCTACCGATGTTCCATTTTTAAGAAAAGACTAGGAGTACATGGGATTAGGAAAAATCAAATCATAAAAGAAGATACACAGTTGAACTTCCAATTACCAATGAGGATGGGGACAAGATGGGTAGGAAGAATTAAAAAATAAAAACAAAAACCTTGACTACTCCAGGAAAAATAAGGAAAGTAAAAATAAGACACAAGAAGAAACTTGAATAAATCGTTAAAAAAAGAGGTAAGATGAAAAAGCAAGACCAAAGATATTAGACATCTCAATAAATGTGACTAAATTCCTCCATTGAATGAAAAATATTCTGAAATAGAGTTTTAAAGCACTACTGGTTATATGCTATTTATGAGAAACAGCCAAACAAAATTCTAAAGAAAGCTTGAAAAGAAAGAGACAGGAAAATATACTGGGCAAGAGTAAACAAAAGAATGGAGGCAACATGAAGGTCAGATAAAGTGGAATTTAAGACCAACAGCTTTAAATAGGACAAAAAGCAGTATTTTATAATGATAATAGGTACAACTCCAAAAAGAAAGAGTCATGAACCATTATATATTCCTTATGACATTATTTCTAAATACACAGGGCAAAACTTTTCCAAGATAAAAGAAACGGATGAATCCGCAGTCCTTGTAGGGTAACAGCTCTCTTTGAAATTACCAGATCAAGTTGTCAAACAAGAAGTGAAGACGTGGAGACACTGAATACCCAATAAGCCAAATGCCATCTGCGTAGAACTTCAGACTAAATTTAGAAAACAAATTCTCTTCAAACACTCATAAATGATTTCAGGCTGCTGTAACAGAATACCACAAACTGGGCAGCTTAAACAACAAGCATTCATTTCTCACAGTCCTAGAGGCTGAAGTCCAAGATCAAGTGCCAGACAGTCAGGTTCTTGGTGAGGGCTGTCTTCTCATTGTAGGAGAGGAAGAAAGAGAAAGAGAGACAGAGGTCTTTTGTCTCTTCTTATAAGGGCACAAATTCCATTCAAGAAGGCTCTGTCTTTATGGTCTAATCACCTCCCAAAGGCGCCACCTCCTAATACCATCACACTGGGGATTAGGGCTTCAACATATGAACTTTGGGGGGAAACAAACATTCAGTCCATAACAATTAGGCCACAAAGGAAAAGGTGAAAATAGATATAAATATTCTGTTCAATGTGGAAGCCTGAGATGTTGAGAAAGAATGTCCTGCTCCAAATGGATGGAAATAAAACAGAATTTTGTTACAGTGCTGAGCTCGAAACCAAACAGAGAGAGACCAGAAACAAGGGGGTGACATAAAGCAGTAAGCGATAGCAAAACTATTGAAAACAGTCCAAGGCCTCCCAGAGTCAAACACAGGCCTGGACATCTGGGCTGGGATTGGGGGACCATACTGGAAGAGGAGCCCAGGCTGCCGGGTCAGGAGAGGTGGGGAGCTGAATGAGCCGCCAGCATGAAGCCAGGAGTTACCAAGAGTGACTTGTCTCCAGAAACCAAACGAGAGAACTCTCTACCCATGGATCCAGGAAGCTTGCCTCAGAGCCAGACCAAGCCAGGGATGGGAAAACAGTGACCCATGGGTAATTGGAGTGAATGAATGAATATGTTACCAAGTTTCCTCCTGTCCATGAATTCAGAACTGCTCCCACATTCATTATTGGGGTGCAGGTGCAAAACGACTTCCTGGTGCCTCAGTCTTTTACCTAATTACCAACTGGAACTGTACCCATCAGAACTACAGAAACTGCATGTGTCTGTGTGTCTTGCTTCTTTACCCCAAGAAATATTTGTTGGAAAACATGAAACCACACTATAACTGGTTCTTTTCATCATTACCTCCATACTGCTCTGCCCACCCGAGGTCAAGTGCATCCTGCAGGAGATGTCACGTTTCTGAAAATGCCACCATCGGTGCCAGTTCTGTGGCAGGCAACAGACATTTCAGAAACTCTAAGAAGGGCAGGGCTTTGGAGATGAAAGTGCTGGGGGCTGCAGAAAGTATTCTTGGAACCTCAGTTTCCTCGTCTGAAAATGGGAATGATAATATGTATTTTTGAAGGTTATCATGAGAATCAAATGAGATATGTAGATATGAGATATGTAGATATGAGATATGTAGAATAGTAACTATAGTAAACAAATGAGTATTATTCTTATTATCATTATTATTGTTAGGTGTTTAGGTATAAATAGGTTCCTTGATCTGAAGTAAAAAAAATTGCCCCAACGATTTATTTTTATTTTTGGTTTACATAGCTTGAAAAAATTCTTTTTTATTGCCAAATAATATTCCATTGTATGGATATATCACATGTTATTTATTCATTCATCAGTTGAAGGACATTTGGGTTGTTTCTACTTTTCGGCTATTATGAAGAATGCTGCTATAATATCTGTGTACAAGTGTTTGTGTGGGTATAAGTTTTTCAGTTCTCTTGGGTAGAATCCTATGACTAGGATTGCTGAGTTATATGGTAACTGTATTTCTAACTTTCTGAGGAACTGTGACTGTTTTCCAAAGCAGCTGCAGTATATGAGGGTTCCAATTTCTCCATGTCAGTAGGATGCTCTTTAAAGTAACCAGAGTGCAAATGAACTACAGAAAAATGGGATATTCAGCATCCCCACCTCTTTCCTGGAGAGCATCACAAGTTGGTAAAGATCTGCTTCCCTTTTATTTGTATAAATTGAAACAGAAATAGTAAAGTTCAAAGTCTTTCTCCTAAATTGTGGGGATTCCAGGCAAGGCAAGCACCCTCCCCTGTGATTCCATTTTCTCTTCTAGAAATGAAGACAGGCAGAAGCATCTCATTAAGGTACCTATTTAGTCCAAAATAGGTAGAAAACATGGTAGGATTGAAACCTAAGATTTAGAACATGTAACGAGGCTTCACGTGACATACAAACAGATCTTTTGCAAGCCTGCTTGAGCAATGAAGGAACCTCCTTGAGTCCGAGGAGAGAGGTTTTTCTTATCCTCCTTCCAGGCCTAAGAAAGCAAAGACCAGGGTGATGGAGAAGTGACCTGGAGAGCCAAGGTGGCTATAAGCAAAGGGCAGTAGCAAAATGCTTAGTTAAGTAATGTCTTCAACAGGTTTGAATAGAAAAAAGAAAAAAGGAATAGCATGCCCAAACTTCTCTGCAGAAGCCTAAACCTTCATGCTCTACAGCGCACTGCATCCTTGGAGAGGATCATCAGCCACAGAGGAGGAACTTCCCTGGTCGTCCAGTGGTTAAAAATCTGCCTTCCAATGAAGGGGATGCAGGTTCGATCCCTGGTCAGGGAACTCAGATCCCACATGCCACAGGCGACTAAGCCCGTGCACCATAAGTACTGAGCCCATGCCTCTGGAGCCCAAGCACCACAACTAGAGAGAAGCCCGTGAGCCACAACTAAGACCCAAGGCAGACAAATTAATTAATTTTTTAAAAATTTTGTTTTTAAACCATAGAAGAAATGGACTTTGGGTGTGATGCATGGGGTTGGCCATACTTTGAATCTTATCTCCTCCCATGTTGAATCAAAAGGGCTCCTACAGAGAATTCTTTTGAGTGTAAAATGTAATTCTGCTGGTCGGGGCAAAAAACCATCATGGTACAGGATGACTAATCGGTTGCTGCACTTTTTTCCACCATCAACTACAGGAGGAAAAAAAGAAAACCACACACACACACACACAATGGAGTATTCTTTGATGCGTTTCTTTCCCCATGCAATTCAAACCATAAGGTGGTAGAGTAATAAAAGTACATATGCCATAATGGAAAAAATAATCCCACTATAAATAAGCTGTGTTATTCCACACAAGAAAGAAAACAGGGAGCTGGAGAGTGTGTGTCTCTTCCCTTTCAAACCCGAATCGTAATCAAAAGCAAACAGGTTCAAAAACAGAACAGAGATAAACCTGGAATTTGCAGCTGTGAAGAGAGATGCCCATGGGGTGAAACAGGCCACACACAATGAATGCGCAGAAGTGTGGTGTTTTGTTTTATTCAGGAGATGCCTATGAGGGGCTCTGATCCCTGGAGCCAGGGCCCCAGACACTCCACAGTTGAGACCCGCTGTGTGATGTGGCATCTGAGCCTCAGGCGGGGACCAGATGAGCAGCCCCACTATGGGGGGCGGGGCACAGAGTCTAGTAACTACCAGCCCAGAGTGAAACCCAGCCCTGCAGGTCCAAAGCTTTCAGCTGCTGTGTGCTGCCTTCTAAGGCCTGAAAGGGTGGGCCAGCACCTCCTCAGCTTTCCCCAGCCATGGACCCTTGTTGAGACAAAGGAAGCTGTTTTCTGAAAAAGGCCTAGAAGGAGATGTCAACACCGTACAAGGTGGTGTCTGAGGTTTACCTGCATCTGTGCCTTGGGGCAGGGCCGGCAGCGACCTCACTCGGACACTCAGCCCCGCTGTGTCACCCACACAGTTTTTACAATGCTTGGGCCGCTCATGGCGGACTTCCTCCCCTCCCGCCCTCACCCCGGGAGCTGCTGGCACGGCCCGAACTGTTATTCCTCGGGTGGCCAGTTCTCTACTGGCCCCTCGATCCCCCTACACAGCTCTGCAGCATCCCCACCCCCATTCTGTTCAAAGGGGTCTTTCCTTGTCATCCTCCACCCCCCTGAGTCCCTCCACCTTCTGGCCATGGCTGAGGCCTGGCCCTCCTCCAGGTACCCCACTCCCTTCCAGCATCCCAGGGTCAGTGCTCCTGTTGCCACTGCCACGGTCTGTCACCATCAGAGAGGAGTTCAACATCCCCACAGGTGGCTCCTTTGGCTCCAGGCCACCTTCCGCCTGAACTCCTTGATTCCGGTGAATTTCAGCCCCCACTTCAGCCACCTTCTCCCACACTCACATCAGGACCTTGACCTCCCCTGAATCCCTCTGCCTTTGAAATCTTATTCTCCAGTTTGACGTCTGCATCCACCAGGGTTTTCATTTCAGACCCCTAACCATTCTACTGCGCAGAAACCCCCACACCCAATCCCGCAGACCGCATTCTCAGCTAGCTGTCAAGGCTGGAAAAAATCCAGTCACCTCTTGCTCACCAAGGGTTGTCTCATCATGGATTACACGGAACTGACGAATCCTTTTCCTTCCAAGAATGACCATAGAAACATCTATACGGATGAGAATCAGTGTCATGCTCTTAAAGCTATTCTCCTAATGTTATCTCTCCTCCTTCCTATCCAAGTATTGATTTTCAAAAAGTTAAGCCCCTGACTCCCATAAAGACATAGAATGGATATGTGTCCAAGATTTATTTAACTTGTGAAAATGAGCCAACCAGTAGGACAGGAAAGATGGTTCAAAGAGCACTTGTGGAACTTACTGACCTTTAAAAACAGAATGTCAGAATGATGGCTGGATCATTTGTTAGATACAAAACTGGTTAATGCCCTATGTGAGAATAAAACCATAACCTTAGCGGTTATCTTTTCTAAGGGACAGAAATTGACAAGTTAACATGCAACTTTACTGTGTCTGGGCTTGTCAACTAGTAAAAAGTCAAACACAGGTACATTCTCCTCAAGAATTAAGTAATCCTTGGGTGAGCCTGTTTAACAATGCCTCTGTGTGACATGGAGAGGACATGCCCTTTTGCCTTATTTCTAGGCAAATAGTTTGGGACAATTTTTCTTAACAATCCCTAAAAGAAATTCTAAACTAGTTATCTCAAAATCTCCACATTTATTCCTTCTTGAACCTAAGAATAGAAACAAAGAAAACCCTAAGTGCATCACTCACACTCCACTGGGCTCTTGATGACCAAAGAATGATTGTCACCTGGTAGAACTTCAGACAGCATGACTCAGTGGGAGGACTGGTATTCTGGCAGCCTTCTCATCACACAGATGAGATCGCCACCAGCTCTCCCAAGACCAGTCCTAGCCAAGAACACAGACACGTCGAGTTCCAGGATAGGATGTTCAAGAATGGATTGGGTGAGCTTATACCTTCATTGAGACATCACAGGATTGGAACTTTAAGGAACATTCTGGGAAGTCTCCCTGGATTTTCTAGGACAGATGGTGTTCCCTATATTTGGTCCTCCCAGGACTGAGCAAACCCACGGTCAGGTCAGCCCATGCCAGGCTCTCAACAGCCTTCCTAGCAAGGATCTCTTCTTCAAGCTCTCTCTTAATCAATTTAAGGCCATTTCCTCTTCTGTCCTCTGTGAAAATGATTCATAATTGATCAGTGTCTTCATCTAAAACCTCTCTACTCATAATTTTTAAGCCCCAATTTCTTTTATGCTAAATAATCCAAACTGTTATCATCTTCTTAATTCTATTATTAGTTGTGTTTGCTGAGCCCTCTTGGGTCTCTCCTAAGACCAGAAAGAGCTTAATAAAGCCCCCAGAGACGATGACTTCACAAACCAGTTCTGTCCTCCGCGCCACACGAGCTTTCTCTGAATCGTATTTGCAGAGTAGGAAAGTTGCTGTGATGACCCTTCAGGTTTTTCTCGTGCTGTTTTGCTTGCTCAGTATTTCTTCGTTGTTCTTGCAAATATTTCTACTGTGTTCTTCAGCACATAGCCATCGTTTTTTAAAAATTAGCAATGATAGTGAACAAAAAAAAAGAAAATCAAAAACACCATCATGACACTTCTCAGAGACAACTACTGTTGGTAGGGTGGTACTCAGCCCTTCAGTCTTTTATCCTGAGTTTTTTCTTTCTCTAAGAAGAGATCAGACTGGACTGCTCTCAAGCTACTTTTGTCATCCAATAACAGACGGGGTCCCACGCTGTCCCCCTGCTCAGAGCCATCTCACTCTTTCCCG
>NW_006771034.1:1734687-1746611 GCF_000442215.2 Lipotes vexillifer
CTCTTTCCCGGCTGTTGGGTCACCATCACTACAACCCGCTTCAACACAAAAGCAGCTCCTAGTCTCAGAATCAGTCCTAGCAGCAGTTCAGATTGGCTTAGGAGGCAAAATAAAATGAATCTACCAACACTGATCTATATAACCTGAAGTGGGACCAGCCCAGTACATGGAGGGAAACACCAGTAAGCACTCAAGAAGACTTGGGCTGAGATATTTATTCAAACCAAAACCACTCCTTTGTTCCATCTTCTGAGTCCACCCAGGTTTACGCGAGGGACCTTCTCCGGGGCACTCTGGTCCCCACAGTGGGTTTACCGGGCTGCTACATAAGGGCCCTCGCATGAGCACCAGTGGATCCTTGCTGCTGAAGGGTTGGCTGTCGTCCTAGACTAGCTTGCTGAATGCCTACCCAGTCCTTCCTTGTGGATGACCCTCAGGCTGGCTGCTTTTCTTCCAATTTGGTTGCCAACCTAATGCTGTTTCTGTGCTCAAAATTATACCAGACACCGATTTTCTACTATATCCGTGAGCTCTCATTGATATTATATTGACCCATCTATGTATTTTTTCCTATCTTTGTAAATCTGGTTCTCTTTTTTGGGGCAAATCTGTTTTATTTTCATATTAAGTTTATGTATCTAAGATACCATTTCACTTTACTCCCACTGATATGTCATAAATATTTTCTCATGCCATGTTGATTTTTTTAATGGGGGCACAGTATGTCCATACACAATTTATTTCAATAGTCGCCTACTGCAGAACATTTAGGTGATTTTCAACTTTTTGATTTTATCAAATAACGGTGTGGTGACCATCCTCATACCTTAACTCTGTGCGCCAATCATGATTCAAGGCAAATGCCCACAAGTGGAATTGCTGGGCCACAGGCCATGCATTTTTTGGTGGTTTTTGTTACCTACTGCCAACTTACTCTTGGTAGTTTGTGATTTTACATCCACAGGTATTTTGCTGTACTCATCCTTATTCATCTTTATCCAGTTTTTGACCAATCCATTCTGCCCCTGGGACATACGGAAGACAGTGCCACTGACGTTGGCTCTCTTAGGACAGGAGGTTTCAAAGTCTAGGACGTTAACTTTAGATCTATCATGTTCTCTTGGAAAATTCCTCTTCGTTCATCCAACAGCAATGTGCCAGGCACCACTTCAGGCACTATTCATGCATCCATGAACCAGCCAGATAAAATTCATACCCCAACAGAGCTTACATTCCACCTGGGAGGAGACAGACACTATAGATACAAGTTAATAACACACGTATCAGATGGCAAAACACGTGCAGTGGTGAAACATACAGCAGAGGAAGGAGGTGGGCTGCATTTCAAAGCAGGGTGGTCAGGAAAGGCCCCGCTGGGAAGGTGATACTTGGCCAACCCCTCAAAGAGAGGTGGTGCTGTGCCCCCATCAGGATCATGCACTCTGATCATTCACATAAGCTGTGTGGCCTTGAGAGAGCAGTTTAACTCCTCTGTACCTGGGTAAAACGAGGGGTGTCAGCCCCCATGGCAGAGGGATGTTCAGAGAACAAGAATTAACTAAGTTAATGTTCATAAAATACTTATAACTGGGCCTGACCTATAATAAATGTTACATGTGTGTCTGCTAAATAGGAAGATTCGAGGAAGGGCCAGGCAGGCAGAGGGCACTGCCGGAAGCAAAGGCCTGGGAGCTGGTGTAGCTAAAGCGGAGTGGGGGAGGGGAAGAGAAGGAGGTCGGGTTTTAGACCATCAGAAGGACACTGGCCTTTACTGGGGTGAAACAGGAGCCTCTGGAGGGTTTAAGCCGAGGAGCCATGTGCCCAGGCTGTGGGCTGCAAGTCAGAGCAGGAGGTGCTGAGTAGGACGAGGGCACCTGAGACGAGGTGGAGTGGATTGAACAGTGTCTCCCCAAATTCATGTCCCCCGGAACCTCAGAATGTGGCCTTATTTGGAAATCGTCTTTGCAGATGTAGTTCAGGATCTTTAGGTGTGATCACCCTAGACTAAATGGTGGGCTCTAAATCAAAATCCGGTATCCTAAGAGGAGGGGAGGGGACACAGACACACACAGGGAAGGAGGCCCCGTGAAGACAGAGGCAGGGATGGGAGAGATGCAGCTACAGACAAGGGACGTCAGGAGCCACTCGACGCTGGGAGCATCGAGGAAGGATCCTCCTCTAGAGCCTTTGGAGGGAGTCACATTTTAAGCAATCATATTTTCAATTTATATATTGAAACCAATATATAATTTCTTAACATTTCTTAATATTATTTCTTAACAACAATATGACCAAGAATTTTATCGCATTCATTTTCAGTGCAGTTTGTTGTTTAAAATAATGTAATCATCAAAATGATACATATTGCTACACGGTTATTAATTAGGCCTCCATACAGCGGTGTTTATTTCCTTGTGCTAAATGTATACTTGTCAGTAAAATAGCTGCAAACCTTGATTTCATACTTCCAGACTCCAGAACTGTGAGAGACTAAATTTCCATTGTTTTAAGTCACCCAGATTGTGGTACTTTGTTACAGCAGCCCCAGGAAAAGAATAAAGGAATTGCTTGCTGTGGTCTAGCGGGGAGATATGTGGTCTGGACCCTGGAGGCGGCTGTGGAGGACATGAGAACTGGTTGGACTCCAGATACGTTTTGAAGGTGAGAAAACAGGATGGGAACTGGATAGGGGATGTGGAGGAAAGTGAGGAGTACAGGATGTTTCCAAGGTATAGAGATGAATATATATGTAAAACCAGAAGCATGGGTGACATCACCCTGAAGTGTGGGCGTGAGAGCAGCTAGAGGAGAGGTCTGGCCTGAACCTGGAACAGCCTGACGCTGAGTCAGGGAAGTTGAGGAGGAACCAGCAAAGTGCCCTCAGAGGAGACCAGAGTCAGGAGAAGCGGAGTCTGTGATGCCTTAGAAACCAAGACAGGAAGGCTTTTCAAGGGGGAAGGAGTGAGCAACTGTGCCGGTGCAACTGTGCTCTGATGGGAGAGTGAAATGAGGGCTGAGAGGAGCAGTGAGTGAGGCAGGTGGCAAAAGCGAGTTCAAGGGGTTGGGGGCAGGATGCCCCAACTTGAATACAAAAGGCTGGGCTTCTTTTTGCTCCTTTCACCATAATCTTCATTGAGACTGAGAAGAAAGGACGAACGTGGATAACTCTTTTGAGAAGTTTTTATCAGAGAGAATTAACAGCATGTTTTTGCTGATGGGAATGACCAGAAGACCGAGAAATCTGATGATGCAGGAGGGAGGGGGGAGGTTTGCTGGGTGATGCCTCGGCAGGTGCGAGGGGACAGAACTCTGGGCACAGGGAAGCCGTGAGTCCTCTGTAGCATCACGGGCCGTCCACCCAGGACAGGGGTTGGAGGATGTGGTTACAGATGCCAGGAGGACAGTAGGTGTGGTTTGAGCATTTGTGGAACTTTTCTTCTAACTGCCTTAATTTTTTCAGTAAAATAGGGAGTGAGGTCATCAGCTGAGAGTGAGATTGGGCCAAAAGGATACTGGAAGTTTGACAAGGGAAAGAAGGAAATATTTGCCTAGGGGTGCAGTCAATGGACTAGGGGTGTGGCGCTGTGCCAGGCACCAAAGGCCCACGGGTGGTCTCTGAGACCGGTCAGCAGAGATGGGTTTTTCTCCAGCCACATTCAGCTGCACAGGTGCAGGCACAGAATGGGTGAAGCATTTGACTGTAATTAGCAAGAGAGGATCTAGAGAGCTGAGGGGTGACCACAGCGATGGAATTTAAGCTGGAGTAGGGAGGAAAGTGATGGCGTGAGGGAGACGAGACACAAAGAAAAGATGGTAGGATCGGTAGGTCCCGGTGGGGTTGACAGAATGGATTGTGGGAGCTGGGGTTCAAGAGGGAGTGACCTAGAAAGATAAAAAGGGAAATTGAGATGTTGGGTGATGTAGTTATTGGTAATGACAAGGTCTAAGGTATAACCAGGGAGCAGGTGACAAAGGGAAGATGGATGGTATGACCACTGGAGCAGAGGAGATGATCAGGTAATGGAGAGGCCAGTGTATTAGAGAGGATCACCTAAGTGGATACTGAAATCACCCAGAATCATATGAAATTGGGTGGAAAAAGTAACAGTGAGCCAGGAGCTTAAGTCGTCTAGGAACAAGAGGGTGTGGCCTGGGGTCCTCAGATGACAGAAGTCTAGGGAGTTTAGGACAGGACGGGCAATGGTCTGGATGGGGCAGAGAGCCAAGGAGAATGGCCGCTCTGCCTCTAGCCAAGTGGGAAAAGGGTGATGGGAGAGAAAACAGTCACAATTGAGAGGGCTCCAGGGGAAGTAGGGGCTCAGGGGCGATCCCAGTCTCAGCTGGGGCAACAAGAAGAAAGAGATGTTTTAGAACAAGCTGAAGAGATAAGAGATCTGAGTGATGACTGTGAGTCCCAGGGGTACAGAGAATAGGTTTTGAGAGTGGAGAAAGAGAGGTGAAAGACAGTACGTCCTGAGCTAAATGTGGATTGGGTTGCCGAGAGTGAGGGACGATCTGGAAATCCTAGCCTGCTCGTGGTGACTCTCATAAACCAGAATAAAAAGCATCGTAATATTAGTCCCAAATTCTCAAGGCAGTAGCAGAGCCAGGCTGGGGGGAGGGGAGGAGGGGGGAAGGCAAGAATGAATGTGGGTGTTGCCAGAAGCATGTAGAATCTGGGATCTGGGACGCCCTTCTTAATTCCTGCCAGTGGTGGGGTGAAGCCAGGGTGGGGTCTTAGGCCTTCTTTTGAACTGCACTTGTATAGAAAGCATTGCCTTTGGTTTCTTAGGTTAGAAAAATGAGGAACAATCCAGGAAGGAAATTAACGAAGTATATAAAAAGGCAATTAACAAGGGAAAAAACAGAATGACCATCAGCCTGAAAATAAGCTCACGTTTATTAATAATAGGGAAAAATGTAAGTTTAAAAGAGAGACAGCTCTCGACACTCGATTGGTAAAGTTTTTTTGGTTTTGTGTTTTTTTTTTAAATAACATGATTAATACCATGTATTGGGGGATGTTAGAAAACAGGGTCTCTTCAGGAATAAAGACACAGACCTACTAGAGAATGGACTTGAGGATATGGGGAGGGGGAAGGTTAAGCTGTGACAAAGTGAGAGAGTGGCATGGACATATATACACTACCAAACGTAAAATAGATAGCTAGTGGGAAGCAGTCGCATAGCACAGGGAGATCAGCTCGGTGCTTTGTGACCACCTGGAGGGGTGGGATAGGGAGGGTGGGAGGGAGGGACACGCAAGAGGGAGGAGATATGGGAACATAGGTATATGTATAACTGATTCATTTTGTTATAAAGCAAAAACTAACACACCATTGTAAAGCAATTATACTCCAATAAAGATATAAAAAAATAATAATAATTAAAAAGAAGAAAAATTTAAAACAAAAACAAACAAAAAAAGAAAACAGGGTCTCTCAAATCTGGCTGTTGGGTGTGTCAACTGGTACAATGACTTTGGAGAGAAATTTTTCAATAACTAGTAAGGATGAAAATGGAAATACCCAATGAGTCAGCAATTCAATGTCTAGTGAAATACTCACATGTATGCCCTAGGAGATATCTGCCAGCAAGTTCACTAGAGCTTTGCTTGAAACACTGTAAACTTAGACATGGCCATTAAGAGGCAAGTGGTTGGACTTCCCTGGTAGCGCAGTGGTTAAGAGTCCACCTGCCAATGCAGGGGATGCAAGTTCGATCCCTGGTCCAGGAAGATCCCACAGGCCGCAGAGCAAATAAGCCCATGCACCACAACTACTGAGCCTGTGCTTTAAAGCCCACAAGCCACAACTACTGAGTCTGTGTGCCGCAACTACTGAAGCCCGCACGCCTAGAGCCCATGCTCTGCAACAAGAGAAGCCACCACAATGAGAAGCCTGCGCACTGCAACAAAGAGTAGCCCCCGCTCGCCGAGGAAAGCCCGCAAGCAGCAATGAAGACCCAAAGTAGCCAAAAAACAAACAAAAAAAAGAGGCAAGTGACCAAAGTGTGTTGTAGTCACACATGGCACCTTATAGAACATCAGAGATCAATGAACTAGATCTACATGATAGATCTCAAGATGATAGTGTTGAATGAAAAAAAGCACGTTGCTGAAGCCTCCACATCCAGTTAGTTCATTAAAAATCCAGTTACTTCATTAAAAATCCACAAAGCAGAGCTTCCCTGGTGGCGCATTGGTTGAGAGTCCGCCTGCCGATGCAGGGGACGTGGGTTCGTGCCCCGGTCCGGAGGATCCCACATGCCGCGGGGCGGCTGGGCCCGTGGGCCGTGGCCGCTGGGCCTGCGTGTCCGGAGCCTGTGCTCCGCAGCGGGAGAGGCCACAACAGTGAGGCCCGCGTACCGAAAAAAAAAAAATCCACAAAGCAGTATCATGAATTATGACCAAATATGTACATAATAAAACACAAAAGATGGATATAAATGATGCACACTGACTTGAGAATGATGGCTACCTCTTTGGAAGGAAGGAATAGATGAGAAGAGGTACAAAAATAGGACTTCAACTATATCTAACATTTCGTTTCTTTAAAATAAAATAACTGAAAGAAATACAGCAAAAATAAAATATCTGTTCAATCTGAGTGATAAGGACCTCAAGTCTGTTATAGTATCTTCTGTTCTTTTAGGGATGTTTCAGTTCTTTTCAAAGTAGGATGTTTCTAGTGTATCAATCCATGTGAAGGTTTTAAAAAAGCAAGCAGGGTGTGAATAGTGCTGTAAGGTGAGGACCACAGTTGTTAGAGCAATCACGTTTCATCACAATAGAGATTTAACCGAGAACCATTTCCGGATTAGGAGGGATAAGGGAGTATTGAGCAAACAGAGATTCCTTTAACATTTTGCTTAACCACACTAAGTAACTTATTCCATATTATTATATTTAGATCTGGTAAGAGATAAATGGAAGAGGAACAAGCTTTCACAACATTGGCCATAACTGCCTACTTCATAAAATCAGCATCTTTAAAATTCCTTGTGATTCTGCTTTGTGAACAACTTTTTGCTGTTGTTTTAAAGGTAATTAAAACGTATTTGATTGGGACTTCCCTGGCGGTCCAGTGATTAAGACTCTCTGCTTCCAATGCAGGGGGCACAGGTTCGATCCCTGGTCAGGGAACAAAGATCCTACATGCCGGGGACTTTCCTGTGGTGCAGCAGTTAAGAATCCGCCTGCCAATGCAGGGGACACAGGTTCGGGACCCTGGTCCTGGAAGATCCCACATGCCGCGGAGCAACTGAGCCCGTGCGCCACAACTACTGAGCATGTACTCTAGAGCTTGTGAACCACAACTACTGAGCCCACATGCCACAACTACTGAAGCCTGCGTGCCTAGAGCCCGTGCTCCGCAACAAGAGAAGCCACAGCAATGAGAAGCCCGCACACCACAACGAAGAGTAGCCCCTGCTCGCCACAACTAGAGAAAGCGCGTGCGCAGCAATGAAGACCCAACGCAGCCAAAAATAAAGAAATAAATAAATTTATAAAAATAAAAAAAGATGCCACATAGCCAATAAGTAAATAAATAATTTTTAAAATGCTATCTTAAAAAAAAAAGTATTTGATTTGAAGAGTGTTATGAAAACCCTTGAGATATCACAGAGTCCTGGGAAGGGGTTGCTCCACTGCTAATCTAATTATCCCTTAACTAAACCCACTGAATCGCCTGCTTCTAAGGCTGGGGAGACAAGTGGACAGTGTCCAGGCTCTTTCTGGCCACATCACCAAACCTTTCTGTCAAGGTTCTTTGTGCTCCCCTCAAAGAGAAGGCCCCTGGCTCATGCAGACATGTGGCTCTCTAGTGGATGGGAGCTGGCAGAGGAGAATGAAAGTGGTGACAGCGGGGAGGCAGGATGGTGAAAGACAAACGGGACAAGCAGAATAAGAACAGTGGTGGGAATAAAAATCTCTGCTGCAAATAAAATTTGGAGAATTATTGGAACATGTCAAAGAGGTGCTCAGCAGAAAAACAAAGCACAAAACCCACGTCAAATACAGTCAGTTCTCATCATGCCTGATACTTCTGTCATACACAGTTGCTGCGAATGCTGATTTAGAGAACAATAAAACCACTGCTCCTAGAGGAAATACAGGGTTAGGCTCCTGCAAGCCTCTGGGCACAACATCTGTGTCAACCCGTCAATACATAATCTTGCTTTATCTGTGTGTTTCTTTCTAATGACCCCTTACTTAATATATATTGTTGATCCATCAACATTGAACAAGGCCTTCAGCACCATAACTTGGGCCAAAACAAAGCTAACCTAACACATGTATTTTTTACGTAAGACACATCCCAGCCTTTTTGTGCTTAGGGACAACAGATAGCATTTCAGCATTACACAGTGGGCGGGGCACACGGGTAGGGGCATTTTAAGCAGTAAAATCACCAACAAAAAGCACACAAATGCAAAACACACGACACTAAATTGACCGAAAAAAAGACACTTGTCTACAGTGTTAAGACTTGAAACGAGAAGTCGTCTTGTTTATCCTTGGCTGCAAACAGATTCACCGGAGACTCAAAATTTTGCCACTGTATCTGTGAATGACCACAAAGACACCGTATTGATTTGGGGGCTACAGATAAATTTTTGCGAGTAGGCAAATTCACAAAAACAGAATCTTTGAATAATGAGAATTGGCTGTACCAGTTAACAGTACCAGTTAATCTCTGTCCAAAAAGCAAAATCTAATCTTCCACAAAGAGGTGCTCACATTTTGGGATCCACATGACAAACAGTGCCACATCCAAGTCACATCATTTAGCTCAATACAAGTTTATGGAAACAACGGAGTCACCCACTTATTTGGAATGGAGAGGTCAAGAGCCCATTTTGCACAATCCTGACTTCTGGCATTATCCACTGAACAATGTATCCTTGTCTTCACTCACAATGCAATCATCTCGGGGCAAATCTCTGGGAAATGAAGTGAAATCACATTTCCTTCCCCAGAGGAGACACAGCTTAGCCCCAGGTGTTCTGGAGAAAAGGGTTCAGTTGCAGTACGCAGACAATTCTGCCCCTTTGCAGCAACCCAAAGGTCTTGAGCACTTTGGACACTCGGTCTGGCTTCAGGAGTTTGACTTTTGTTAATCTCCCTGTTGGGTTGCGGGTAGCTGGGAGTGTGCAAGGTTATCTAGGTATTGCTGCTGTTACTATAAACTTAGGGGCTGATTTTTGGGGTCATGGCGCAGCTCTCCAAAAACCAGACCTCACCACCACCCGAGAACTTCCTGTCACCACACCGTTTTCCTCCTGTGGACTCACAGGATGCCTTGTGCCTGTGTTTGGGTCTAAGTCCAGATGCCTTAAAACTTTGTTCTCAGAGCAAAAAGAATGATGGCAACTCAAGCCCAGCAAATGACCATGCTGGCCTCCGGAGCTCCCTTTGCTGTTTTCTTATGATCAAGTACAGCGCCTATTCTGTTTAGAATTAGAGTGATAGCCTCACAGAACCCCCTGGCAGGCTGTGGAAACAGCTATCCTTACCAGAAGATGGAAGAGTGTGCAAAGCCTCTGAGAAATTCTCTTAACCCTTCCCCATCTCCTTATCCTGCCAACCAGCAGGATGACTGAATCACCCTCCACCCAAAACCCCACCAAACTGGGGCGACAGTGGACCTGGTCCAGGGCCTGATAGACTTGGAAAGGTTCTTTGAGACCAGCTTGTGCACTGGAGGCTGAGAGAAGATAAGAAACTGTCCGTGATCATGTGGTCCACTGAGGAGGTCTCTGACCCAAAGTTCTACGCTCATCCCACTACTACGCTTTTTTCAAGGTGACTGAGAATCTCACAAATTGCCCTGGAAACTCCCCACTATCAGCACCACACTGGCCTGTTTCCGGGTGCAGAAATCAGGGCAGGGGGTGGCAGGTGTCCTTCCAGGTGGATGCCAGGTGCAGTCATCTCTCGCTGAGCCCTCCAGACCACAAGGAGAGGATGCTGCGTACTTTCCAAATGCTCCCTCACGCCATTTCAGAGAGCCCCCAGGTCAGGTAGGGACCATGGGGCAAGCACTACACTGTCTAGTCCACTCTGTCTACTGCTGGGGGACATCTGAAAACCTGGCCTCACCCCTCTTTGTACTTTTCCATGATGAGTCTGTATAATCATTCCTTTCTCACGAACATGTGGGCAGCATGGGGGGGTTGGTCAATTAGGAGGCACCTTTCAGAACAAGTTAATATGCATAGCACTCATTCTTGGTTCTTCAAAATGGTCCCTTCACTTCAAGAAACCCTTAGCAGCCACAAAATGTCTCTTCACCAACAGATGGCAACTTGGACCCTCCCTGAATTTCCAGGCTCTCCTGCACCCCAAGCCCTTTCCCACCATCACACCATACCTGCCCGCTCCCAGCTGTTTCCAAAACACACCTTAGCCACCTCCCATCTCCCACCACCCATGCTCCACACTAGTTGCTCCCATGCCAGCTTAAACGCCATCTCTGCTGGAAAACTTCCCACCTCCCCCCACTCCAAGTACTAACGAATCCAGTTCTCCGTTTCCACAGCACTTGGTATGAACCTCAGTGATTATTTTTATTACGGCCTGTCTTCAGATGGCTGAATATTTCCACCTCCCCCATCTGTAAGAGCTTTGGGGTCAGGGACACAGCCCATTCGTCTTTGTATCCTGCCCAGGGCAGCACCTGCCATGTGTGTGCCCTATAAACACACCCCTGGGGAAATGTGGAGAGAAAAAAGCTCTGTGGGAAATTATGGAACAGTTTGGAAAAACATGACAAAAGGAGGCCTGATCTCCAGGGTACACAAACTTTTCTTCCGGTGTTCTCAGGACTTCCCTTTGAAGACCTGAGATTAAAAACACTCCCAAGGAGTTCCAGATCCACTGTCTCCCCTCCTATAGTGATGAAGCCTGGGGTCTTGGTCCAGGTGTGGGACAGGAAGGGCACAGGGTAACAGGTCAGTCAGCGTGGCCCGGGCTGCAGGGACTGGCAGGGGCCACCTCTAGAAGGGTGCAGTGTGCCCAAAGTGGACATTCACATCCCCAATCCCAACTCCTCCCTTAGTAGCTTTAGAGGAGTCACATTTTCTCTTAGCACTTGGGTGCCCCATCTGTAAAATGGGTATAATACTGGCCTCAGGGAGTTGTGAGGAGGGGAAAGGTATAATGTCCATGTTGAGCTTTTGCTGAAGGTGTGTGTGGTATCCCTCAGGTGTGTCAGGGTGGATAACTACTCTTCTAGACTCAACCAGAAGCATGGACACACGCAGCTCATGCTTTCAGTGCTCCTCTATCTTTTAACTGGTATTTCATCTCAATCAACACAAACTTGGTCTTTCAGCAAAAGGCTCACTTGGGCCTAGTGGTCCTTCCTTGTGGACATTCCACGGGACAGGACTTCATCGTCTCAGATTCAGATGCTTCTGTGACCTGACAACGTCTCCAGGAAGCAGCTTCCAAGGCACCCCTGGGACTAGCTTCTTGGGTCCACAGCCTCCATCTTTCTCCACCTTCCTGAGCCCACCCTATGCAGAAAACAACAACAAAAAAAGTACTTCTGGAAGCTCAACCCTGTTCCAAGTGGACCACAAATAGGGTAACGAATCTGAGGAAGAGGCCCCCGAAGGGAGCGCTCTGGAGCTGCTGCTTCACCCCGAGACCTGGCCTCTTGTGCTTCTGCGTCTCCTTTCACTTCAGCAGACTCCTATCCCTTTGTGTTTATTCTCGGGAGTTTCCATCCAGTCTCCCAGATCTGGCCCCCCAATTCCTCATCCTGCTCGCTCCACCCTCTGGTCTCCAGCTCAGGACCTCGAGGCATCTGCACGTGCTGTGCCATCTGCCGACACCATCACACCACGGGACTGGCTCCGCATCCTGCAGGTCTCAGCTTCCCTGTCCCCTCCCGACCACGTCCTCTGCTCTTTCC
>NW_006771034.1:1746631-1753201 GCF_000442215.2 Lipotes vexillifer
GCTCTTTCCCTTTGCAGCGCCCCCCATGTGGCAACACCCACACCACTCTGCCTTCCCAGCTATCAGCCCCCCAGGACTGTCTTTGCCCATGCTCTACTCCCAGCACTTCCCTGATAACCGTCCACTGAAGGGGCAAACTACCCTCTGCCTGCCGCCAACCGGGGCAAGAGGACCCAGGGCAAAGAAGCAGCCCGGAGGTGACCTGCACATAGGCCCTGCTCAAACCCTGGCATCCCAACAGGCTGCAAGGGGGCAAGGGCCCCTTAGTGGCTGAAGGTCCAGCTATGAATCAGCGCCTCAGGGGGAAGGGACAGTGGCTTCATTTTGGAGGGGAACTGGCACACAGCACAGCTGTCCTACTTAGCCAGCCTCCTTCCTAAGCCGCTGTAAACTGTGCCACAGGATTCCGAACACTCGATGACCTGGAATGCCCAACAGAGTCCGTCGATTTCCTAGGGGCTAGCAAGTGCAGGAAAAGAAAGTGCCAGCACCACACTCAGGACACGAGGACAACTGCTAATATCTGAGTGACACTAACTCACCCCTGACACCCAGGTGCCTTGTTTAACCAGAGAGAACAATGACAACCTCAGTGCTACCGGATGGAAAAGACTCCATGGTGTCAGGGTCCCCAGTTCAAGATCCCAGCTGTCATTTGGTACTTGTGGGGTCAAGTTCAAATCTCTTGGAATCTGTTTTCTCATCCAAAAAACAGGGGTAACACCACTCCCTCACAGAGCTGCTGAAAGGGCTAAATGAGGTAACAGATTAAGTGTGTGCAGCACAGCACAGGGCACGCAGCATGCACATAATACACTGTAAGGAAAACGCAGGACGCACCTCAGATAGCACCTGAGTGAAAGTACATGGAGACCCAAGCCGTTTGGTGGAAGAGCTTGTGCTCCCTCGAGCCCTGGCTGAGAGCCTGCGCTTTCAGGAAATTCCTAATGAACAGGAAGAAGAATATTTTCCCCGACAATCTCCACTTTATCCCTTTTATTTCCAGTGTACAGTTCTTAATGACCCTCTTGACTGAACTATTGCTCTTCAAAGAGACTTTTTAAGTTTTGCTTCTGGAGGAAGTAGAAGCTGGATGCTGCCCGGGCTCTTAAGAATAAGCAAAGGGCGGACTCTGATCTTCCAGGGCAGAGACAGGCAGCATCCCGGAGGGAGGAAGCTCTGGACTAGTTTGGAGCTGGGCTCCTCCTGGCTCTTGGGGCACCTCTCTTGCACATCTGTCTGTGCTTCAGTCTCACCATTAAAAAGAGGCAGAGGCCAGATCTCTGGGCCCCCTCCTGCTTCAACATGATCTGACTGTGTAATTAGTACAACCAGAGATTCGACTTAGTAACTGGCACTTCCCCCAACAACTTGTGTGCAGAAGCTTCGTCATTTGGGCTGCTGATGGACACCCCGTGCAGGGCCCCGCTGTGGGAAGACGGAAAGGCCGGTCAATTTCTTCCAATTCACCAGCTCTGAGGAGACTGAGGAGGAGATGCCAGTGACTGTTTCAGCAAAAAGCCTCATCCTCACCCACCACAGAAGCCATCCCACTGCCAGGGACCCCAGGTCCTCAGCGTCCCAGACCTGGGGCAGAGACCACATATGGAACTTTTTAAAGGAGAATTCTCAGACTGTGGTGTAAATTCAGGCTCCCAGAACAGATTTTCTGGCACTGACCAGAAATGAAATTTCAGTTGGCTTCTACATCAGTTTTCTGGTACGTTGAGGGCACAAGGGTTTGGGGCACATTAAGGGACACCCACTGTGTTCTCTTCTGTAACTTGCCTCGTTGCCAGTGTAGTCCGCTGAAGCCAGGATGTTGGATGTTGACTTTATTTTCTTCTCAGCTTTGCTGTTTCTGGCTTGGTATTGATTATTCCTTTATGTGAGTTATACCAAGGTTACCACATAAAATACAGGACACCCAGGTAAATCTGAATGTCAAACAGACAATGCATCATTTTTTGCTGTAAGTGTACTTACTCCACGCAATATCTGGAGCATACTTATGTGGAAGCTGACTCATTATTTATCTGAAATTCAAATTTAATTGGCCATCCTGCATTTTTATTTGCTAAATATGATAACCCTAATTAAATCAATTTTAAGCAAAGACTAGCTGCTTCTTAGTCTCAAAGTACAACAACATTTCAAACCCAACTTTTCCCCTGCCAACACAAAAATCTCTCAAAGCAAAACCTGTCTTTTTATTTCCAGGACTTGTTTTTAAAAATAGGTCTATGAGTATCAAGTAAAAACAACAACAAAGAAGATGGATCTTCTTACAAGTCCCCCTAACTTAAGAGCTCAGCATGCCACTAGCCACAGGCATGGCGCCAGCTAACTCTTTGGGCACCCCCAACTCAACAGCAATTGGCTTCCAACTCATCAGGGTAACGGGGAGAAGGGAGGAGGGGCAGAGTTCAAAGGTGGCCACTTCCCCAAAGAGGTCTGCAGGCCCGAGGGACAGTGAGGAAGCAATGCTACCGGCAGAGGAATGACAGGAAGCAGTGCCACCACCAACTGCCACGGAACACACACGCCCCTCTACCAAGAGCAGCACCCACCACAAGGACAAGTTAATTGTGAGATGAAAGGAAAAGTGACTGCCCAGGAGTCAAGGGACAGACACATCCCACCTGCCCTCACCCTGGCTTCTCCCAGTCTTGAACCTGCACTGGTAACCGGGAGCCCCGCCCACACGCTGCCAGCATTCTGGGCAGATTGGAGCTGTGAGGCCTCGGATGGGGCACAGTGCTGGGGGAGGTGAGGAGGCAAAAGTTCTTTAAAATCACAGACTTTCACTCTGATCAAAAGTTACTCATATAGGGCTTCCCTGGTGGCGCAGTGCTTGAGAGTCCGCCTGCCGATGCAGGAGACGCGGGTTCGTGCCCCGTTTCGGGAGGATCCCACATGCCGCGGAGCGGCCGGGCCCGTGAGCCATGGCCACTGAGCCTGCGCATCCGGAGCCTGTGCTCCGCAAATGGGAGAGGCCACAACAGTGAGAGGCCCGCATAACGCAAGAAAAAAAAAAAAAAATTAAAAAAAAAAAAAAAAAAAAGTTACTCATATAATACGAAGGTCTTAAAATTTTATTTTGCATGGTGGTATACAGTCTGAATGACTAGCGTGCAATCCAAAGTGGTTTTTATAATCTTTGCTCTTCAAAGCGGTGTTAGTGCTGCTGTAGGGCAAAGTCCTCACCGACAAATTACATTCGTGAAACGCAATCGAGCAGGGAGCGCTGATGCCACATATTACAAAGTGGCTCTAAGGAGGCCTTTCCCCGACTTTTCACAGCAAAGGGGATCAAGAACTAAAAGTACCTTAGAAAAATCAAAGGGCACCGAAAGCACCCTCTTACATAAAGATCAAGCTGGTCAGTTATTAATCCATGGTGCTCAAAAGTGAGAGAATTAAATAGAAGGCTAAAATCTGGTGTATCTTCTCACTTCCTCTTCTTGGTGGAATACAGCTTTTCTTCAAGTGGGACTGGGACGATCCCTTCACCCTCTTTCACTTCCTGGGTCAGAGGGTGTTTTACAATATTTGGTCTAATCACATCAGTGTCTCGAGACAAATGCTCCATTATGCCTTCAACAGTTGTTGTCGGTGCGTAAAAATCCACCAAGAAATACCTGCAATAAAATAAAAATTTGTGAATGTGCTGCATTCTGAAATACAGCAATCTCACTATTTTGGTCAATGTTTTCGTTTTACTCCTCTCCACATACAGACATCAACTACCTACAAACACACACACACATCTTTGTCAAAATAGAAACTGCCAGCTGACCAGCTAAACCAAAGTGTAGTACTGTGCCCGACCTCCCTTTTCCTACGGCCTTTCCCATTACACTCCACTGAATTTTTCAAACCATTAGCTGATGCTTTTTGTGAAAACATCTATGAGTCTTCTAATTTTCCAAAGGATTTTACAAGTGACTTAACGCACCTAAGAGATACAGTAAGTATCAGCCATACTTCACAAACTAGAAAAAGGTTAAGAAAGGCCTGGGACTCACCTAAGACTATCCAGCACATTCAAGAACTGACAAGGAACAAAAGAAAACTACTTGAATCTTGGGTGACAGAAAGAATTTAACATTCATCTACTCAGACCAGACTAATACAGACAGACATCTCATACAGCTCACTGGTCTTCAGTCTTAATAACTTTATCAGTAGTTGGCTGTATGCCGATGCAAAGCAATAAGTGTCTCTATTCCCTGCCCACCCCACCCATGCTCTGTTGCAAAAGCTGAAGCCTCACTTGTACTGTTCGGTTTGGACCACGTTGCTGTTAAAGGACAGTTTTCAGCGCAGTATTTCAGAATTCTACAATGTTCCAGCTGGTTCAGGTGACTTTTGACACCACTTATTTGGTTCCAGCCACACTCGTCTCCCAAGCATATTCCCATCCTAGGTCTTTGCACTCTTTGTGCCTCTGCCAGAAATATTCTTCACCCTAGTCCCACACAGTTCATCCCTCACTTCCATCACGTCTTGTCCAAAAGTCACCTTGTCAGAGAGCCCTTCTGCCCCTCATCCCTCATCTGCCTCATCCCTCTTACCTCCCTTTCTTAATGCTTTATTTTTTTCCCCATAGCACTTTATCATCACTAACACAGTGTATATTTGTTTACAGTCTGTCTCACTCCACTGAAACATAACTGCCCTAGGAAGGACTTTGTTGCTACATCCCCAGCACCTTGAGCATAGGCTAATGTACATCAGGTCCACAGTAAATATTTCACAGTGGTGTGTTGGCATGAAAGGTGGAATTCTCACAGAAAGCAGGAAAGACCAAAGTAAAAATGAACAAATTCAGCAAGGAAGAACGTTATTAGAAAAAGTATGGCATTTTGTGTAGTTCTACACAAGGAGAGGGTTCAAAACTCGTATGAAAAATTCCCAACTTCCCATGTGACCATTCACAAGCCTAGTGGGAAAGTTATTCAAGTAAAAATAATTAAAAGTTAAAGCACAGAAAAATATATATCATGCAAAAACACTAACCAAAAGAGAGTTGAAGTGGCTACAGTAATATCAGACAAAGGAGACTTCTGAGCAAAAAAAATTATCAGGGGAAAAAAGAGACAATACTTAACGATGGGTTCACCAAGAAGACACAAAATTCCTAAATGTGTACTTACAGATAACAGAGCTACAACATACAGAAAGTAAAAACTAACAGAACTGAAAAGAGAAAGAGACAAATCCACAATTATAGGTGGAAACTTTTAACATTCCTCTCAGTAATCAATAGACCTAGTATACAGAAAACCAGCAAGGTTAGAGAAGAAGCAAACACCACCCTAAACCAACTAGATCTGACATTTATAGACCCCTCCACCCAAAAACAGCAAGATACACATTGGTTCTCAAGGGCATACAAAACATTTACCAAGGACGACCATAGTCGGGCCATAAAATGAGCCCAGAATATGGGATTCGAGTCATACAGAAAAATCTTGAGAAAATCCCCAAATACTTGGAAACTAAACGTACATCTAAATAACCTATGGGTCAAAGAAGAAATCAAAAGGGAAATTACAAAATACTTTGAATTGAATGAAAATGAAAACAACACATCAAATTTGGAGAACGCCACTAAAGCAGTACTTAGCAGTAAACTTACAGCACTAAACATCTATGTAAGACTAGAAGAAGGGCCTCAAATCAATGACCTCAGCTTCCACCTTAAGAAACTAGGAAAAGAAAAGCAAATTAAATGCAAAGTAAGACCAAAAAAGAAAATAATAAAAATCAGAGCACAAATCCCTGAAGCAGGAAAAACAAGAGAGAACATCAGTGAAACCAAATACTAGTTCACTGAGATCAATAAAACTGATACAATTCCAATCGGATTGATCAGTAAAAAGAGATAACATACAAATTACCGATATTTAGGAATGAGAAAGGTGAAACAACTACAAAGTTTACAGATATTAAAAGAATGGTAAGGGAATATCACAAAAAAAACTTTTGCAATAAATTGACAACCTAACTGAAATTCCTTGAAAAATACAAACTATCAAAACTCACTCAAAAAGGAACAGATGACCTGAATAGCCCTATATCTATCAAAGAAATTAAATTTGTAGTTAAAAACCTTCCCACAAGGATAACTATAGGCACAAATGGTTTCATTGGCAAACTCTACCAAATGTTTAAGAAAAAAATACCAATTCTGATACAAATTGGTCTGGAAAGTAGGACAACACTTTTGAACTTGTCCTATGAAGTCGGCATTACCCTGGTACCAAGAGCACACAAAGACACTAAAAGAAAAGAAAAAAACAGACCAGCATCTCCCATAAATATAAATGAAAAGATTCTAAACAAAATTTTAGCAGACTACTAAAATATATAAAAAGGACAATATATCCTGACCAAGCAGGATTTAGTCTGAGAATGCAAGATTGGCTTAACATTTGAAAATCAATGAAAATCACCATATTAAACTAAAAAAGAAAAACCATGTGATCATTCCAATAGATGCAAAAAACAGCATTTAGCAAAATCCCATATCCATTCCTGATAAAAACTCTCAGCAAGCTAGGG
>NW_006771034.1:1753220-1754217 GCF_000442215.2 Lipotes vexillifer
GAATCTTCTACCTTATAAAAAGCATCTTTGAAAAACCTACAGCTAACATCATACTAACTGGTCAAAGTCTGAATGCTTTCCCCCTAAGAGCGGGAACAAACAAGAACGTCTACTCTCACTACTTCTATCTGACATTTTACTGAAGCGCCTTGCCAGTGCAATAAGGCAAGAAAAAAAAAGAAGGAAAAAACATGCAGGTTGGGCTTCCCTGGTGGCACAGTGGTTCAGAGTCCACCTGCTGATGCAGGGGACACAGGTTTGTGCCCCGGTCCGGGAAGATCCCACATGCCGCGGAGCGGCTGGGCCCGTGAGCCATGGCCGCTGAGCCTGCGCGTCTGGAGCCTGTGCTCCGCAGAGGGAGAGGCCACAACACTGAGAGGTCCACGTACAGCAAAAAACAAACAAACAAACAAACAAACATCCAGGTTGATAAGGAAAAAGTAAAACTGTCTTTATTTGCAGATGTCACGAACGTGTATACAGAAAAATCTGAAGAAGCTTATGGAAAAGATACCAGACTGTAAGTTTAACAAGGTTGCAAGATACAAGATCAATAAACAAAAATCAACTGTATTTCTATATACTAGCAACAAATAATCAGACCTTGAAATTAAATATTTAGTGATAAATCTGACAGAAGATGTGCAAGACTTGTAAATTAAAACTATAAAACATTGCTGAAAGAAGTTAAAAAAAACATACATAAATAGAGAGGTATACGTTGTTCATGGGTAGGAAGATTCAACTTGTTTAGTTGTCTGTTTTCCCAAACTGACATAAAGAGTCAAAAGAATCCCAGTCAGGGGCTTCCCTGGTGGCGCAGGGGTTGAGAGTCTGCCTGCTGATGCAGGGGGCGCGGGTTCATGCCCCGGTCCGGAAGGATCCCACATGCTGCAGAGCGGCTGGGCCCGTGAGCCATGGCGGCTGAGCCTGTGCGTCCGGAGCCTGTGCTCCGCAACGGGAGAGGCCACAACAGTGAGAGGCCCACGTACCGCAA
>NW_006771034.1:1754227-1766483 GCF_000442215.2 Lipotes vexillifer
AAAAAAAAAAAAAAGAATCCCAGTCAAAATCCTAAGGCTTTTTTGTTAGAAATTGACAACTGATTCTTAAGTTCATATGGAAATTCAAAAGACCAAGAACAGCAAAACAACTTTGATAAAGAATGAAGTTGAAGGACTAACACTACCTGATTTCAAGACTTACTGTAAAGCTATGGTAATCAAGACAGTATGGCATTTATATAAAGATAAACAAATAGATCAATAGAATAGGGAGTTCAGAAATAGATCCAAATGCACAACTGATTTGTGACAAAGATGCAAAGGCAATTCAGTAAAGAAAGGATAGTCCTTTCAACAAAAGGTGCTGGAACAATTTGATATTCATAGGCAAAAAAATGAGCTCTTTGATCCAGGCTTGTACCATATACAAAAATTAACTCAAACTAGAACCCGAATCTAAACATAAAACACAAAGCTAGAAAACTAGAAGAAGACACAGGATTAAATCCTTGTGACCTTGGGTTAAGCAAAGATTCCTTAGACATGACACCAAAAGCACAATCCATAAAAGAAAAATTTGATATTTTAGACTTCATCAAAATTCAAAACTGCTCTTTGAAAGATACTCTTAAGATAATAAGAAGACAAGCCATGCAGTGGGACTTGCAAACTCAGATAAAGGACTTATTTCTAGAATATTAAAAACGCTCAAAGTTTAATTACAAAAACAATTTTTTAAAATGGACATAAAATTTGAAAAGGCATTTCACTGAAGATATACAATGGTGAAGAAGCATATGAAAAGACGCTTAATACCACTAGTCGTTAGAGAAATGCAAACTAAAACCACCAAGAGTTACCTACTAGAATGGCTAAGAAATGACCAAGTGTGGCGAGCGTGTAGAGGAACTGACACTCCCGTACACTGCTAGTGGGAACGCACAACAATACAACCAACTTTGGAACCCAGTGTGGCAGTGTCTTAAAAAGTTAAACATACAGCTGCCATTAGATCAAGCCATTCCACTCCTAGGTTTACCCAAGAAAATTAAAGCACATGCCCACAGAACAACTTCTACATCGATGTTCACAGCAGCTTTACTTGTAACAACCCGAAACTGGAAATAACACAAATATCCATTAACATGTAAACTGATAAGCAAACGGTAGCATATCCATAAAATGGCATACTACTCAGCAATAAAAAGGAATAAACTATTAATACATACCACTGATGAATCTCATAATAATTTCGCTGAGTAAAAGAAACTAGAGTAAAAAAGAGTACATACTGTCTGATTCTATCTAAATAAGATTTTAGAAAATATAAGCTAATCTATAGTGAAAGAAAGGAGATCAGATGGCAGATAAGTGGAAGGAAGGATCATAAGAGGCAGGAGGAAACTTTAGGGGTGACCAATTTATCATCTTGATTGTGGTGATTTCATGGGTTTACATAAATGTGCAGTTTATTATGTGTCATTTATACCTCTACAAAGCTGTTGATTTTAAAATGGTATGTAGAAGTTGAATGAGCAGGACTTGGTGAATGACTCAATATAGAGTGGTGGTGATGAGGAGTAACTACAGCTGATGAAGACGCCGAGGGTTTTTCAAGAAATGAAATAAAGGGCTTCCCTGGTGGCGCAGTGGTTGGGAGTCCGCCTGCCAATGCAGGGGACAGGGGTTTGTGCCCCGGTCCGGGAGGATCCCACATGCTGCGGAGCGGCTGGGCCCGTGAGCCATGGCCGCTGAGCCTGCACGTCCAGAGCCTGTGCTCTGCAACGGGAGAGGCCACAACAGTGAGAGGCCCGCGTACCGCAAAAGAAAAACAACAAAGAAATGAAATAAAAATGTCAATTCCTCCACGACCTGGCAAACTTCTTGATCACTGACTTGCACATGTGCTCAACGATGAGACCACCATTTGGGCTTACTCTGAAAATTACACACCAACCTGGCCAAATCTTCCAAGGTTTAATTCTACTTGTTTATTTCTACTCCACAAAGTAGGCACTACGGTTGCAATCACCCAACTTAAGAACTGCTCATTTGTTCAATGGTTAATTATTGATTACTTACCTTGAGTAAGGCTCTGAATTAGAGCCTAAGAAATAAGTGTATGAAGTACCTAGGGGTAAGACGGGAATAAAGACACAGACCTACTAGAGCATGGACTTGAGGATATGGGAAGGGGGAAGGGTAAGCTGTGACAAAGTGAGAGAGTGGCATGGACATATATACACTACCAAATGTACAACAGATAGCTAGCGGGAAGCAGCCGCATAGCACAGGGAGATCAGCTCGGTGCTTTGCGACCACCTGGAGGGGTGGGATGGGGAGGGTGGGAGGGAGGCGCAAGAGGGAGGGGATATGGGGATATATGTATGCGTACAGCTGATTCACTTTGTTGTAAAGCAGAAACTAACACACCATTTTAAAGCAATTATACTCCAATAAAGATGTTAAAAAATAAAAAAAGTGTAATCGACCTTAAATTACCTTCTCCTCGCCAACTCCCAGCACTTTCCCCACTCCTCCAACCCCCAATAATTATGGCCGCCTGGTGGCCAGGGCTGGGAACGCTCTCATTCAACATGGCCTCCAGCATCTCTCTTCCCTTTTTTTATCCATTTGTTCTTTCATCCAGTATACATCAAAATGTCTTGCCTAGCTACCATGGACAAGTTATGACCTCACCCTCTGTCTGTTAACATCCCACAATACTTCGTTCTATAGCAGCAGTTTTTCTTTAAACACATACACGTCCTCTCTGAGCTCCTTCCTCTTTCCTTGCTTTTCGTCTAGTTTCCCTAGAAGAGTCTTCCTCTTTTGCTTTACTCCACTTAAAGCCCTGATAGCCAGAGGTAGTGCACTGTGAAATGCCATCTATTACACAGGGTAACCTATGGAGGGAAATGCTTAGCGAGGGCCTGACATGCTCTGGGCACAGTTACCACTGCCAGCCCTGTAAATGCTCCACATTCCCGCCCCCCGCCCCCCCCAGAGAGTACACAGGTGTCTCTTGCTCTAGTGAGTTAAGCCTGCCCCTCTTTACGGTCAAGTATTCAAGTTACTCAGATACCATATCTGGGGTTCAGCAAGCATTGCCTTCTTCCATTTTCCATTCTTCTACACCACAGAGGTATTTTTGTGGGCTAGCCTCTGAGTCTAAACATGTTTCTAAGAGAGAGTGTGTTTACGAAGCAACTCATCTGCCCACAAATCAATTCTCGTGCAGTCTTCCTGAGCAGTATCCGCCATACACTGGCATTCACCAAATAATGCTAAGAAATAACCCAAAGCTTTTTTGGATACCATTTTGTGATAAGGGTAAAAAGAATACCCAAGGATGGAAACTAGAGGCCAGATATTATTTCAGAAATGTAAAGGCAAGTGTCTCAGATAGAACTTTCTTTTAAACAGTTCCTGAGGGAGAGGAGGAGGAAGTGGAAGCTCCACTCCATGTGGCAACTCAGGAAGTGCAAGAGGAAGTGGTGCTGGGCGCTGGTGTGGGCCCAGCAGCCTTCCCCCCAGCAACAACTAGCACTGTTCAAAGTGGTTTCCTACACATTATCTCCTTTGAATTTTATAATGATTAAGTCATTAGTTCAAGGTCACTCAGTTACTAAGTGGCCTCAGCCAGGATTCTAAGAGTATGTCTTTTGACTCCAGGACATAAGAAGCCACAGAGAACTTTGGGATCACTGGGTTACAGAACCCCAGTGAATGGGGATAGGACCGTGAAGACGACGCAGTCCAACCCCTTCCGCTGCTTTCAAGGGAACTGATCTGCACCAGGTCACAAAGGGAGAGGCAGGATCCAGACTCCAGACCCCTCAGCTCCCACTCTGTCAACTACATCTCTTGCTAGCCAGCAACTGGCATTCTGAAGGTTTCTCAAGGATAAAGAAAAGCACTAGAAAAAGGTCTAGGAACCCTAAGCTTGGCTTCAGGAGGCTCTGTTACTACCAAAACCCCTCCAGCCTTTACCTTCTTTTAGCTATTCTGCCTTCTCGCTACCGGTCAGGACACTCATCCAGCAACCAAACCCAAACAAAAGCACTGGCCAAGATGCAAATGGGTTAGTGCCCACAGCCACAGCTGTGACAGTCACTTCATGCTTATCACACTGTTGATCTACGCCTGGGGCGCATGTGGGCAAGACTGCTTCTACTCCCATGCTCCTTATTGCACTGTGGAAATTTCCACAAAAATGAAACACCACCAAGACAGAGAAGGGGCTAGGAGTGGCTCAGAGATGGGCAGATCTTACTGTATTCAGAGTTGAAAGCTAACCTTACACTCACAGTTGAAAGCTAACATCTTGGACTTCCCTGGTGGCGCAGTGGTTAAGAATCCACCTGCCAATGCAGGGGACACGGGTTTGAGCCCTGGTGCAGGAAGATCCCACATGCCGCTGAGCAACTAAGCCCACAACTACTGAGCCTGCGCTCTAGAGCCCGCGAGCCACAACTACTGAGCCCGTGTGCCACAACTACTGAAGCCCGCAAGCCTAGAGCCTGTGCTCCACAACAAGAGAAGCCACCGCAATGAGAAGCCCGCGCACCGCAACAAAGAGTAGCCCCTGCTCGCTGCAACTAGAGAAAAGCTCAGGCGCAGCAACAAAGATCCAACGCAGCCAAAAATAAAATAAATAAAATAAATTAATTTTTTAAAATAGCTAACCTCTTACCTCCACATCTCCCTCCCAGGGAACGAAGCTGTCCCTCCCCACTGTGAGGGAAACAAGCAGGAGTCCAGGACAATCTCCATCTGCCTTAGTGGCCCAAGCACACAGGTCAATAGTCCTTTAAGGCTTTCCCACACAGCGATGCATGGACCAATTCTTGGTTACTGCCAGGATATATTCTTCTTCTCACTAATTTATCTTGGACAAACTTAACCAGTCAATGAACATCTACTCTGGGCAAACCTCAGGAGACCAAAAAGATGAGGTACACATGACCTTGACCCCCTGGAACACTGAGTCCAGCTGGGGAGGGAAGTCACAAGGGCCACAGTGCTAGCAGAAACCCAGGCTTCCAAGACCTGCACACGTCTCCCAGTCCCGCAGGAGACTGTGGAAATGACGCGGCGGTCATGGACACCTGACTCCTAGCTACTGGGTTTTTCTTTTCTTTTTTGAATTTTTGAATTTCAATTTATTTATTTGTTTATACAGCAGCTTCTTGTTAGTTACCTATTTTATACATATTAGTGGGGTTTTCTAACCACAGGTGACCTAAGGAATGACAATGAGAAGTGAAGCCCAGAAACAGCCTACTTAGAGTTGTAGGTCTGGGCAGCTTCTGATGCCTGCAAGGATCCCTTTCCCATGACAGCACAGGTCCATAAGAGACCTGTAAAAATAGGAATTAGGTTGACAAAACGACCTCAGAACTCCCTACATCCCACTGAAACCTGCCATGGAGAAGCCATTCTGAAATTCATATGAGCTGCTGTTCAAAGGAAGGGGGCCAAAAGAGGGGCTCGGTATCTCCAGAGGAATCTGCTCCACCTTTATCCCACAATGAGATAACAATGTCTGCTTCTTCCCCTAACCTAGCTACACAGAATCAAAACACAAGACCAAATGTCGTAACACGTCTAACATGTAGACTCGTACCTCCATTCAGGGGATAAGCTCCTCACTCAAGGTAGTTTACAATTATAACTATAATTACAACTGCCTGGACATGCCCAAAAGCTGACATTCCAATAAGGAAAAAAAAAAAATCAAGTTCTCCAAATAGCCAGTTTTCCATTCTCCACATTTACTCTAATCAGTGATTAAATCAATATATGAACCAATCATTTTGGAAAAATCCAGTTTAGCAATCTCAAATCTAATTACAGTCTACATTCCCAGCACCTCCAACCACACGTTCAGTAGCACCAGTGAAATAGTTCTGCACACCAGGTAGCCAGGGTAGCACTGCTCTCGCCTTCAACACAAAACCCAGTGGTGTTGACATTTCAAGGTGTATTGTCCCACATGTGGTCCTCATTATAGAATCACTTCATCCGCAAGGTAGACATCAGCTTCTCTCTTTTCTATAGAAAAGCACTTGGATTTTAGGTGGCACCAACACTGCAGAAGTAGAAGCAAGGAAATGATGGATACCGGCAAGGAGAGAAAGGACAAAAAAAGGCTTAACACTAGTGCATTTCTCATCAGAGTCCCATGTTCAAAAGTTGGAGGAACAGGGAACCATCTCGTAGGCAGAACTGCCCACGTGGTCTTGAAGGTGACAGTTAACCCTTTCTATATTTCTTAAGACACGCACTACAAAACTCTCCACTACATGACTGAAACCCCACAGAGATCTGAGGAGACCCAGATAAAGGGCTTGCCCAGGACAGACTGAGCCCAGTGCCACCAAGCATACTCCATCCCCAGCTCAGCTTCTCGAGGGAGCCAGCAGCCCTCAGCGTCCTTTCTGCCCTCCTCTCTAGGCAACAAGACCAGCAAACCACTCAGTGGCCTCCTGACACAAGGCTCTGCCGCCTGCCAGCCCTCACCCACCCGAGTGACTTCTTGCAACGCGCCTAAACGCTAAAGGTTGTATTTGGTTTTTATTTCACTTCCGTCTTCACCCTACAGTTACAAGTTGTCCATAGAAAGTGCCTGCTTGAATGTGAGTTTTCTTTGTCTGTCTCTCTCAGTCACACACTCACTCACAGCCTCGCCCTCCCCCTCGCAGATGAGTGGAAATTTCCACTGAAGCGCTCAGTGGCTCCCCGTGAGTGGGGTGGGGGAGGGAGAGGAGAGGGATTTGCAGCCAGGAAGCCTCTTCAAGCCTTTTGGAACATAGGAAACAGATCCGTTTGAATGCCAGTTCCTAGACTGTATCGGTTAAACCTTGCTGGATTCAGGCTTCACTGAAGCAGTGAATTATTCTCCTTAAAACCAAGACAGCCTCTGCGTGGAAAAGCCCCATTCCTTTTTTAAAATCTGTTGAGTCTCATACATTTTAAAAACCACCAAACCTGCTGCAGAATTCTTACAAATCTTGGGACACTGCCACTAAAAAGAAACCTCCAAGGCCACAGCAGCCCTGCCCTGAAAGCCCATCGTGAAGCACCTACACACAAGAATGGGGTCAGGATGCTGGCCTGGACTTAATGCTGGCAGGAAAGCACAAGAACATAGAAACGTTAGCTAACGGGAAAACTACAGAGGAGAATCAATCTCCTCTAGAGAGGGTGCCAGCACTCTTGGAGTTAGCTGCAGACACATTTGGAGAGCAAGGCAGTAAAATTCCACTGATTCACCATAGAACCAGTTATTTTTATCATTCTGCTTACCCGTAAACAGAACGGCATCTTATATGTAGGCCCGCAGATCTTTGCTATAAGCACCTATTCACATTTTAAACACATGAGAACAGACAAAGGAGGGACAAAACAGGCAAGAAAAACCTCCTTCACTACTTAAGAGTTCTCATACACACACATTCTGAAGTCAGCCCAATCGCACTGCAGTGAAAGCAGAGGTGGTAAAAACAGTCAAAGCAATCTGGGGCATCCTTTTACAAACAGGCACAAGCCCATCGCTGCAATATAGACTATGGTTTCTTCTAAGGTTCCCTCTCCTGCACCAGAAATCCCTCTTAGTCTCAGTCCAGCCCCATCTAGTGGAAAGAGAGCCTTAAACCAGTCTGTGCAGCCCTGGAGGAAGATGCTGAGGCAGTTCTGGCAGAGGGTGACTGATACTATGATTCAGTAAAAACCTGCCCCTTCTGAGCAAGGGTCTAAATGAGCACATACTCCCTTCTGCCTGTGTAACACTGTCCCCTTTTAGACACCAAGGAATACAGAAAGAATTTTCCACAACAACCTTGCCTTTCCCAGAGGGTTGATGAGGGTACGAAGGTGAGCACGTGAAAGCACAAAGGAAAGATAATCTGGGGGGGCCCCCAGGAGACCAAAGCAAATCCAGAGCTGAGAATAAATCCCAGCCCCTCTAAGACCATCCCCCGACTCTACCCCAGCTCCTAATCATGCTCCAGTGGTTTCCAGACACTGCCTCGTGAAATGGGTGGTGAGTGAGGCCAGAAGCCTCCATCCAGAAAAACAGTCCGAAGACGCAAACTTCCCAACCATCCCAACCTGGCCCAAACAGCAAGAGGGCATCCGGTCAACTCTTCCCTGTCCCTAGGGGACATAAATGACTGATCCAATTCTACTGACCCTCAGAGATTATGAGTTTAAGTAAGTTTCTGTGGATCAGCCTGGGAACTTAACCATCAAGTTGTTCCAATGGGAAAACAGGTTCCCAGTTATAAACAATAAACTTACAAATTCCTGGAATGTAACCTGTCCCCAAAGTCAGGCCTGACTACGTTAATATTTGGAATATAATGATGATTTTTTTTGGCATAAACTGGTAATGGACTTGATAATAATAATAAACACCAGGTACCACTTTCAAGGTACCACCCCCTCCTTTTGGAAAGCTTCCCAAATAACCCTAAGTAGCACTATCTCTCCTACCTAAGCACTCTCTCAGTCCATTCTCCTTTCGGGCAGGCCTACTTGGCATGTGTGTAGCAGGGGTATGGATCTGGGGGAAGGAGGTGAGATGGGAGGCAATCACTCAACATGATGGAAGTAACTGCAAGAGAGACGCCTGGCTGTCAGCCTCGGTCAGAGGGACCATTCTGTGCTGGGCCCCTGCGCTTACAGCCCCTTGGCTGGTGCCTAGGTTAGCCACATGCAGGCATGTCTTTGATTCAAGTGAAAACTCCTTGAGATCAAGAACCACAAGGATCCTAAGAACCATCCTGAGACCTAGGAATACCACTAGGATATACCATTTCTTCCCACAAAATGTGAAAGCAACAAACACCTAAAACCAACAGGACCACAATGCAATGTGGATTCATGGAGGGCATCTAGGGCTCACTCGTTAGCCAGCTAAAAAACTGGCTCTCAACATATCAACCTCAGGAGTCAAACCAGTGCCCCACCAAAATTACAGATACGTTTCATGGCCTCCAGGGCTGTTTGAAAAGAGGCAAAAACTTCTGAATGCTAATAAATACATAACACAAAAGTCCACCCTGTTTCTTCTCAACCACTTCATAAAAGTGAACCTTCCCAGCACCTAACACACCCTGGCACATAGTCTCCTTCGTACATGCATGTAATGCCTTCTGAGGCTATGTCAGTGCACAAAAAGAACTTGACAAGTGAACAAAATGCCTACTACAAACGTCACTGGAGTTAGTGACTACGGGAGGACTGGCTGCAGCTAAGGGAATATCAGACTAAACTTAAGCTCCACAGTGCAGCCATCTGACATGCCACTCAATTTTAAATCTCCAAACCAGGGAACTCCCAACTACACTAGCCCCTCGTCTCATTTACCAAAAGCCACTGTGAAGAACATTAGTGAGTGTTACAAAAACAAAGTAACATGGTCAAGTAAAATTGACAAACTAGGGCATCTTATGGAAGGGCTTCTCACCATTTATACGCTAAGGTGTGCTGTGAATTTCCAGGATTAGATCATGCAAGGCTTCCCACATCTTTTTTTTTTTTTTTGGCCGCGCTGCATGTGGGATCTTAGTTCCCCGACCAGGTATCAAACCCACGCCCCCTGCAGCAGAAGCTCAGAGTCTTAACAGTGGACTGCCAGGAAAGTCACTTTTTTTTACTTTTTTTTTTTTTTTAAGGCTTCCCACATCTGATCACACACACCCTCCATTTTTGGTGGAGCATATCTGTATCACTAGCATTTCAGAGACCACACTTTGGAAAACACTACCTCAAGCAAATAAATACCAGATACTGATTTATCCTCAGAAAAGCAAACTTAAAACATGAACCTCCCACACTGGGGCTAGGCACCACCTTTTTATGTTGATGTATAATAGACACAGTATGGTATATTTTAAGGATGGTGCTTCTCCTTCTCTGAGGAGTCAAAGTAAAAAACCAAACAAACAGAAAAACCACCCAGAAGTAAAATCGTTAACTATAAATGAACTAAGTGATGGCAACAGAGACCTTGGTGGGGCACCGGCACCTTGTCAGGAATCTGGAATGTAGGTCTGGTGTTGTCAGCAGCTCTGGCTTGATTCCAGGTGAGCTCTTCCCAGATCTGAGTTTATTCTATCCATAAAGGAGAAAGAGTACCACACTACCCCAGCACTGCACACAGAGGCCTGAAAACTAGATGAATTAATGCGGCAGTTCTCAAAGCGTGGTCCTCACAGTAGCAGCAGCAGGGCTACCCACGCACTGTGAGAAATGCAAATTCCAGGATGCTGGTCACGCTAGCCCTCAACAAGGCCAAATCCTCTACTTGGAAAGGGGGCAGAAGAAAGCATTCCTACTGTACATCCCTGAAAGCACATAAGGAGGAAACTGACTTCTCTCCCTGTTCAGTGCCTTCCATCACAGAACCTGGCTAATAACTCTTGGCCAAATTTTATATGCTTCTCTTAAAAAAAAAAAAAAAAAGGCAAAAGGATTCATAGCCTTGCTATTAAAACCAAACCCCTTTGTTTGGTTTAAGTTTTAAAAAAATGTTATACACACAGTCTCCATCGCTTACTGTTGTTATGATTGTGGAGAGGAATAAGCCACCGAGCATTTCAGGTTGCCTAGCAACACCTCAGGCACACTCTTCAGAGGTGCTCTCAAGAAGCTGAACGCTAGCACAAAACAAGGTGAAGCAATCAAAAGAAACGTGCAGTCTGTGCCACATCTCGGCAGAAGGTTTACAAGCAGTAAGAAAGCCTGGCGTGAGGCGTGACTTTACTTGGGCCCATCACATGTAGCAAACCTGCACAAGGCTGCTCGCCCCACATGACTAAAAGCAGCATCATACAACACCCAGTACTGTACACAGAGCACATCTTCAGAGGTTATTTCATTTGACCACTGTGACAAAGTGGATGGGAGAACGACCACCTGAGTTCAGTATCCAAGGAAGCCAAGTGACTTGGTCTAGGCCACACAGTTGGGAGCCCCAGAAGGAGAATCAAGTCTTCTAGTCCTGGACTTTCCCTGCTCCACTAAAAACTGATTCCCGTTTCTCTATCACCTACTTCTAGGAAACCCAACAAAATAAGATTCTTCCTCCAAACCAGAAACCTTGGGCATGAGTTTAGAGAAGCGGCAAACCAACCCAACAAACTGACCTTGAAGAATTTCTACAAGGATAGGTATCACTATAAAATCAAATCCTTGACATGTTTGAGGAATTCGCTATATACTATGTGAGAAAAAAGTCCCATTACAGAAAATTGTGATTAAAATTGGCTGGACCAGGTAAAACCATTTTCCTATTGGGGATTTTAGGCTCTGGTTATACACATTAGTAATAAGAAGTACATTTTGCTTGTTATCTGCAACCTTCATATTTACAAAGGATGCACTGAGTAGGTGGACAACACATTGCTCAATGAGGTGTTTTAAAGGCGGAAGTTAAAGAAATGCCAGGGGAAAACAGTGCTTAAGTTGACAAGAAAAGAGTCCCACAATCAAAAGCTTATAAATGTGTTACTGCTGGCATGACCTCTTTGGGAGCTCTGATTAGCTTACTGTGGGTCAGCATAAATGCATCCCATCTGCAACACAACATTGCTGGGGCACATACCTGCACGCCACCTGGCGCAGTGGGGATCTGACTATGAGCATCTAATAACTCCTGAGATGAATTACACAGCGCTCCTTATGGAGCCCACCAAAGGCACGTGTCCAGTGACTCACGAAGGACTTACCCTCCCCTGGCGTGCTGCTGACTGTGGGCGGAGATCCTATAAGGAAGAGCACGCTCGCCCAGGTTCTCCAAGTTCCTCACCACAGCCCCTCTGTCCATCAGGGTTTCTAGTGTACGCTTCAAAGCAGCAGCGGTCTCTGGCTGGTTTTTGTTTTTGTTTTTAAAAAGAAGAAAAAAACACATCAGAATCAATGTAAGAACTAGAATGATTAAGTGTGGTCAGTTCCAATCATAACAGCTCTATTGGTAGGGATCTTTGGGTAAAAGCAACAGAAACTACTTTTGGCTAACTTAAAGTTTAAAAAAAAGAGAGAGAGAGAAAGACACATTTATCATAAGGATATGAGATAGCTCACAGATACGAAGGAAAATCTGAAGCAGCAGGCCTCGGAGAGTTCAGGGACCAGAGCAGCTCCAGGGATCTGGGAGGCAGGAACTAATGAGTGTTGTCTTCAGAGCACCTTGGCCAGGATGAATCAGCGCCAATCACTGTCAGTCCTTGTAGCCCATGATTCAAAATTCAAATTCCAGGGAAAGAGCATCCTCTTGGACGGCACC
>NW_006771034.1:1766530-1777714 GCF_000442215.2 Lipotes vexillifer
GGAAAGAGCATCCTCTTGGCAGGACACTTTGACCATCTCACCAAAACCATAGACAGCCAGTGGGAAAAGGGGTTGTCTCCCAAAGAAAAACTGAGAGATTGTAACCAAAAGGGAGAAAGGATGAGTAAGACCCAATCTCTGCCCACATGGAGCTTACAATCTAATAAAGACATGAACTCAAAAACCCATGTAAGAAGGCCAGAAAGCAGAACACGGGAAGTGACATAGGGACCAGAGAGCTCATGAAAAGAGAAAGCACATTCAGTTGGAAGAAGGGTTCCATTAAAGAAAGCGGTCTCGAGGGGAGCCCTGGAAAATGACAACGGGATATGCAAAGAACAAACAAACCAGGCACTGAGTAAAAGAGCAGAGACAAGAAAGTATTGAGGAAACAGCTAGGAGTCCCATCTGATGGAAGTACAGGACAAGGAGGACTGAGAAGTTAAGATCGTAGGTTGGGTCCAAGTATATAGACAATCAATACCTGTTACTAAAAACCAAAATTGAAACAATACAAAATCTCATCATCCAGAGATAAAAGACTTTAAATATTTTGGTGAATTTCCTTCCAGACAGCCCTCTATGCACATGTATACACCAAAAACTTTTGGAAGAAAAGACAATTTATAGGGGTAAACTTGAGAAGACACACTAACGGAATGTGGAAAATGAGGGAGAGGCGTGGCAAAAGAGGGGCACCAAACATGGTGGCTGGGAGAATGGGGTTATTATTAACAGATAAAGGGAAATCTGGACAAGCTGGCTGGGGACACAAAAGATGACTCTGGTTTAGGACATGCTGAGTCTGAGATGCCCACAGTTCCTCCAGGCTGACCTCTCAAGATGTAAACCTTAAGCTCAAAACAACAGGGCAGGCTAGAATTACACATTTAACAGTCATCTGCAGAGAAGGGCTATCTGAAACCCTGGGAGGAGTGAGGGCACTGAGGGAGGGGGCGGGGAGAGAAGAAAAGAGCCCAACAACAGAACGGGGTCGGGGTTGGGGGGAGTGCAAACATTTGGGGGCTGACAAGAGAACTCAAAGTCAGAGAAGCAAACAGCAAAAGGAAAACCAGACCTGCCTTGTCACAGAAACTAAGGAAAGAGGCAGCCTCCAGAATGACAGGATGAAGATGAAGAAAAAACCACAGCACAGTGACTGCACGGTCACTTAGCAAGATGGGGCTAAAAGCTAGATTGCAAAGGTAGAGGTGACAGAAAGAGAAAGCTCTAGAGCCCGAGGGGCAAACAAATTTGAGTCAACTGTTTGAGGAGAGAGAAAACACAAGGAAGTTAGCAGTTAAAGGGGAATGAACCAGTCGAAGGATAAAATGTCGGATGTTTTAAACATCATCATCGATGGCCAACATGATTTGTTGCGTAACTGCTACGTGATCAACACAGATCTAGTGTTTTATTGGTACATATTTAATCTTCACCACACACACAAAAAGGAGCCAAGAAGGTTGACAGATTTGGAAACTGAGCCTCTGACAGATGTCATGACCTTGAGATTACATGGCAGTTAACAAGTGGAAGAGCCTGATGCAAAGAAAAGGAACACTGACAAAAGTCAAATCGGTGGAGGAGGCCAGAGGACACCCTGGCAAGGAAAAGAGTACTTCTCCTCAGACGTAAGTGAAGAAATGCAAAAAGCAGAGAAATCTTCAATGCAGGAGTGAACTTAAGGCTACCTTCCAGTGGCTCATTTTGGATCAAATGAAAAGAAAACTGCAGAACAATTTTAAGTGTGCACTCTAGTAACTGAAGAAAATCCACTATATACCTGTATATTTTCTTTCTGACAAATACTGCTAAAATGCCGGGAATGCACTAAGTATTAGTTTAAGGTGTAGAAATAAAATTTCTACTTTTATTTCATATTGTAGCCCACTAGGGATTTTTTAAATTCCTACTGAAAATTACGTGTATTTATATATTTAACCAGCCTTATGATAAACAGAAACTTCCTGAAAACAAAAATAAGGGCCAAAATCTCTTTGCATTAACACTAACTAGGTAAAAAGTCTATGGCAATTTCTCCTTACGATTGTAAACAAATATTTTTATATAGTTCTAAATCAAACAGAGCCTAAATTCTTCTCACATTTCATTAGTTCACAGACGTTTCAGTATTTTGCAGAAACCTCATTACTAACAGCTGGGTAATGTTTCATTTCATTAAAAATGCTATTTCTTGACTCGATATTGAATCAATTAATTATGATAAGTAGGTGAACAGTCTATCCAAATAAAGAATGGGTAAGGGAGAACACACACACACACCACCACACTTTGATTACAGTCTTCTGATTAGCTACCCAAATCATAAATTTTAATTCAGTTTTGCCTGATTAAAAAGGAATATATCTCAATGCCTCTTGTTTAAATTCCAACTGGAGAGTTTACAGTATGAAACATGGAGCATCCTCTTCTGAAGTAAGAGCTTGTATAATAAAAGACTTGCTTCTGTCCAAAAAAGGGGAAAGGCCACCTAACAAGAATGTAACTTGGGAAATATCAAAACACATTTTAACTTCGGCATGTCAAGGTCAGATTGCAGACTGTTTGAATGGCCACATTCATTTCACTGTAATTCAAATTACCCAAAAGTTTAGAAAGATGAAGGAGGGGTTAAAAGACTTCCTGTTTATTAAGGGAGCTGCTCAACTTGTCCCATATACCTACTTCATCACTCTTAAGTCAAGGGTCAGCAATCCAGGGCCTGTGGGCCAAATCTAGCTAACTACCTCCTTTTGCAAATAAAGTTTTACTGGAACACAGCCAGCTCATGCATTTACATAGTGTCCATGGCTGCTTTCATGCTAAAAGCCGACTTGAAATTACAGCAGAGACTATATGGCCCTCAAAGTCTAAACTAGTTACTATCTGGCCAACCTCTGCTCTACTGTGTAATGGATTGAGGGAAGCTGGCAAGGCCTCAGTCCACTCACCCTAAAATGTACCACAGATAATACCATGAGCCTGGGCCACTGAGCTACAGACAGTGAGTTCCCCATGGGATGGGTCCTCAGGTAGAAACACAGGGCGCCAACCTAATAAGGAACATCACCCTGACTCTTTAAATCACCACAGGATTCAGAAGGGATTCTACAAAATCACCATTCCACCCACCAAGCTCCTAATCTAATCAATCCAGGCTTTCAACTTCCCTCATTGGTGAAACTTCTAAGTCTATTAAAATAAAAATTTTAGGCTTCCAAAAGAAAAAAAAAAAAGCTCTGCTCAACACAGCACAATGTTCAATTTGTAAAAGCATATGGTCTACAGGAAGCACACGATCTTGCTGGCGTAATTCTCATTTACAAGGTCTCTGAACCCTTTAATTCCAACTATTCTAAGAGAGGTTGTGCGCATGTGCTCCTTACAGGCTTCTCTCACCCCATCTGAAAGCAGCTCCTTAAGACTTTCCTCCAACCCACCATATGTCAATGAAACACAATTCTGTTACAGCACAGACTGGAGAGCCAAAAATGTTCTTAGACAAAAAAAGTATGGAAAAGAAACAGTGAATGAAATGTGAAAGGGAAGTAGGAAACCTGGATTCCAGTCGCAGCTCCTTCACTAATGCTATGCCATTCTTTAAATTATTAAATTTAATAATTATTAAAATTTATCCATTTTAAAGTTGTGCCTCAGTTTCCTCATGTGCTAAATTAGTGGTTCTCAACAAATTTTCTGTCTCTATAAGCCTCTCACAAACAACATTTATGTCACAATTCTCAAAATATCCTGGGGGCACAAAGTTTTTAAAAAGTCTCTCTCTTTTCTTCTGATATTCTCATCACCCCAAAGTGCCCCGCCCACCTCAGGGACTCTTTATGTCATTCTCATTTACTTCTACACAGCAATTTATGAATATCCTTTCTCCACGGGAATGTAAGCTTCAGGAGAGCAAGCACTTTTGTCTATCTTGTACACAACTGTACTCCCCAAATCTACAAGAGTCCATATCATGGAGCGGGCGCTAGAAATGGTCATTGAATAAATTAGCGTTATCAAATGTACCTCCCCAAGAGGGTCTCTTGCTTACTTACTCTCATTTTCCCCCCTGAGGGACTGGAAGTTTCCTCATTTCTCTAATACAATTTGAAGCCACTTTTCATATACAACACACCTCACTATCAGGGTAGTGACCATAATACTGAAGCAACATTACAGTACTAGCGTTTTTCTGTTTATTTCACGTAGTGCCAAAACGCTGTCAATACCAATACTACGGTTTAAAAGAATCCAGAATTCATCTAATAGAAGTGAAACGAAATATTTCATGTACTTCAGAAATATAAAGTACAAACATACATAAACATAAATGTTAAACTTGGATTGTTCTAATTATCTGTGATAAGATATAATACTATCCAAAGAATTTACACTAAACAATACTTAAAGAAAGTTCATCCTAGACAAAATTAAAACCAAATTTTGATATTATTATTATTAATTACTGGACCTACTGGTGTTCAGGCTACAAAAGAAGGCTTTGGGAAAACCCAACAGCTAACTTCAAATATTTTCAGGGCTACTATGTAAAAGATAGGTATGTTTTATTTGGATTGGACACTGAGAAACTGGAATCAAAAGGTAAAAATTACAGAGAAACAGAGCATTGATGTATAAACAAGAACACACTTCTGAAAATTACAGCTATATGAGAGTGAAATAGGCTGCCTTGTAAAGAACTGACCTTCCCATCACTCGAAATGCAAAGATATGGGATGACCGTCATTTCAATCTTTGTATCAGGTGGGAAGTTAGACTTTTCGACTTCTAAAGGCCCTGCGGAGATTAAATTCCAATACTATTCTGGCACCACTCATCATTCTGAAGGACATTCTGAAGTGCAACTGCCTTGTTACAAACACTACAATTGCATGGTGGTGAGGAATACACTATTAGTAAAGTTTGGTGGTGGTGCCTAGATTTATGTGAAGGCACCAGATGTTTTACCCACTATTGCTTTTGCAGTGACCCCCTGAAAAGGTCTCTGGGAAGTCCAAAGCTCCACAGATCACATTTTGCAAACTGCAGTTCTAGGGATTCTAATGGGCAAAGTTTCTATAAAAAAGAATAAAGAGCAAGGAGATGAGGAAAATAAAAGGAAGGACATCTCTACTTGCCCCTCAAATAAAATCCCCATTCAGTAAGGTTATTTATAAGCTAAGAATTCATGGGACTATCATAAACACCATCGGTCAACGACCAGTGTTTAATCTAATTAAACTTATTTTCATCCCAGAAGAGAAGCTTTTCAACAAAATTATCTTGTAAATTAGACTCTCTGGCAAAGACAGTTTTGAACCAGTGGCCCTCGGGTGCAGCCAGCTATCACAACAACACCCTCACGGCCCACCAGGAAATGAAAACCACATAGAATCCACAACATTTAATGGCATGAAGCGTCTACCTACACCTCACCCTTCTCACTCTACAAAGAGTAGTGCAACTCCCAGGAGCAAGTAGGATTTAGGGAAGGTGGAGCCAGGTCAGAAAACTGTCAAAACCTGTTAAAATGTAAATGTAAGAGCCTTTCCCACCCAACGCTGCATCTTAATTCCAAGGTTAATCTCCTTAAGAAAATTTCCTTGAAATTTACATTTCCAAATAGAATGGACCTGGAAATTCTGCATTGAGAGTCTCACAGCAATTTGAAAAAGAAAATCTGTGAGCACAGCTTTCAACAGAAGAACCAGCTTGCAGGGAAAGCTCTGCCACTAGCAGACCTCAGTTGGAAGCAGAGGATGGACACCACCTACCTCAAAATGTGTGAGGTGCCAGCCCTGCCTAACATCTACAGAGCCCAACTTTGGGAATGATTCCATGGGAACTGTTTTATCAAATATCTGTATGACTCAGTAGAACCTCTTTGCCCCACAATTTATTGAATCAAGAGCTGCAGTCCTCCCAGTAATTAAGGATAAAAATTACTAAGCACAGAAGCTATTTTAAAAATTAGAATAAAATTCAGTAAGGGCAAGTCTAGAACACTACAAAAAGTAAAGATACATAAATACCTGCTGGAACATGATTATACTTACCTATAATGAACTATTATACACTATATAACTTGTAGGTAAGTGACTAGAAAAGTAACTCTTAAAGATTTTTTAAAGGTCAACGATAGAAAACACTTGAGATCTTTTAACTGCTCTACTACTCTGCCCATGAATCATTAAACCATTTATTTTAAAAAAAATATAAAATAACTATGAACAAAGACTTAACAGACTTTAAAAAGCGGGGGAGAGGACAGGAGAAGAGATGGGAACCAATACACATCAAGTGTACTGGGAAAGTAACAAATACTCTAATGAGGTGAAAACGTGTTTCTTTTTATAAGCCACTGTTGTGTACTCTGCAAACTGAAAATATCTCAAAATTTTAAAATAATGTTAAATACTGCAAATTCACAGTTCAGACATATCAAGTGGTCATTTAACCGTTAAAGCAATAGAGCCCTAAGAGTTGCTGAAGCATGTACTAAGTGAAAAGCACTCATGAATATGATATTCAATATACACACTCATGTTCATGAGAAACAATTATGGGGGGGCATCTAGAACTCTCCACTGCAGAACAATTTTAAAATAATCTTAATGGCATAAATCAGCTGTAAAAGAGAAGGTGTATACATCCACATCTGGAAATGGAGTGAGAACAAACGGGAGAGTTTCTTATAAATATACCAAACTCTGTGGGTATCAGAAATATAGGTTGAACCTTATGAAACTGCCATCTGGGAGGATCAAGAACAGTCCAAATGTTGACCATTTCTTAAGGCTCAACCTAATAGCTATCCACAAACATTCCTCTCTAAGTGCCTCCCTCAAGACAAGTATTTCCAAGTTGCTCACTGTGAAATCCACCTCCAAAAGGATAGCCACGGGGATATGAAACACAAAGTCCCTGCCCTTTAGAAGTCTGTGATGTAGATATGCAGACACACATAAGTAACTAATAAAGGGAGGGTGAAACACTTCTGACTGGTGGTTTGGAGATGGCAGACCTCAGCCAGACTCTAAAGGCTGAAGAACACCTCTTCAAGAGGTAGAAGGAGCGTTAGTTAGGGTCCTCTCAGAGCAGGTCTGGATTAAGAAGGTTCTGATGGAATTTATATTTGGGGTAGAATCAATGTGGACACTGTACTCGGTACAGGTAGAAGCCATTGCTTTTTTCCACTCGCGGCAATATTTTTTTTGCCCAGAACGTTAAGATTTAGTTTCTTCAAACACACTTTTGGTAAAAATGTAAACTTTCTGGAGGGCAATTTGGCAATATATATTAGTTTAAAATATGTATGCCTTCAATGCTACAGCCACTTCTATGAAATTGCTCTATGAAAACTGTCATACCCACGCACAAGGATTTAGCTATGAAAATACCACAAAATTATTAGGGTAGTGAATAAATGGAAATGTAGTTCTTCATTAATAGGAGTCTGGTTCAATAAATTATTTTTACTGATTGAACAAGTACTATGCAGCCATTAAAACAACAGGAATGCTGATCCTTACATACTGACATGAAAATATTATAATAATAAAATAAAGAAAAAAAACCAGCATGTAGGGTCAGTCCAGTTTTTTCCAAAAGAAAAAAAGTACCTAAGATACATATATTTTAAAAGTGTGGATGAATATACAGCTAAACGATACCAGTTTTCCTTAGGTAGTAAGATGAGAGGAGTATTTTATTCTCTTCTTTCTGCACTTTATTATCTGATTTCTCTCACAATGAGCAATGAAAAGGTGATTTAAAAACTTTTGGGGTGGGGGTGGGAGCGAATTCAGTTTTGTTCTGTTTTAAGAATTTCTTCCCGAGTCTATGCCAATTGCTATTTTACTAGATGCCACAGTTTGTGAATTCTGTGTCAAAGCCCTGAAACTATGCCTCAGCATTTAGAACTCATGCCATATCCATACTACTGATTCCATATCCATATACGTTTTAAAAAATGTAATAATCAGGGAGGTATAGATGGATAGCTTTACAGCGGTTACTGTAAGAGCCTTGTAAGCTATATTTCCAGCATCATGAGCTCTTACAACTGGCTGCTCTGTCTCTTGGGAATCAGAGGAAAAACTGGAATCTCGAAGTCAGGAGCCCAGAGATCTCTGATCTTTGATTCTAGAATCAGAGCAGACCAAAGAGTTGTGATGGGAAAAGGCCAACTGTGGCCTTGAAAACACAACAGCCAATGAAAGCAAGATGATGCGAAAAATAAGAGGAGTCTGCCCATTCTATTGCCATGTAGCCAAGACTCAAGATTCTTGAGATCTGGGAAATCTGACACAAAAATGTATTCTTTGGACGATATGATGAAAATAAAAAGAACCCAGGGAAGAATGGAAGAAAAAAAATCAGAGGAATAAGGGTCCAACGACTGCCAGATTCAGCATAGATTAATGCCATGCCAACAGCAAAGTGCAAATCAAGTAGAGTCACAGTTCGTAGCATGGCTGAATTTGCAAATATAAAAATAACAGGACGGGGCTTCCCTGGTGGCGCAGTGGCTGAGAGTCCGCCTGCCGATGCAGAATAATAATAATAGGATGATTGGTAAAGTAACTTCAGCTGCAAGGTAGGCAGAATGTCTTTAAACCATAAACTGGACTTACCTTAAATGCAATGGGCATCCAAGGGACCCCTGCAGCTAGTCCACACAGAGACATAAGTACCGGCATTGGTATCAAAAGGCTATAAATGAATATGTTTAAAGAACTAACACAGAGCAAGAAGGAAGTCATGATTACATGAGATCCAACTTCACGTGAATTTACTAGTTGTCAATTACTTATGTGCCTAGGTTATCAGTAAACATGAGTAGTTCAACCATAATGCAGTTTTGTTCCTTAATAAACCCACTTCTTTCCAAGGTCTCAACTCAAAGAATGTCATTCAGAGGCCATTTAAGGCCAAAAGTGGGGGCTCATTTGCATATAACCAACCATTCCCTTCGTGATTCGGGTAAGTCAAAGGAAAAGGGCAGAATTACCAAGGCATTCCTCTAGAGCACATTAGAATCATCTGGGGAGCTTTTAAAATGAGATGCCTATGTCTCATCCTCAGATATGCTGATTCTATTGGTCTATTGGGGATTCAAAAATCTTGGGCACTAGGATTTTTCAAAGCTCCCCAGGTGTGGACAAAGGTGAAAACCACATTCTAGTAGGAAGCTGGCTAGCTTCTCACCACTCCAAAGATGAATGATTCTGGCTGAACTGTAGTTTATAAAGGATTTTCAGCAATGATCTCCTTCAACTCTAATTTAGGGAACATAAATGCTCCACTCTTCTCACAGTAATAATGGAGCCCTCCCTGAATGTGAAATGACAATCACAACAGGTGACTACTTGTGGTTAATACTGCCTGAACAGCTGGGAAAATGCCAAAATTAAGGTACTCATGTTTGCTATTCTGAGAACATTCCAAAATCCACAATCCTTTTACTGGGAGATTTCCATTTCTTTCCTCCTCATTCCCCTCCAGATGCACTTACAGATGAATAAAAGATGGGAAACAAGAAGATTGGCAGGAGTCCTGGTTACTATGGCAGCAAGTAAATGAAATGCCACAGCTCATGAAACTGATAGTGAGAGCAGGCATCAGGTAGACATCATGGAGCTGCACCTGTCTTGTTGATTGCTCTCCTTCATGCACAATTCAGTTCACTGCCTCCGCCTTATATTTCATCCTGTTCAGAGAGAAGAAGGGGGACAGCACTGGAATGACAGGGAGACCAAGGAGGTAAGAATCAGCAAAGGATGTTGACAGTAGAGACAAAAGGGTTAGGAGAAAAGCCAATTTAGATTCTGTGAATCTTCTAAGCATCAGTGTATGGGTTTAGCAAAAATATCAGTCTGCCTGGGTTAGGAGAAATTTTTTTTAAATATGCCTCGAAATAATCAGAAACTTGGGCTTTGGCAAGACAGACAGATTTGCATACCTTGCTGAACAACACACCAAAAGTGTCATCGCCAACTAAGCCAGTGCAGTGGTGCGTATTAACTCAAGTGGTGGGAGGAAGGTACTTACGGGACTACACTGCTCCAAAGAGCAGGGAGGAGAAGGGGCATAAGAGCACAGAGGAACTGAAGGGATCAAAACACCCTTCGAGATTCAGCTACTTCCTAGGAAAAGTGTGCCTTTCCTCCCCTAATCCTATCTTGCAAGTGTAATTATTTAGAAGTACACGTCCTTCCCTAACAAAGCCTCTTCTAGGTTGCTTCCTACTCATCTTTACTAGATGCTGGAGATGCAAAGAACCTGGCACACAGGATACATTCGATAAATGTTTGATGAATACGTACATCAAAGAATAAATGGAAAGATAGATGAGAGATGGAAGTTACTAACTGTACTTAATTCAACTAGAAAGGAAGGATTAAACCAAAAAATGAAATAAAATTCAAGGAGAAATAAGATCTTCATTGCAAAAACAAAAACAGCATATATATATATATATATATATAATGCATATATACAATGTATATATATATAAAGGCAGAGATACATAACAAAGTTAAGCATATCCTGTTAGTCAAAAACAGAGATGTATATGGTCAAGGAACTAGGAACAAACAGGTGGAAGGTGGAAATAGAGACATAGTGAGAGGGGCTTCCCTGGTGGCGCAGTGGTTAAGAATCCGCCTGCCAATGCAGAGGACCCGGGTTCGAACCCTGGTCCGGGAAGATCCCACGTGCCGCGGAGCAACTAAGCCCGTGCGTCACAACTACTGGGCCTGCGCTCTGGAGCCCATGAGCCACAGCTGCTGAAGCCCACGCACCCAGAGCCCGTGCTCTTTAACAAGAGAAGCCAGCGCAATGCGAAGCCCACGCACCGCAACGAGGAGTAGCCCCCGCTCGAAGCAACTAGAGAAAAGCCCGCGCGCAGCAACGAAGACCCAATGCAGCCAAAAATAAATTAATTTTAAAAAAAGGTCTTCCCTGGTGGCGCAGCAGTTGAGAGTCCGCCTGCCGATGCAGGGGACGCGGGTTCGTGCCACGGTACGGAAAGATCCCACATGCCGCGGAGCGGCTGGGCCCGTGAGCCATGGCCGCTAAGCCTCCGCGTCCAGGGCCTGTGCTCCGCAACAGGAGAGGCCACAACAGTGAGAGACCCGCGTACCGCAAAAAAAAAAAAAAAAAAAAAAAAAAAAAAAA
>NW_006771034.1:1777724-1814766 GCF_000442215.2 Lipotes vexillifer
AAAAAAAAAAACCATAGTGAGAGACACGTTAAGGTGCCTCCAAACTTCTAAGATTCTCGGGACTAATAAAACTAATAAAACCAATGGACATTCGACTCCTAGAGTGTACCAGAGAATATTACAACAGAACTCAGCCTCCAAAAACCTATGAAATCTGGTAACTGAGTCAGCAAGCCTTACGTAGAGACAATAATATTTTACAGAGAATCTGCCATAGGGCATGACAAAATTTCAAATTAGAATTGGAAGGAGAGTAAAACCCAAAGTAACGATAGCCCTCATTTTGTTGTGTTTATTTCTCCTTCCAGTCTAAAATCAGCAGCATCTACCCTGGAGTACTGCATTCAAACTTGGAGGTCACATATAACTCCTAAGATAAGCAGAATTTTTAAACTCCCACTGTGCTTCTGGTTGACAACATGTTCTTTTAGGATAAGGCAGAAACTGGCAACAGGCTCTGAAATTTTAAGCTTCAAATGCTAAGTGAAGAGTGGATACCAGGATTTCCCAGTAAGTTGGAGTATTCAACATAAGCATGTTATGCTCCCTCCTGAAAACCTACTAGGACTACTGTAAAGGAGTGGTTTTTTTGTTTGTTTTTTTAATGTACAACTCTGCAAGAAATGAGGGAGAAAGGAGGGGAAAACAGCAATTCAATTTTAGAAAAAAAGAAAGCAGATGGAGAAAAGCAGCAATGGTCAGCAAGAGTCAGCCATATTTACACTGTAGAATTCCCCAAAAGATCTGGGAATTGGCAACACTGAGTACACCTCTGAAAATAGGGGTGAGTGGGGGACTAAAATAAAGTTGGTTGAAAGTTTATGGAAGTTGGTTGGACCCCTAGATGCATGTTTGGAGGTTGATTCTCTGGAGTGGGTAAAACAGAGAAGTACATGGACTGCAGGACACAGGCACAGCTGTAAGAGGAGATATTATACCAATAAGGAATTAAGAAAAAAAGGCACACTGCATGCTTTAGACCCCTGTGCTCTTCCTCCGACTGGCTTCCAGAATGATGGCCCAAGGCCTTTTATCATTCAAAGAACCTTCCGTGGGGAATCTGACCTGTTCTAAAGAGACTGCAGTAGTCATTCAACCAACAGCCAGGCCCTGAAGGCCCAACAATGAGGCCGACAAACTCCACCCACACACTCAGAGCATTTTTTAGTCCACTCCATTAAACATAAGCAAACCACCAAAGATCAGAACACATTTGTGAAAAGCCTTTAACATGTGAGACCAACACTAACAAAATAAAAACTGGAGGAAATAATGCAGAAGGAGAAAACTTTAGCATCTTCAAAGATGAGAAAATACAGCATACATGAAAAAAGAACAAGGCTATAAAAAAGAAAGATTTGGGGAACAAAGGATCTCTTAAAAATTAAAAACCTGACAGAAATTTAAAAGAAATTCTTTTTTAACATAAGGGTTGGAAGATAAAGTTTAGATACACCTCTAGAAAGACCAAAAAGACAATGGTGAACATTAAAAGACTGTATGAAACCACGTGGACCAGTCCAGAAGATCCAAGACATGAACTTTGTTCCAAAAGAGGAGAAAAATTACCCCCAAACTGAAGGACACAGGGTTGACAAATTGAAAGAGGCCACTGAGGGCCAGTACAAGTGAAAGAAAAGCTTTCTTCAAGGCACATGATCGTGAAATTTTAAAACACAGGGATTAGAAGCTAGAAAAGAATGGCCTTATGGTTACGCATTTCTGAAGGAAACTACTTCCCAATCTAGAATTCTATATTCAGCCAAACTTTCAGACAAATGAGTAGAATAAAAACACTTTTAGACATGCAAAAACTTTAATCCTAAGGCACTGTAAAATTGAAAAAAAATAAGTAAATGTGTCAGTATTATCAGATTTCTTGCTGTTGGAGAAGGGAGATACAAACATAGAAAGGGGAGGCTAAAAAGAAACCCCTGGTGCTGGTTTACAACTGGAAGCATCAAGAGATGTGTACACGAACTTCCTAGTTCTGTACACTGACCATGTTTACCTCTGTAAGAATGAGCACACCCAGACCTTAGTTTCTAAATACCATACTCTACTAAATCCCTGATCCTGAATGGGTCAGGGAAAGTACAAGATGAGCCTGTAACACTTTGTTGTGCTGGAAAATAAGGAAGTACTCAAAAAAACGATGGAACGTGCCACAGGACACAAACTAGCCTGAAGGGGAGACCTGCTAGCTAAATCTGGAAACATCTGAGCAAAATAATGACAGTAATGAATTATAACCCACTAAATAATTCATTAGTTCAAACTGATAAATAAATGGGGAAAAGGGGAAACTCTTGATTTCAGTATAGTAAAAAAAAAAAAAAAAGTTAGAAAAATCACTGTTTCACACCACCACAGTAATAACTTACTCAGGCAAGAATTATCAATGGGGCTTCCCTGGTGGCACAGTGGTTAAGAACCCTCCTGCCAATACAGGGGACACAGGTTTGAGCCCTGGTCTGGGAAGATCCCACATGCCACAGAGCAACTAAGCCCATGTGCCACAACTACTGAGCCTGTGCTCTAGAGCCCGCGAGCCACAACTACTGAAGCCCACGCGCCTAGAGCCCGTGCTCCACAACAAGAGAAGCCACCGCAACGAGAAGCCCGAGCACCTCAATGAAGAGTAGCCCCTGCTCACCACAACTAGAGAAAGCCCGCGCACAGCAACGAAGACCCAACACAGCCAAAAATAAATAAAATAAATTTATTAAAAAAAAAAAGAATTATCAATGGATGCTAAAACTAGGGATTCAAGTTTGATGAGGAATAAGTTATTTACATAAACTCTAATTATCTCCCCACAATTTACTTATTACCAAAGAGGAAAACATTAACTAGACAGTGGAAAGACCTGGTAGGCACCACCCCAATCAAGTATCAAGGTTAATGTCAATAATAATGAGACAACACAACACATGCCTCTCAGTGTGAGGCTTTGAGGACAGATTATTGCTTACGTTGTAGTCCTGCCAAAAATGCATAGTGTGAATCAAATCATGAGGAAACAACCCTAAACAGGGGTGGCATTCACAAAATGACTGGCCTCTACACTTCAAAAATATCAATACCACAAAAGACAAAAAGAACAGCTGAGGAACTATTTCAGACTAAAGGAGATAGACATAAGACCTAAATGCAATGAACTGGTTTCCAAACTTAAAAAAAAAAGTTGCTATAAAAGAACATTATTGAAACAGCAACATTTGAATAAAGACTTTAGATTAAAATATCGTACCAGTTACTTTCCAGATTTTGATTATATTGTGATTATCCTTGTCTTAAGAAATATATCCCTAAGTACTTAGAAGGTAAAGGGGAATGATGTCTGCAACTTATGTTTTCAAACCGTTCAGGAAAGTGTCTGATGAGAGAATGACAAAGCAACTGTGGCAAAATGTTAACCTCTATGAATCTGGATGAAAATGATTCCTGGGTTCTTCAACCTCTTCTTGCAACTCTCCTATAATTTGGAATTATCTCAAAATTAGAAATGAAAAAACTAAGAATATTTTTATTTATTCAATGTTTTGTATACAACTCAATTCTCAGTCAGTATTTGCAAGTCCATGTTCACCAAGGTAAAGAATGGCAATAATTGGTGGGGAAAACCCACTGGAACTCTTCATGAGCCAAGAGAAAAGGAACTGAGATACAACCTTTTGAGGGCAGACATGTGTTCATATTGACAATGCTTAGTCACAGAAGTGTAAATTTTTCATTTTATTCAAAGTTGGTACAGAAGTGCTAACATTTCCATAAAATAATTACTATACTTCAGTTACAGGACAAAATACCACAGAAAGGAATATACTTTGCAAGAAATGTAGTTCATCTTAAGTTTCCAAATACTTTTAAAGGCTAATGCAGCAGCTGGCAAAATAACACATAGTACACAAAGAACAGTGTATTTTACAGAGTCAGTAATGAAAACTGACAGCTCTTTAGCAGATTTGCTTCATTTTTTTTATTTTTAAACAGTTAACACTTTTAAAAACACATTAAACCGAGATCATACATGTCTACAGTTTAAAAAATAAGATTGTATACAATAGGTTAGAATAAGTCAAGTTAGAATTGTCAATGTATGGTTAACAATCCTAAATCTACACTTTTAATTGTATTCCTTTCAATATGGAAGTAATCTGGTTTATATCAAATTCTACTTTCTGCTTGCAACTAAAACATTGTACAGTGAGATGGACCTGATCAGTCAAGCCTTAAAAAAAAAAAAAATGCTGTGGACAATGAAGGTACCCTGGAAATCAGTTTACAATTCAAAAAACTCACCAATAACCCAACAACTTCATTTAAAATCACATTTGGTCTACAATGCATAACTGACAAAACAATCCATGTATACAATACACAACCCCAGTGCACAGACTGGTCTCTCACAGAACATTTGAACAGAGCTTAAGAGGCAGGACACTGGGAAAAACATTTTTCAATGTAGACATCTTTTAAAAATGCATTAATGCTTACATATCAAAATTACTAGATAAAAGCAGCAGTACTCTGCTGACATTTGGCTTAAAAATAAAGGAATGAATGAAGCAATTTCACAGGATATTAGAAAAGGAATTGGTTTTCTTCTTGAAGAAGACTACTAACTTTTGCACAGCAACTATTTTTGATATCCACCTTATCAAAAAAAAAAAAAAAGGAGAAGAAGAAGCACTGAGAAGCATAACATAGTTCATATGTGATTTGCCAACACAGGTCCAGGCAACAGGAAATGGGATGTCCAAGCAAAGAATGGGTGAATCCTCGCTTTATTTTGGAACTCTGTTGGCAGTCTATAAACTGAAGCAATATTGGTGGGGGAAAGCAGGGCAACAGATTCCATACCATCATCTGACACTAATGGAATATGTCATTATTTAAAAAATAAAGCTTTTGCATTTTAACAACCCCACAGAAAAGTCCATGAGCAAAAGACCTGTTGACCTGTTTGCCACTCAAAAGTTAGAGATCTCACAGTGAAATCAGAAAATTCTATTTATACATATTTACACCGCTAGGACTACTTTTACCTAGACTAATTAAAGCAATTTTCCATGGAATTACACATGAAAGATATTCTGCCAAAGGAATCTTCAAAAGCATCCTTTAAGTTCTGAAAAACTATTTTAAATTTAAAAACAAAATTTAAAGGTACAGAACACATTCTACACAGGACTAACAGGTTATTACTGCTTTGCCTTATCGCATATTGCTAAGCCAAAGATGTTCCTCAAACCTCTCCTTTCTCCTGCATTTCTGGTACTCCTCTCCAGTAACCCCACCAAAGCCTGAGGTTTTACATTCTTAAAAAATGCTGCAGGTCCACAACCTGGCGACTTTTGGCTAGAGGGGGTAAGTCTCTCCCTCAAAGTGCTCAGGTTAATTCTTCTAAAACATGTTCCATTAGTCTATACCAGCTTTAATCTTCATTCCATATATTATTAAAGATGATTATCCCTAAGAAGATAAACATACAAAATAGAGGGGAGTGGGAACAAAGCTCGTCACTTTTCTCCATCCTGGGAGTCCTTCCATCTTTTGACATACAGGCAAAATCCAAGACACAAATGTATTTATTCATTGTTTACAAACAGGGACTATTCAGGTGTAGAAAGTGAGGAGTAAAATAAGGATAATGTCGAGTTCAAGAAAACACATTAATTTCTTCTTTTGCATGCATATTCACAGATTTCATCTAATCTAGTCTTGAAGCCGGTAATGAGACAGGCAAAAGAATCCTTTAGACTCTTACAACCATTGTGAAAAGCAAAGCACTTCATTTGGCAGATCTGTCTCAGTTAGTTTGATGCTCGTAACACTTGGATCAAATTCTGCTCTATTAAAATGAAGTGCAGTGAAGCATATGAAAAAATAACTTCATTAAGTTTAGATTAAATTTACGCAAAGATTAAAGATTAGTATTTGCCTTATTAAAATGTGAGATTTCTCCATGTTCTCAGGGTACTATTGACGGGAGGTAAAATTTCCTAAAGATTTATGATTAAAAAAAAAAAAAAATCCAATGGCTCTACAGCTTAAAGCAGAAGTTTGTCAAAATGTTCCACCCACCAAAAACCTAGACGTCTGTCCCTGTTTCTCAAGTTCCAGATTGTAGGAAAGAGCCCACAGACCCCATTTTAGCTAGTAACCCCCCAATACAACTGCAGTATTCTCTCCTCCACCAAAGCAGTACAAACGTACTCAGATTAGAACACTGAATCCCTTATGATTTAGGACCCCTATCTTAGGTACCTCACTGTCTAGGGCTTTCAGTACTGCGGTCCTCATCCTGACAACTCGAGACAAACCTATGGTGGGCTTTTTATGCCTGGCACTTGTGGGATAATGAGAATACTGTTAGTCTTGTGCTTTCTACATGTGGAGTTACAAATATGAGGGAACATGGTTTTGTGCTTTCTATGGACACTTACTTTCAGCTTTTTCCTTATCATGGAATGTGAAACGGTTGTCACATATATGTTCTCAGATATGCCTATCCAACCTACACTGGAAAATGATAAAGTTAAAATATACTCACAGAATAAGTAACCTTAAATTTTTAATTAAGGATATAAGAGAAACAAATACAGATGAATAAATAACATTTAAGCTGCAACACAAAACAGACTTACCTGGCTCCTTGAACTTAAACAGAGGCTGCATATAAAGTATGTAAATATAAATGTATTTCCTTCACTAGCTATAACGATATTTAAAAAGAGGAATTGTAACAAATAAGAGTTATCTATCAAGAAAGGGAAAGGTGTGAACTAGCAGATTCAATATTGGCAGCCAGAAGGCACTAATCAAAACATAAATTTCAGAAGATGATTATATTATGGAATACCCTACAGAATGGCCTTCGCCAGTTGGGGGTTTCAATAATATACATAGCAATGAGCTTAATTTCAGTTTCCAACTAGTGTAACAAAAAAGTGAGTTATTAAGGAACATTCCACTTATAGAGGTACAGGCTACACTGATATATTGGAAAATTATCCAGAGTAGTTTGTCCAGAGGCAATACAAAAAGTAAACACTCCTTCATCCAGCAGCACTAGGGTACAAGGTGAATTTCCAATATAAGTCTCCAACAAAGGGGTGGTTACCTACTGTCAACTTGTGCTGTTGCCAAAATCACTGGAAAATGTATTTCCCTCAATGACAGAGTTCACTTACTGTAAACTGTCTTGAACTGGGGTGGGGGGCTCCATTATCCTGGGCAACAATTATAATACAGTGCTTCTCTGAGGAGAGCAAAGCACTGCTCCTACACTAACAAGAATCTGAGACCACTGTGCTTTGTCTTGACTTATTTATTCTAGCATCCCTCTCTGCAAACACGCTATGTATCCAGGTAACCAAACCAAACTTTTAAAAGTCATTACATAAATTAAGGTTATTGGTTTAAGTCAAGTCTCAGATTATGGTTCTCCCCGAAAAAGTAAAGTGCACGAGATGAGTAATGATACAGATACATCGAATCTTTTCTGTTTACTTCTGAGTAAAAGACTATATGCCAATGGTTAAGCCTGTTAGTTATCAGATAAATGGGGTGCTTAACCCAAAAACAATAAGCTAAATCCTATCTTTTATAAAGGATTTGAGATGGAAACAAACATAAATTATATCAATTCTCTTAACATTCCTTTAAAGGTGAATCAGTAGTTTAAAGCCTTATTCCCAGCACTGGAGAGAGAAGTTTAAATAAAAACATTTATATGACAACGTGAATAATGGTGTGGGACTCAGTGCTGGCAAAGCCCATCAATTATTTTGAACCTTAGCTAAATTCTGTTCTGGAATCAAAGTAGTTGAGTATCTATCTACTCTTCCAACAGAGGTGAGAGTTTGACAAAAAGCATACCAAATTAAGAGAAGTTAGCTTAATGGAGGAAAAGGGGTTTGCAGCCCTGAGTTAAGTCAACCAAGAAAACCAAATGTAGTGATCAAAAGATTACTTCTTATGTAATCCAGCTTCATACCTAACTAGTACAAAAGAGTTTCTCTATATGCCAACTGACTAGTTCCAACTTTTTACCTTTAATTACTGCAAGAACAAGGCTTTTCGGCATCAGAACAAACTCCATTCCCCTCTACATTGTGACACCATCATTTCAAAGGGACTGGTGTGAATTTAACTATTCTTGCCTCCTAATTTTTGAAAAATGAGTTTCGAGAATAAAATACTGATGAATTATTAAGGGCTTTTATTATTAGTGAACACAAAGTCTAAGAAAACAATTCTTGAGAACAGTTTAAGCTAATAGAAATTTAGTATATTTAAACACAACTATATTTAGTGAATCACTATTTGGATCCAGACCTTCAGATATGGAGCAAAGCAGCACTTCTGCACACCGTGACAATAAGCCTGAAACAAAGTGAATTAAGCTGACAAAAGATCAAAATAGGAATCTGTTAAGTGTTGAAAGAATAGGTGAATAATTAAAGCAACGTGAGGGAAGACAAAGGGGGAAACCAGTCTCTCTGAATGGTAGGTAGGCATACACACAAATAGGAATATATCCCATTTGTAAAGTCTGCTCAGGCTAATGTCAACATTAAAATGACTTAAACAATTTAACACCTGGCTAATGATAAACTTTATGAATACTGAAACCTAAAAGCACTTTTTTCTACTAAAGTATCATTATGAAATATCAGTCATTTTAACCTCAAATATGTTAATAAACTCATACTTTACGATATTTAACATCAAACCAGGGTTTAACAAGCTTGATCTTATTCACTGTACCCTAATCTATATGCGGAGGGGTTTAAACTAGCTGACAGCAAAGATACCTCAAGTTCTAGAGTTCAATGAATATGATTCTACCTCTAACACATTTTAAGCTAATTTTGTCTTCTGTTAAGTCTGCATCACCCAGGTACTTCTCAGCATCTCACTTAATAGTGTTTCTGATTTCTTAAGAAAATTTTGTCCTGGCAAGTCTCCGTACTCACGTAATTTAACAACAATGGTCTTTATACATCTCTCAACCCAGACTCAGGAAATGCTGAGGTGTCACTACTAGATACCCATGTGGTCATTTTCAGCCATCATACCTCAGATGAAAATGACATATGGGAGTAAAGTATAAGAAAAGCAAGTAAGCCGAATACTGCCAAGTGGGAACATTGATGGGTCTCACCTTTTAATAGCTAATAATATAGCAGCTCTATAGGGTGGTAAAGAATGAGAATAACCCATAAGCTACATTAAATGATATCTAAAGAGAAGGGAAGATCCACACACCCAATATAGGGAAGACAGCAATGGACTGAGAAATGTAGAGACTTAAAGGTTCTAATCACCCTGGACAAGACTTTCAAGCCCCCACTTAGCCTCAGGTTAGAGAACTGAGTAACAACCTTCCCACTCAATTCTTAAAATGTGAAGTTTCATGAAGTGATGGGCCCCCGCTAATTACTTGACTTGCCATCCCCAAGAGCTAGGGCTTTGTGACCCAGGCCAGTCTCTTTGTGCAAACAGACAATGGATCCTTTGAGCCAAGTGAAAAAGAAGCCTTGGGAGATCAGATCTGCTGGATTTAGGCCAAAGGACACAGCACCATTGCTACTGCTTGATGCTTCTTTAACCAAAAGATAAGAGTGATAACCTCACCAGGAAAGAAAGGCTGGGGAAAAAGACTGGCTCAGCTGTTTCAAAAGCCGCTTACTGTCTTGGGTGGGAGGACAAAATATTCTGAGATCAACAGGGAAATTAGAGGTACCACAAAGGAACCAATAATCATTCTGCATGTCAGGGTAATAAGCTCTTCTTATCAGATCTGGAGACTAAGATTGCCTGAGAGGACAAAAATCTAAGAACTGGGGATACCATTAACAGCAGATAAAACAATATTTTTCTCCACCTTTGAACACCAGTGTCCTCGCTTCATTCTGACTCGTAGCTAACTACTGTAGTCAATCACTCTTAGCCAATTCTGAACCTCAGCTTGAGCCAATATGAAAACATATACATGTTAATGTCTAGGTATCAATGCCATCATTTAGGACCCATTTAGTGTAAAGTATGACTATTTTGCTAGCTTTAAGACAGACCATTTATCATTCCATGAACAATCATTCTAATGAAATACAGACTGAAGAATGGTCCCCTGAAATGAAGTTGCAATCAGGAATTCACATACTTATTCAAGCACATTATCTATTACTGGGAAGCAATAAGAAGGGCAAGCTTCAGGGACTTCAGTCTAAATAAAATGTTTATACTGGCAAGAATAAACAATCCTAATGGATATGCTAATAATCATTCCTTATTTACAAACATTAGTACTCTAAACTTGACCTACTGCTATATACACATGAAGAGACACAAGATGATGTATTTTATGTATCATACTAAGACAACAGCAGAGAGAAGGTAGGGGGATGCTAATATCCCAAACTATTAGGAGTCAACATTAAATAAAGGGGGGGAAAATCCACTTAAATACCACCTATTCATTTATGCTTTTAATAGAAGGGGTAAGAAGGCTGCTCAGCCAGTATGTCAATCCTCACTGCTGAGTTACACAGCAAGGTGTTCAGAGTCAAAGAAAACTTTTAATTCCTACAACTTAATGTCAATTTGAAAAATCTAAGATCCTGTTATTTCCCCAAATATCAAAAGGCTGTCTCAAAGGAAGAACAGTTCCTTTGAAAAAAGAAGAAGACAAACCATGAATCCAGATTTGGACACCTGGTTTTCTGTTCTTCCCAACAGACTTTGTAACCTTGGACATGTCACAGCCTCAGCCTCCACACAAGAAAAGGATGGTCCTTATTTTTATTTGGCCCCCAGCTTATAAACCTTAAGAATGAAATTGAGAACAAAATTCCACAAGGCACTCTAATAAGCTCTCAGAAATCATACTATTCGTACATGAATTATTTTTTTCATCTACAGACTCAGTCCTTCAGAAAGCCCCCTGGAGATGGGAAGACATTATGCTACCTGACAATTTCTAAAATCAACTTTGAACTAATCAAATCCATCATAATGAAACTAGTTTATAAATACAAAAAAATTTAAAGTCATTAGGACTGAGTTTTGATTCAAAATCTACAAAAATATCTAAAAAAGTAATAATTTTCCCCTGAAGAATAAAGGTTAATAAAATCATGCAATTTAAAAAATATCAGAGATTACAGAAAAGTCAAAGTAGATACACAATTAGTTTCCTTCATCTGTGTCATGGAGGAAAAAGGACAGGACACACAAAGAACTACCTAATCTGTAGAGCTCTTCTCAAACGTCTTTTGTAGCCTGTCCTCATGAAGGGAATCACCCTGTGAAAAATGGATTCTCTTCCAGGAAGGCTGTAACTGGGTACAAAGCCATGTCAAGATAGAGGGTCCTACAATTAACGCAAGTCCTGTAATCTCCTCTACAAGACACACTATGAAACCCGTAGAAGTTCTTGTTCATGGCACCTCTTGAACATGCTATCCATTCTACAGAAAAACGATACTGACAATCCACCAATGGCAAAGCATGCACTCTTGAGTTTTCTGTTACTGATGGTCAGTTTGCACCGAAATATCATCACATTCTAAGTCACTGTTAACTTTTTAAACAAAAATGTAGAGGCTGTGTACACATGGCAAGTCTTTTGAAAAAAAAGTAAATCGGGGAAAAAAGACTTATCAAGGATACAATATGATCTGAGAATTAAATTTTCACTCTAAAAACTCAACTGCAATATCTCACGATCTAATCAAGTAGGGCAACCCAGCACCAAGGCAGAGTTAATTCTTCTTCAAATTTCCGGACATATCTTCCAAATGGATCCACTTGGGAAGGTACCTGGCTAATAAAGAATGTTACCAAATGACAAGAACAAAGCTAGAGAATTAATGAAGTATGAGAACATGAAAATTCCAAGTGAACACACGGCAAAAAGTCCAATATTTAGTATTAGACTATCACCTGTTCAGCTTAGTCGATCAAATGCTGCTTAGGGGATGCTAATTTCCAAACTATATAAATGATCTTAATTTGGTCAGTAAATCTGGGGATCATCAGCAATCTTTACTTCATTTTCTCCCCCATAATCATGTACAATACAATCATGACATACAACTTTATAAAGACAGACTTGGTGGTCGTTTGAGTATGGTTCACTTAAACTTCAAAGAAGGAAAAAAAGAAAAAAACAAATGGAACAAACTTTTTCCCAACATTCCATATACTGGTGATACAAGAATAGCTACAGGAAAACATTCTTCTTCCTTTCTTTCAGCATCAGAATCCATAGGCTCATGCTAACAAAACGAACCTGGCAAACGAACTTGCCCTGAAACAAGCACATGTTAGCGATTTTCAGTACATAATTGATTATACAATGTCTACAAATTCAGTTTTTTAAAATGGAAGTAGGGATTACAGACAGAAAAAACTTTAAAATGAGCAAGTCTTCTACTTCAGGGTAAGAAGGCCTACCAAGATTTGGCAGTGCAGACAGTATATCTTATTCGTGATATCTTAGCATATATTCTGCTCTAAGTGCTCTATGAGAATAATTGGTCTCTCCTTACTTTGGTATGGAAAATTTTAAACCACATTTGCACAATTCAGTCTGTTAAACAAGTTTTACTTCATTTAGATTGAAATTTTACTTTCATCCATCTCTGGGAAAATAAAGTCTTGCAAATAGATGATTTTTCTGCTAAGTAAAATTTGGCTAAAACCTACAGCGTAAACAATGCCTGAGAGATGCAACAGTTACATAAGTGTTTTGTTTTTTGTTTTTTTGTTTTTTTTCAAAGACCAGTATTTTCTTAAGTTAGTGTCTCATCATATCCTTAAAAGTTCATAAGGAGAAATAAACAAACATGAAAATTCCAAGTGAACACACAGCAAAAAGTCCAATATTTAGTATTAGTTTTACTTGTGGAGTTTCTTCCAACATTTGTAAACAAACAGCCTCCTCCTCCATCAGGTCTCTGAGACTCCTCTTGCTGAGGCTCTTACTTTTAAAGCCACAGAACCAATCTATGAACTTCCAGTACCGGCCTCCATCCTCTGTTTCCTTCTTTCTCTCTTTCTCACCCATGAGAGCTGCTTGCCCATTGGAATAAGCATCTACAGGTGTTTCTGCCTCTGAATGACCTAAAGAAGCCACTGGGTTGCCCTCCTCTCTGCAGGTCACCAACAGATTAACATCTTCAGGCTGCAGGCCCTTAATGCTATCTTCAGATTTCCCATTGGGAATGACGTGGTTGATGGCCTCACTATTCTCACTGCATCTCAGGATGCTCTTCTCTTGCATTTTGTACGGTTCTTCTTTTGGGGAGCAGCTCTCCTTTACCACCAGGCTCTTCTTAGACCAAAAGGTGGTGGTACGAATCTGTTCCTTCGTAGGAGGTGGCGTGAGAAGGCTAACAATTACAGTAATGAGTCCTGTGACCCAAAACAACGCTGTGGCCACGTACATGTAATGGATGTCTTTGATGAAGCCTGGCCTGTTATCAGGTTGGTCACATTCTGGGGCACGGTAGGCAAAGGCCAGTGTCAAACGGACTGCTCCAAGAACAAAGCCAGCCATCCCACCATAGAAAGCCCCTTGTTCATTGCAGCGCTTCCAGAAAATCGCCAGAAGGAACAGGGCTGCAACTGGGGGCGTCAGGTAATCTGCTACCTCCTGAATGTAAAGGTACATCTGGCCTCCTTGCATCTCCACGATGATGGGCACCCACGCAATGCTGATCACTACCATAAAAGCCACAAATATCCTCCCCACAATCATTAGCTCCCGGGAGCTTGCGCTCTTGCGGATGAGTTTGTACACATCGAGGGTGAATATGGTACTGGCACTGTTAAAGATAGAGTCCAAGTCACTCATCAGAGCTGCAATCATCACTGCCATCATTAAGCCCCGGAGGCCCACAGGAACCAGCTTCATCACCAGACGTGGGTACGCAATATTAGAGCACCCAGCTCTGCTTCCACACACTTGCATGCAGTGCTCTGGGTTGATGCAAGCTATATCATCAGCAAACAGTATCCTGGAAATCATTCCTGGGACAACTATGATAAACATTGGCAGAAGCTTCAAGAAGCCAGCCATCAGAGTAGAGCCTTTGGCATGAGCAATGTTTTTAGCCGCTAGGACCCTCTGCACGATGACTTGGTCAGCACACCAGTACCACACCGAAGCTGGGGTTTGCCCAAGAATGAATCCAGGCCAAGGAACATCTTCATCTGTTGGATTCCGCAACATTTTCAGTGCATCTTTCTTAGGGTGGACATTACAAGAATTTGTGTTGGAAAGGTTGTATGTCAACAAGATGGAAGTGACATTGGGTGAGGACAACATGTACCTTCTCTTAACTTCCTCAAACCCGCCAATCTCCATCATGCTAATAATCATAAGTGTGAGTGCCCCAACGATCATGAGCAGAGCCTGCAGAGTGTCTGTGTAGATCACTGCAACAAGGCCTCCGGTGACAGTCAGCAAAGCAGTCATGCCAATCAGGAGGATGACAGACACATAAAGGTTCCAACCCAAAGACTCCTGGATAAAGAGGGCACCCGAATACAGATCCACTGAGAGCTTGGTGAAGATATAGAGAATCAGAGACAATGCTGCGAAATAGACCTGAATCCTATGGCCACCAAATCGCTTGGACAAGTATTCAGGCATGGTGTATACCCCTGACCGGATGTAAATCGGGATGAAAACCCATCCCAGAAGTTGCAAAAGCAGTAAGGCATTGAATTCCCATGCGCCCACTGCAAATCCACTTGCAGCTCCAGATCCTGCCAGCCCAATGAAGTGCTCACTCCCAATATTGCTCACAAACAGAGAGGCACCAATTGCTACCCAGGTCATAGAGCGCCCCGCCAGGAAGTATCCACTTACAGTGCTTCTATTAGATTTCCACATGGCAAAAAAACCAATGCCCATGACCAGGATAAAATACAGGGCCACTATGGCAATGTCTGCTGTCTCCAGTACAGCCCTCATTTTGGTAACTTTGTGAATAAAAGTGTCCAATGACAGAAGTGTCCAACTTTTTATTTACTCATTAGTAACCCCAGCCAAGTCTGTAAACCGTACGTGAACTGGACTACACAGAGCAACACAGCAGGTCAAAGTCTTTGTCCTTTGGTTTGCTGTCTTGATGGTGGCGGTTGTGATAAACTTTGAAGGAGACAGTTTAAATTTTCCTCCGCTTCTTAATTGGGATTGAGAACTTAGCTCGTACTCTTAATCCACTCTCCACAAGACCATCAGCATTTACTCAGGTGCTGGAGGAGAAATTCTGAGTTGCAGCTAAGTCTAGTGAAGCCTACTGTACCAACCCTGCAAGGCAGCAAAGACAAAAGACAAAGATTGAATTAGAGGAGGGGCTCACCAAGCGATGAGGAAACTTTCAGTCTAGCAAAACGGCGCAACAAGACATTATAAAAAGAAAAAAAAACTTTTAAAATATATGTACTTTAGTTCCACAGGAAAGAGCGATCCATACTATCACATCTGATACTTAAAGTCAGGGAGAATATTTATCATTTTGAAGTAAGAACAAAAATTAATTGACCTCCTAACTAAGTGGCTTAACTTCTCTGGCAACTAAGAACTGCCCACCATGACACTGCCCTTTCTTGTCTTAGTGTGGTAGCCTCAGATTGGAAAGGCACCAAGGTCTTAAAGCACCTTGGGGGCAGGGGGATGACACTAATTATTCATAATAAATAAGGGCACCAAAATGAATCTTCAAATACTGTGAATCCTAAGAGTAATGTATTTTAGGGTCCTGGACAGAACAGGTATTTACTAAGTATTATCATCTACCTCCAAACACAATACCAAGTACTGCTTAGTCTGTGCAGACTACTGTTACAAAATTTTCCTAAATTCCTACTACAAATGTACATCTGTGCTAGTCATCATACATTAACCTAGAAATTGTGACATGACTCCTGCCCTAAGGGGAAACAAGATGTTCCACACAAAAAAACTAGGAACATACAACTTATAAACAACCCTAAAATTTTACTCTGCTAACTAGAAGGAAGACATTGAAAAAAAGATTTTTTTAATGTTAAAGAAAGTAATTTCCTTCCCTTCCATTTCATCAGGCATTATTTCCAAGAGAACCACTGAGATGATAAAGGCACTGACTCAAGGTGTGATTTTGCTGAGTAATTTTTCCTTTTAATGCTTTCTTGTTGAAGGGTATACAGAGCAAGGAGAGGAAGAAGAAAGAGAAAATTTTTCTGGAAGACTGAAAAATAACGTCATTATTATTATATCTTCCAAACCTAAACAAAACAGACATCTATAAACCATTAGATAATAAATTATCTTCAATAAGTCAATCAGATTTTTTCAGTCCTGGATTAAGAAAATCATTGAAAAACAGACATTTAAATTTACCTAAAATTGAGTTTATGAATATGACGGGTTTTCTCCTGGAAAAAGAGACAAATTCTGAATCTTCAAAGTTATTATAATTGGAGCTGAAAGACCAATATGAAAAACATTTTGTTATTCAACCTAATGCCTTCCACATGTTAACTCCTAAAGTGATTTCTCCTTTTGAGATAAGGCAACCTCAGAGTGTAATGCTTTTTTATGCTTGACAAAGCAGATGCTTTTTGATGAATCTAGATACTTTCCTTTAAAAATCATTAGGTCCCATAAATGATACTAAAAGCCACCTCTTTTCCAAATAGACCACAGTACTAAACACTTAACAACACACCTCTTACTGGTAAGGAAAAGAGCTGGAAATAATGCTTAAAGATAAACACGCTACTGAATTAGGTTATTAGGTCTAATTAATAATGCTGCCACGTAGAAATGTCTTAAACCCATCTTTATGCCTTTTTAAGCATAAAGCACTACAACAATTACACTAAAAAAAAACTGACTAAAATCTTTCCTCCTAAAAGCCAGTGTCAATAATGACTGGCATGAGTAAAACTGCCACACACAAAAACATAAAATACACTAAAAGTTGGTATTTGTAGCACTTCATACTTGCCAAAACCTGAAGCTGCCTGTATTTCTATGACTACTTTCTCTGACCCCCAAATGTTCAAGTTATTAAAAAAAATACTTGGACATTATTTAGGAAGAATTGCCTAAATTTTTAATAAAATCTAATCAGGTGACTAATAAATATTAATTATTTAAAAGGGTACCTGTATCATTTCAGTATAAGGGTTAGGTCCTCAATTACAAAGAAAACTGTAGTTGGCAATTAGGAGATCCCTGCCTCCAACAGAGCTCCCACTGCCATCCAACATCCAAGCCATACATACCCTTGCCATTTTGTTCCAACTTACACACAGATAAGCCTAGCTCACTGGTCAGAAGGGCCATTTCAAGTGTCTCTCTTCTCAACAGCAATACTTGACTATCTGTCTCCTCAAGAAGGGACAAACACCCAGAGTGTTTTTATTTTTGTTTGGAGGGAAGGTGGAAGGGGTTATGTGTTGTAGTGGCTGCTGCAGCAGCCTATTTGTTCAAAGAACAGAGTGCTCAGAAACAAAACAAGCCCTTCCTTCTCCAATCACTAGGAAGCACTGCTAAAATAAACAACACTGTTTCCCATTGTCAAATATGATGCAAGTAAGATATCTAAGCCATATTCCGCTCCCTGATGAATGCTTAGACTGGTCTAACCCCTAACTTCCCTAGAACAGCTGGCAGGTAAGCTAGAGAGAAAAAATGTTGGGCCCACAGGAGAGGCAGCAGGACGCCGCCAAACACTAGCTCAAGGCCGAGTTCTCAACTCTTTCTGCCCCCTCAGATCCTTCAAAAGCCACTGCCAACAGTCCCCATCTCACTGGATACCATATCAGTCTGTGGACAGATTTAACATTTTTCCAACTTAAACAAAAAACATCCAGAGACCAGCACCTAGTAAAGACTGGAAAAGGAAACAAAAACAGATCAAATTAGTTTACAGAAAGATATAAAATACTATAATACAATGCAGCCAAGTTTCACATTCTAGTCCTTAAGAGAGACTGTCACAGCCTTTTAGGACATAACTGTGCAATTCTTAAAAAATGGTTCCAAATAAAATATACAAGTTTTGCATATTTTTTCTCTCTTTTAAAGAAGTAAACATTTCTACAACAAAAATATAACGAACACTATCCAGAGTTCCTTTATTGTTAGAAAGAATATACATGGAAAAATTTTTTCTCCAGCTAAAATGAAATTTTTTAATTTATGTTTTTATATTTCTAGGACTAAGCTGATTCTTCAGATAAATCCCGTAAGTGAGAAAGGTGGGACAAGTAATACAGTAGGTATAGTAATGATAAGTATGTGGGTTGGCTCCTTGGTAGTGCACTTTTAAGAAAATGATTATTTCTATGAGAGTAACAGATGTAGAATGTATAAAGAAATGGTCCCCTAGTTATGATGGCCAGTGTAAGAAATTTAGCTGATTTCAATCAAACACAAGGGTGTTGTGAAACAGAGAGACTCTCCCCAACAGAAGGGGGCTTCTGTCTCAGAAAGCAGTGTTTTGTTGATAGTTACGCACAAAATTAAAATACAATCTTGGTACATGAAAGTACTATTTCATTTACTTGGATGAATTAAATTACAGTTAAACAATTAATCCAAATAAAGAAGTGTACACAAATATTTGCTGTGTTTGAACTAGAAAGAGTAAAATAGGTAAGACCAAATCTAAATTAGCTATTAAACCCCTTCAGGTAATATAATCAAAACATAATTAGTTATGACCAAGTCTAACATCTCTCTTCTATTATCTAGGGAGAACATATAGTTTATCTTCCAAACTAGGAAGCTATTCTGGGACATTCTGTAAAATCCAGGATGTATGGTCACTCTTAAAAGAAAGTCATCTGCCATAAAAACCAAACAAAGAACAAGAAAAACAAACCTTAAAGCCATCAGGGCTGCAAGTCATAATAAACTCAATGAGGCTCGTGAACTACCAAAGAGTAGAACAAAGTGACCCTCAAAGTGACCAAACCACAAACTTTTTAGCTTTGGGGTCGATTTAAAAACCAAACATTCAAAAGGACAATCTGAATAGGCAGAGTCCACTACTGTCAATAGCAGACTTGCCAAGTCTTGCTCATTTTCTGATCCAATGGAAAATATTCCCTTTACTAACTAGTAATTTAAGGGGTACAGAATACACCAACACATCTGAAAACTTAACATGTGTAGGTGGCATGGTCAAGCAAGCAGACGAGCTTTGAAGGGCTGGGAGTCCAAGCTCTGTCACTTCCTAACTGCAGGATCTTAGGCAAGTAACAATCTCTATGAGCCTCAACTGTCTCATCTGTAAAATGAAAGCAACACGCAGCTCCTAATGGTTTAATAAGGAATAAGTAACACCTAGAAAGTGTGTTGCCCAGTGCCACAGGCAGGTGCTCAGTAAACGTCACTTCACTGTCTACAACTTGCATAGACTGGAAGTGGTGATATCGGCGCCTTTCAAATTAAACTGTCAACGATACCCCAGGTGTTTTAGGAGCCTCATAAAAGTTTATAGATAAAAAGAACTAAATAAAATAATGTATTAAATATGCAGTTCTCTCACAAATATTTTAAACAGGCTCCCAACCACCTCAACTATTAGCTCCTATCTACATCACTTCATTCAAGTTAAATACCAAAAAACTCACTAAATTTATATAAAATTCTACTTATGGACTTTTCAGACACATTTTCACTTTTGTTATCTTGATTCAAAGTCCAGCAAAGCAAACTCCTCTAGTGGAATAGGTTACTGGCGCTTGGTATATACATACTCATAACAGGGCCTTCCTCAACCCTTGCTTAACTTTAAAATTGTAGAGCTTGGCTATGATAGCAGTTTATCAGTGACACCAAAAGGAAAATGAGTGTTTCTAATACAACAGATATGAATTCCAGCCAATTTTAAATTACAAGTGGAGCTGAAGACATGTAATCATATAATAGTCCCTAAAACATTTAAGGAGCTTGCCCTTAAATTTCTTTGGCGAAACATTTCTACTATACCTACAATCTTGCTGTTCAAGTTTTTGGAAGTATGTAAGAAATGTATGAAACCGTGACTGAACTCAAATGGCATTCAAACTATATTCTGAGGGTTCCTAGATGGGACATGGGGGTGTCCCATCACAGGGGTGGGAGGTGAGGCAGAGTGAACAGTGATTTAAGCCCCCCTCCAGCAACCCTCTACCAACCAGAACGGCTCTACTTTTAGCAAATTATTGGGGGTGGGGGGTTAGGAGGGATGGTTTCCCACGTAAGTAAGCCATTTCTTCAAATAAAATCTTATTCACCTAGAAAAGTTCATAAATCACCAGATTTATCATTTCATGCATATACACACATCCCCCGAGATACAGTCATTTTAATTTCCTTCTACGAATGTAGAAGTGTGGCTCACCAGGGGTCTTTTTGGTTTTATTTTTCGAAAGAAGTCTCAGCAATGAAGACCTTTTGGGTATGGGGGTAAATTTGAAACTACCACTGGTTTCAATATCTATGTGGATGATACCAGAACATGTGTATGGAGCAAACTCCAATAACCTATATTTTTTGAGAGAAATGAAAATGTAAAGTAACGGAGTAGAAGCGCCTATGATACCATATCACGTAATCCCAATGACTAAGCATTTTGTGTTAACTTTTTATGGGAAGAATTCAAGAGGCTCAGCACTATTTGCTTGCAAACGACTAGTTATCATAAATGAGATAAATAATAGAGATAAAAAATAAATACCTGGCACTAAGTCCTAACACCTTGTAGGTACTGTGCCTAGAGTGCTGTATGCATTACTTTAATCCTCACAACAATTATGGGATAAGTACAATTATTATAATCATTTTACACACAAAACTGAAACCAATGAGGTAGTATAACACCCCAGGATACAGTTATTTGTGTTTACATCTGGATTTGCACTCCCATCTAGGTTTAAATTGCTTCTTCCCTTAATCACTATGCAATATTATCTTTAATGAAAAGGACATTTATTAATAGAAACAAACAATATTAATAAAAGATCATTCAATATCACCCATGTTTAAAAATTTTGAGTTTGCAGAGAAAACAACTGAGATGTATATATAACAAATGTTAACGAAAGAGACTGCAAAGAGTGTACAGGATAAAATCCAACTGAAGTATTTATGTATGATCATTTGTGATGAATATATGTATGAAGAAAACGAAGAGATTCAAAACAAAAAGTAGTCCCAGGCACAGGCTTCTCATATAAGTAAAAACACACAGAGCAGAAAATTCGGCTAGAAGATCAAGGCTCAACCAGCTTCTCACTCTCCGAGTCCAAGGCTTTTGTCTCCATTCTCTTTTTCAGTGTTAGAATTAAAAAATTAAGTCTCAAAGTCTATTCTACATCTGACCTTGTTACCACAGGCTATATGAATCTCAGCCTTCCTTCATCTGCTAACGCTTACATCCTTAAGACATTAGGTTAAAAGAACTGGCTATATGATATATAGATATTAGTTCTCATAGCAAAATCTATGGACCACTGTCCTTACTGAATGAAGTGTTTGTAACCACCTACCCTTTTCCTTGGGAGTATGAATAATTTGGCTCACCCCCTTACAGCTGTTCCACTCTCAATCTTCCTCACCTCAGAAAATGGCGACGCCATCCTTACTATTGCTCAAGACAAAAATTATCAGTCATCCCTGAAGGCTTGCTCACTTTCTCTCTCAACCCACTCATAATCAATCCATTAGCAAAATCTGTTAGCTTTCTCTCAAAAAATATATCCAGAATCAGACCACTCAGAATCTCAACCACTAGCACCCTGACCCAAATCACCATTCCATCTCATCCGGTTAACTGCCCTAGCCTCTTAACCTGTCTCCAAGCTCTGGCCCTTGGCCCACTACAGGGCATTAACATAGCAAGCAGTCACCTCTTCACTCACAATGTACAATGTACCAAACATGCCTTGGGACCTTGACACTGGCTGTTCCCTATGCAGGACACACTCTGCACCCACAGATTTTCACAAGACTTGCTCTCCTCTCATTGTCTTTGCTCAAAAGTAACTTCCTAACCATCTCAATCTCTCCTTATCCTGCTTTATATTTTTCCACAGGACTCAACACCTTCTAACATACTATACAACTTCCTCATATTTACTGTCACCTCATTACCAAAATGTAAATTCCATGAGGGCAGAGACTCTAGTCTCTGATGCTCACTGATGTGGTCTGTGTCTAGAACATTATCTTGCACACTGCAGGTGCTCAAATGTTTAAATAAATGAATCAAATATTAATGACTAAACACCTGATCAAGAGTGTTAAACTGGGCTTCCCTGGTGGCGCAGTGGTTGAGAGTCCGCCTGCCGATGCAGGGGTCACGGGTTCGTGCCCCAGTCCGGGAGGATCCCACATGCCGCGGAGCGGCTGGGCCCGTGAGCCATGGCCGCTGAGCCTGCGCGTCCAGAGCCTGTGCCCCGCAACGGGAGAGGCCACAACGGTGAGAGGCCCACATACAACCCCCCCCCCCCCAAAAAAAAAAAGAGTGTTAAACTTCTTCCAACACTTACAATTATCAACAGTGGGTTTTTTTTAAAGCAGAAAGAGAAGGCAGATTAAAAGGCCAAGAAGAAGTAAAGCATTTCCTCCCCTACCAAAGTGATTTGCAATCTCAAACAGCTCTAGTTGAGTGTAGAATGACAACAAGACAAATCAGACTAGGCAAGCATGCTGCCCTTTGTTCAGATAAAAATCTCAAAGGGCCATGACATAGTAAAAACCTGTACCTGGAGCCACCATCTCATCCTACCTACCTACCTACTTCCCTTCATTGTAATAACTCCATTTCAGAATGTGCTCCAGATTTTACCTCTTCAATTGTCAATATCCATTTCACAGTGTGCAGTGATACATGCTTCGAGTATTATGGTTGTTTCCATGCAGTCAAAAAGGACAGCCTGGTGTGGGCAAGCAGCACTTCCCTCAGCTCACTCTATACAAATTCAAGCATCCTGCTGATGTCAACGCATGAAGAACCTCTCCCATCTCTGCCTCTCCATTACACTTGAAGAATTAAATGAAAAAGTTACTTTAATAACTAGCGCTTACCCCAACATGAGTGCCAGGCACCATTTTTAAGCTACATGTACTGGCCAATTTAATCCTCAGAAAATCCCCGAGAGGTAGGCATAATTACCCCCAAATTTACATATGAGAAAATTGAGGACATATTACAGAATTACTAAGGAAGTCCAGAACCATCCTCTGTAAAGTAAAGATGAAGAATGTATCCTTTTACAACTCTCCCCAGGAAGGTATACATAAAAAAGTGGAAATAAACACAGGTCAGAAAAAAATCTGCTCATTGATACAGAAGGAATGATGCAATCTGAGAATCACCTTTCTAATCCCTAATGAAATAATGTCCCTAGGCAATGATTACAATGGATGCTAGAACCCTTAGGTGAAAGAAAGTTTGATGGGAACTTCAGAATGGATGCATGAGGCTGTCAACATCTACACCCATCAAGAATTAATCTTATCTCTAAAGGCAGACATGAATGCTATATCCAGGAACACTTGCAAAAACATCAAGTAAATACAACCTGCGGATGCTTGGATTCAGATTCAAGCAAATCAACTGTAGAGAAACAACTGAGACAATTCAGGGCATCTGAATATGGATATTACATGTTAAGGAATTGTAGTGAGGTGGCATAAAGGCACTGTGGCTTTTTGTTTTTGTTTTTTAAGCCCTTACCTTTTAGATACATGATAAATATTTACAGGAGAAATTTTATATCTGCATTTGCTTTAAAGTACTCCAGCAATAACTGATTCTGAACCATCAATAAATCCTAAATCCAGTGGAAGACTGCTGGAGAAAAGAATATTGAGTCTCAATCAAGTTTGTCACTCCATAAATCACTTAATAATTACTAAAGGAAAAAAGGTACATTTATAATGGAGCAATCTGGTGGATATCACCTAAACCAAATAATTGTTTGACATCCCCAACAGTGGGACAAACTGACATCCCTATGTAACATTCCTGCCAACAATGTTTAACCTAATCTCTAATCATGAGAAAGCAGCTAGACAAATTCAAATTGAGGGATTCTCCAGACCAGAGGGCCTGGACTCTTCAAGTGACACTGTCCTTAATGACAAAGGCTTGAGAACTGCTCTAGATCAAAAAGACTAAACAACAACCAAATACATGAGTCTTGACTGAATAACGGACTGAAGAACTAAAGGATAACACTGGAATAACAAGGTAAATTAGAACACAAACTGAACATTCTATAATTGTATTGTATTGATGTCAAATCTGAGTGTAATGGTCACACTGTGGTTAGGAAGAAAGTCCTTATTCCTAAGAAAGGCATGTCAACAATGCCTGCAACTCTCAAATGATAAAAAAAAATAGCCAATATGGCAAATTAGTCATCTAGGTGAAAAGCATACAGGTGTTAAGTGAATGGTTCTTATACTGGTAACTCTTCTAAAGGTTTAAAATTTTAAGATAAATATAAAATACTCCAGCAAAAAAAATAAATACATAAAGGGAAGGGGTGGTGGAGATAAAGCAAGAGTGGTAAATGGTGATAACTGCTGAAACTGGGTGATGGGTACAATACGGAGGTTTGTTAAATGAGTCACCTTTACGTAGGCTCGAGTCCACATCTTAATTCTCATTTCTATAAAATGGGAAAAATATGTACCTCAAGCCAACTTCATCAAGATAGATTACTAGATAAAAGTCCTGTGGAAAAAATGTAAGCATTAAACTGTGATATGCTGTCAATTCTTTCAGGAAAGGCTTGAAGACGACCTATAAAATAAAAGCCTGCTGAATTGAATGCCATGTTAATATAACCACTCCAAGACCTCTGTACTCATCCCTGCTCTTCTGCCCCCAGTTAATGGCCATGGCTCGCTCCCTCACCGAAGTCTCAGCCTTGCCTGAGCACTATGACGAAAATATAAGGCCACATTTGTCCCCTTATCCTGCTGTTTCTCTTCACAGCATTTGCTAGTTTGTCTCCCTCATTAGAATGTAAGCCCTATGAAAGCTGGAACTTTGTCCTACAGTTTAACACTCTATTCCCCAAACACACAGTAGTGCTGGCACCTACTAGGCACTCAAAACAGGTATCCTTCAGTCTAAAGGGACTTTATAGCTCTAATACCAGTACAGTGTACACTGTTTTCTACAGATGCAGTGATCAAAAGTATAGCTTCTAGTTTGAGACTGCCTTTAGGATCCTGACTTGGCCCCTTACTGAGCTGTGTGGTCCCGGGTACCCTTCTGCTTCAGTTTTTTCATGTGTAAAATGGAGATCACACTATCTAACCCTTAAGATGGCTGAATATTCAAGGGGTGGAGGGAATACACACACAAACATATATGTAGCACGCACGCACACACACACACACACACACACACACACACACCCTGCTTAAACCAGCCACTAAGAATTAGGTATTATAAACCATAAGATTAACAGATCTCAGACATCCAACCAGGTCAACTTGGTGGTTTACCATCATGTTTTCTGTTCTCATCGTACTTGGCTCCAATTTTATGTTCCTAGAAGAACAGAGGCCAAGAAGTTTCTCATTTTTCCATGAGACTGAGGCCAGAAAATGTAAACACAAGAGTCTTCCTGGTAGACCAGATTCTAATTCTCCCAGGAGGCCAAGTCATAAAATAGAAGATCCTGAAATTGGGATGTTTCCTCAGGCAGATACTTTTGGTTAGAAAATTTTAAAACCTTCTAATCTTCTCCAAGGTTTGGGGAATACAGGATTTTCAAGAAGTAAACAATAGGACCATAAACAGGATAACTTTAACAGAATTTGGAAGCACTGGAAGAAATTACGTCCTGAACTGAACCTAAGAAGTGAACAAAAAACTGAGGCATGGTTTTGTAGATTACAAATGCAGCTGGATTTTTCTCTTACATTTCAAAGATAGAACTAGTAGACTGGTATAAAAATCCAGAAAAATAAGATCAGAAGTGCTTTCCTTGGATGTCAGAAGGTAGGAGATGTTGAAATTATTAGTAGCTTCCAATTATTTCATCCTAATCAGATAAAATATTTAATAAAGGAAATGATACTAGAAGGAATTTCTTTTCTTCACTTTAATCTCCTTAAACTGAATTTGCACAAAATCCTGGCCCTCAGTCTATACATAAGAATGGCATTCCTGAGACCAATCATGCTACTAGAGTCTGGTGGACTAAAGATCATCCCTGATGGAAACTCGGTGTCTAAGGTTTTCAAGGTAGTATACGTCACAAAACTGCTTTCTCATGTAACTGCCAACAAAACAGAAGGCAAGCAGTATACCAGCACAAAAGAATGACAATCAAAGCAACCTACTACTGGGTCATATATTTACTTAATAATGGTTGAAGCAACTTTTTTAAAAAGACACTTAAGTACACCTTCCCTGCAACATACGCCTGGCAAAGACCTTACCCCCAAATTTCGCTTTTTATTCAGCAGCAGAAACTCACCTTGAATCCGAATCAAAACCAAAGAACAATGTCTTATAATTTGCACACAGGACACCAGAACAACTGAAAACAGGACAGGTACCTGGGACTTGGGTCCTCCATCCTAATACAAGCAAAGACTACACATGGGTTCCCAAACGAGGACCCTCCCAGCACCTGAAATCCAAGCTCAGCTATGACCTGACCAGCACACAGTCAATGTGTTCTCATACTGAAGTACATCCACAGCAATCTGGCTGTTATAGCTGCACTTGGGTTTCTACACCTGACAAAATTAAAGCATTATAATAGGCAAGGTAGGTGTCAAGGAGACACTGAAGTCTAAACAAAGACAAAACCAGGATTTTTTTTTTTTTTTGGCCACGCCACACCGGCTTGTGGGATCTTACTTAGTTCCCCGACCAGGGATCGAACCCTCGCCCTCAGCAGTGAAAGCATGGAGTCCTAACCACTGGACCGCCAGGGAATTCAGGACCAGGAATTCTTGATGCTAGGACAGAAGCAGGAAAATGCCACTTTATGAGCACTGAGAGCTCCAGGTCGAGGATTTAAGTCCCTACCTTCACTTGCAATTCCATTTTTAAGCTCTCATCCACATCAACCTCTACTGAAATGTTCCCTAAGTGGGTAAGGATTCCCTTAACTAGGGCATTGTAATCGTAATAAAAATGATGGGGGAGGGGGATGGGAACAAATCAACTGTATCCTGGACTTGAAAGGTAGGGAAGAACAAACTGGACCTGAGTTTATTTGCACTTTTGCTGTTATGTATCTGGAGTGGGAGTGGGGAAGTAACAAAGACAAAAAGGGCAAGTCAGTCAAGGTAATGACTTGGTTTCCATTCCACGGAAACATGAAGCCTGGCCAAAAATTATAATATTGTATCATCCTCTTGTTCTATCCTCTGACTAGAAAAGCACCTAATTTTTTTCATAGTAATACTATATTCCAAGGATCATGTGTCATATAAGCTAATGTGAATTTCATAGATATACCCTGAGCAAAAAAAATGTCATTTGCTAGATAAAGCAGTCTTTTCCAGGAAGCAGTATTTCAAACCTGTAAGGCTTTAGTACAGTGGGTGTAAACCACGCTTAAAATAAGCAATCACCCAGACATCTAAAGAAAAAGTGGACTATGGATACCAATTTCTGACAGTTCACACCAAGTCAATGCCTCAGTCTTTGTACAGCTCTCTGAAGTCTGTACGTACACTTAGCCTAAATGGGCATAATCCATGAGTCCAGAACTAGAAACTGATACTACTTTTAAGACATGAACATGTCTGCCATTTACTAATTATTAGTCCTACTGTAAATCAATGACCAATTAACAAGATGGGTTCTGTCAATGTGTGAGCAGCAATTTTTGTAACCTAAATGCTAAAAGAGTTCTAAAGGCAATTAAGGATGTCTTTAAAGAACATCTCAAGCCCATCATCTAAATCAGAAATTACAAAATGGCAGCCATACCTGACCAACAAATACATTTCCTTAGGTCCATGGTGCTTAAATATTTTTAGTTGCGACATCTTAAAAATCAGACTTCCTGTAAAATCTGGATTTCTGGCTAAGAATAGGATAGAAAAGGACAAGCTGGCAAAACCTGGCCCACACTCCCCATGGCAATAATAGACTGTAGTGGTAAGCACCAGCACAAGCATGTGTGCACCCACACACACGTACAGACACACACACGTATGTACACACACACACACACACACACACACACACACACACACACACACACACACACACACACACACACACACACTCACGCACACACCCCTATCTTCCCTCCACCCCTAGCAGCTCTACCATTTTACCACGGGCCCACCTAACCCCTTTCAGTCTTGAATTACAACACTCCAAACTATGACAAAATAAGGCTGACTCATACTTACCCAGTTTTTAAAACACCGTAGTCAAAAGAATTCAACACATAACCTTTCTATTTCTTAGGCAACTTTGTTAAACAGCTTTCATTAACTCACAAATATATTTACACTTCACATTGCCATCTCCAAACATAATGAAAATGATTTCAAAGTTAGCAGCATTACTATTCGATCTTCTTGGTCACATTCTTGTTTCTTCATCCACTATTATACACTCACACACACACATATTTCTCAACCCTGCTTCATACAGCACCCAATACCCTACATCACCCAATATTTCATTATGCAGCTTCAGAGTAAAATAATCAGGTAGAAAAAAAGTCACAAATTAAGTCTGAAACAAAGTTGGACTTAAAAAACTGACAGTTAAGTATACATCAATACAATATGTGCATTCTCTTGTAAATGGTCTTATTTTTGACTTGGATCACAGGTACCCCTGGCTTACAAGACAATTATTTAAAAATCAATCAAGCGTGTTAATGAATGTTAACATGTTTATGTTAATGAAACATATACATTCCAGCAACATATGCTATGATGTTTAAAAAATAATACTGTTGTATTTTAATTCCTTTATAAGAAAAAAATCTGTACCAACAGGAGTGGGAAAAAATCTCTCAAAATCAACAATTAAAAGGAAAGATGTAGTTTTATAATACACTGCTCCATCAAAAACGAAAAGTAAAATACTAACTGAAGATATCACGTAGCAGCAGAAATCAATTAGGCTATGATCTATCTGCTCCATGTGTTTTTACTGAAAAAGGGTCATCCCTAAACATTTAGCAATTGGCAATTAGCAATCAAACATTTACTGAAGATTAAAATACTAAGTTTTCCCTCCACCTGCCTCAAATCACCTGGACACTTAGCCTATCTAAAGTAATTCTTTTCTTTAGATTGTTCCCTGTTCTTCACTTTTCCCAACCTTCTCACTTAAAAAACACATTAAACCTAAGTACTAGTTATACAAGGTCAGATGAGAGAGATGAACACAAAGCCCACTTGCAAACAGTTTAGCTGTTGATGAGGAACCCCACCGCACTCAGACTGGGAAAGGCCAGTAGCTACTGAATAAACTCTGCACATCTGTCTGACAGAGAGGCCGTTCCAAGCAGTGGAGTTCATTCAGGGGCTCCCTCACACACACATTCTACGTTTCACGGATGCAGAAGCTAGACCGTGCTTAATTAGCATGCAAGCTATTATGCAGTATGGCTCATGTTCACTAATACAAAAATTTCTGAGCAAGTACTATATTCCAGGTTTGATTCAGTCTTGGATTCTGGTAGCTTACACATAACAAAATTTATCTTTTGGAGTCTCTTCAAGAAAGTGGGAATAATGGAAAACTACACAATAAAGTTTGATAACTTGCCTGAGATCACAAAGCTACTTTAATGACATACTGAACACCTACTACCTCTAAGGTCGTGTTACCATTTCATCTTCAAAGACTCTCCAACTGAGGGATCACTCCCATCTTACAGACAGAAATGAGGATCCAAGAGGGTTAAGACTCCTAGGATGTAGGTGCCAGGAACCAAAACCAGGTTCATTGTTTCTAAAGCTCTTTCTGCTGTCCCAGTGTCAGGTCTTTGTTTATTCCAACATAACACAACCAGGATCTTCATTTCAGATCTTAATTTCTTCCATTCATTTAGAAAACAAAAATCGGAGCACTTATTGAAGCAAAAGCCTTTGTACCCAAAACAATCATATACAAAAGTAGTAAGTAAAAAAGGGATTAAAGCTAAAATAGGAAATCAAAAAATCATACATACAAAACATGTTATCTACATTTAACACATAAACATATTTGCCAATCTTAATATGGGGTCAAGCACTTGGAGAATGGGATTGACGATGTGGAGCTCCTTGCTGACCGAAGTTCCTGCTGCTTGATCTAAACTGTATCTATAAATGCATCATCTACAATCTCCATTCCAGTTTCATCAAAGTGGAAAGCTTTAAGAAATCTTGTAAAGCAGTCTACATACAGAAGCATCCTGGATTATTGTTATTCTTCCTCCAAAACTTTGTTATTACATCCATATCTAATTCTACAGCCGTTATTTTAGTGACTCACCTTTATCAAGTTTTTCCAAAAAATCCAACGTGGTTTTCAGGAAAAAAAAAAAAGTTTGCATTCATTTCATCAGCTTACATATTTAAATTATTATAAAAGCAAGATTACCTGCCATGAAAGAGTCTTGGAAACCAACACAACTTCTGATAAGCATACAACTCTCTCAGTGCAAAGTGCACTGACTTGAAAGCAACTTACTAGCACAAGAGGTCAGCATGCTATCTCACATTCAAGAACTGTTTTAGACAGATAGAAGAATCCCTATAAGGCAGCTAAGTGAACATCAACCTTGTGTGCAAAGCAGAGCAGAGGACAGAAATGAAACAGACCTGACCCTCAAGAACATGTAACCTACCAAAGGAGATATGAAACATTCACCAATTAACTGTAATACTAAGTAGAAAGTGGTCCATGTGATAAGACATGGAAACACACCATGCAAGTCCAAAGGAAATATTATACTCATAACAGTACAGGTTCTCAATACTTGTTTCATGTACCACATGAGTTAAAATGAACTTGAAGCATGTTTTCATGGAGATGATGGGGTAATACAGGAGGGCATTCCAAGAAAAGCAGTGTGACACAGGCACCGAAGGAAATAAAAGGGAATGGTATTTATAGGGATCTACAGCAATTCTCTTTCCTCAGTACTATATGAAATGGAGAATTGAAAGAAATTGAGAGATGAGGTTAAAAAAAAAGGCTGGAGTCATATCACAGGTGGCCTTGGATGCCAGACTTCATTGGGAATATCTTTGAAAAAGAGCACATTTCTGAATGTGCTGTAACTTGGCAATGGTGTTGACACAATCAACTGATATGGGACGGTAATGATGTAATCAAAAAGGCATCATTATACAATGCTTTGTGACAATGGTTTGTGTTATTTCCTTAAAAATGCATCCCAATTTAATTCTTTCAAAGTATCTCAAGAACTTACATTCTTGCACTCCAAAAAGCATATTTACAGGCATTGATTATCCTCCCCCCAGCAATATGTTAGAGAGACCACCTAAGAAACTGCAAGAATCCAAGCAAGAAACATAAGTAGTTCAGCTAGGGCAGAGAAGAGACTATATGGGATTGAGACTGAAGGAACAAAGAGTTGGATTGGTTCAGCCACATGTGATAGAAAACAGAAGCCACAAACAGAAATAAGTTAGACAAGTTTTGGGGTAGGCAACTCATTAAGTTTGAACCACATTGAGTTTGCAGACCCAAGGGAACATCCAGGAGGCTATAACCAGCACAGAAGAGTACAAAATGCCAGAGTCCTTGACTTGTTACCAAAAAAAAGGCAAACCATATGAAGGTCAAACCACATGAAGGCAAAGGTACAGTATATAAAGAGGAGGGAAAGGAAGGAATCAAAGTAGAAATCTCAGAAAACAGCACCGTAAGAAGCTAAGAGAAATGGTGAACCTAGGAAATTATGTGTCTGTAAATAAGGGGTCAGCAAATTTGTTTTGTGAAGGACGAGATAATAAATATAAACAAATGAATAGGGTTATGTTCCAAAACACCTGCATTTATGGACTCTGATATTTGAACTTCACCTAACTTTCATAAAATACTCTTAATTTTTTCCCAACTATTTAAAAATGTAAAATCCTTCCTTAAGCTCACAGACCATACAAATGCAGGTGACAGGATGGATTTGGCCTGTGAACCATATAGTTTGCCAACTCCTGCTCTAAGTACAAGGATAACAGGACTGGATTAACTGTCTTTTTCCGAACTTCTGAGGGTAGTTTTTCCTTTAGATAAATTGAGAACTTACCAAACATTCATTAAATTTGAATGATTTCTTTAAATCTGACTAATTCCTTAAATTTGATTCCCCTAAGAGATTAACTACATGTGTTGGTAACATTCCTTGTTGGTTTAGAACTGCCTTCCACTAAAAAGATGTATTCTTCATCTTGAACAGACGAATTCTACCTGAACTACAAATACAGTGAAGGTACTAGATGAAAAACATTACTTCAGAATTTCCTCAATGCTTTCACACTTAGTTTTCTTTAAAGTGATTTTATAATCTAAAGGTGAGAAGATTCAATAGCAGTCTGCATATGAAACATGTAGATTCTAAAAAGCAACAAACAGCTGTACCGAATGTGTGAGTCACGAATAACCAAAGAATTTAGTGCAGAATGTCAAACTTCTGACAAGCAGTCTTCATACATACAAACCATGTCTGGTGAGGAAGGATTCCTTACCCCCAAGCCACTCCTTGTACCTTAGCTGTAAGCTCAGGGGCAGGAACAGGACTCCTTCTTCAATCACTTGCTGCGGCAATAAGCTGTAACCCAAGAAAACTTTAGTACCAAGTGAAAGTACAACATTGCCCACAAGGCTCAAGTCTTTCGTTACTGGATAACTATTTTAAGTTGCCTGATTTCAAGTAGACAAAACACAAAGGGTGATTATTAAAGATACAAGCTACAAGCTAAGCTGTTAAGGGAGGGCTCACAGAAGGAAAAAGAGACTAACTTAGCCATCTGACAACTAGAACAAATATGTTTCCATTTGAACTTCTGTCTGCCACCAACTGACAACAAAATTATCACTAGCTCCTAGTTATCAAATGTTGCCAAGCAAGCCAAGCTACAATGACCTAAGGTTGGCCAGTTCCATACTTGAGTTCATTATTAGACCCTATGCCTACAAAAAGTATCTAAAATGCAAACGTTTTGTAGCAATTACTTTCACAAGATCCTAAACTTGGGATACAACTCTAGAGTACACAACTTTTGCCAGGTTTTCTAACCCAAAAGGCTTGACTGAGGAGAAATAGAAGAGACTCTTCACTGCATTATCAGAAAACCTACTGCTTTGCACAGTTTTAGGAATATCACTACACTCCTATTTCTAAACTTATAAAACCCAAGTCATAAATTAAACTCAGTACATCATAAAACTCTTTACTTACAAAGAACTAATTCAATGTTATCATAAAATGTAAAATATAATCTGATTTTCAATGAAATTAAAAATGAAGGATATTAAACATAAAATAACTTGTGAAATCTCTTTTAATGAAAAAGAATTTGATTTCCAAAGTAGCTATCTACTTTTATTCTTATTTGAAAAATTATGCCAGAGGATATATAAATGCTATTTTATTGTACACACCTATATTCACTTAGAATTAAACTAATTATTATTTAAACCATTAACCTTTAATTCTTCATGTAAAAATTCCTAAGTAGCAATGAGAAGACTTGAGGAAAAAATATTTTCCCAGGGCTTTCACAACTCTAAATATGCCAATCGTGATCATCCTCTGGGCAAACGTGCTAAGACATGATAAAGTGTTCCTAAACTAAGTAACCAAAATATATAAATGTCCTGCATAGATCTTTTTTTAACCTCAAAATTCCTCTTTCTGAGCCTATCCCAAACGTAAAAATTTTCTAGGAAGTTCACACAGCTTTTCAACACAGTGTGTGGCTTTAAAATTCAAAAATTGTCTATTCAATCTATCTTTTGCCTAGCTGAAATGAAATACCAATGGGTTAAATCAAATTTCAAAGTGAAATCAAAGGACAAGCCATTTCTCAAACTCTCAGGGGACCTCAGAACTCAGTGTCATATCTCACCTACCAAATGCATGACCCCTCCTCCTCTATCTACCTAAACATTCCCACTGCAAGAGGTCAGGGTAGAGGTGGAGAGAAAACTCACCATCTCACAGGCAATTCGTTACTTTTTCAGTTGTTAGAAGAGGTTTTCCATATGCTGAATTGAGACTGCCTGGAACCCTGCAGCTTGTGATCTTTCTTCTACAGCTATGTTCTTCCATACTACAGCCTTGAAAACCATGTTTGCCAGAAAGGAATAAAACTCTTACGATGCTGACCGATGACAAGACTTTTCAATACCTTTTTATTCTGGAGACACTTCTACCTAATGATCTACAACTGGTCTAAGCAACCACCTTTTCAAATGGCTTTAGTCATCACCTTTAAAGTCTGGTTTCACAACATCCATTACTCTACCGCATCAACTTTCAGAATTAACCACATTTATCTACTTTTCATGCTAAATTAAAAATAGGGGGAATACAGAAAGACAACTTCACATACACACGTTTTAATAAAACTCAAGCTAAATGGTACCTGCAAATAAATTTCTTCTTGGGAGGGCTGGTATCTACATTCGTTAGTAGACAAACTTGAAAGCGCAACACAAGCAGCGATTCATTATAATGGACTTCCAATTGCAAACTGAGAAAAAGAACTGAAATTTCTAAGTGACTAACACACAATTGTATATAGTTCAATAAAGATTCATTCTATATACTACACCCTAAAATCTTCCAATGGGGACTCCCACAAGAGTCTGTGCTACAATGCAATGGGTCTTCAACACAAGAAATGCTGTGAGAGCCTCAACACAGTACCTGCATCTAAAATTTTAAATCTCTTCTATGCTCAGTTTTCACCCTAAAGAGAGGAGGAATGCTCTTCAGGCCTAGAGAGTACCACAAAAAAGAAACAGGAAAACCTCTCTGGGAATCCAAGAAAAGACTGCAACTTCCACATCTTTTACAAGAGTTGTCTAACATAGAATATTTCCTCAATTCCAAGATACATAAATGATCTGAGGAAGGTGGGAAAGGAAAATAAGTCATCAAGGGGTACACCATAAGAGGTATACATTTCAGAATCTAAAAATATAAAAGATATGCATCTTAACGTTGAGGAGTTACATAGAATAGGCTACCTGCAAGCGGAACTGCAAACCACTGCATATTAGAAGGAAGGCTTCCCCAAAGCCTGTCAGAGATATACAAGCTCATGGTGGCATTTTTCATTCTTTTCCCCCAAAGTATGGATCTTATTTTAGGATCCAATTTCCCCAAATGGAAAGCAAGCAAAACTGTTCAAAACCAGTAAGTCTTTGTGTTTGTTACCCATTGACAACCTACTCAAAAACAGGTTTTATGAACAATACAAAAAGAGAAATTTTTTGTTGTTTAATCTTACTTTATTTAGGTCAAGGATCTCTTCAACACAACTTCATCATTGTTACAATGTCCTTATCTGTAGCCATGGAAGCCTCCGCCTCCAGGGAGGAGTTCACCTTGATTATTTGCAAAGGGCCCCTGCCCAACCTCGCCAGGATTTCAAGGAAGGTTAATTGAGTTATTATTTTAAATAAATTGTACTATGTGGCTTATCTGAACTGGAGTAAAAAATGTATGATCCACACCAAAGACTGTGAATCCTGGTTGTTACAGGATACAAAAAAAAAAAAGGAACACAGAGGAAATACATTTAACTAACATACTTGAAGCTCCGTTAACAAATGTACAGTACTTGGCAGCTATGCTAAAGACAAAGAAGAGTTCTGAATTTTCATTCCAAAGGTTTATGGAATGAACAAATACTATGTCTATACGTTGACTCAAATACATTGACTGTTTAATGATACTTGTTTTCTCCCTAAAACAAGGTGAAACAAAAGAAATTTCAGTATCTCCATTTCCCAGGTTCTGATAGCTCCTAAAACGCTTAACTTAAAGGGAGGACTTAAACTGCCACATAATTTTAAATGTTTCCTTTTTAATACTGTGCTTTTTTTTCTTCATTGTTCCCATTCTCTTTAAGCAGTGTATTTCACTATAGAGGGAAGAGGACCTAGAAAGGGGCAATACTCAGGAAGCTAAACAATGCAATCTTACCCTCCCCTAAATTCAGGGAGAACAAGCTTGTGGACACAATGGCATATGCCTGACCAGACTCTCCAGACCTGATCGAGAGACACTGGTGTCTTTTCCACTTTACAGTGTGCAAAGAACGGAACGATTTTCTAATGCTCTGTGATTGGCAGCGTTTCAACAGCGCTTGGACCAAGACCCCAGGCTTAACTTCCTAACAGCTCCTTTTCGAAACTGACCCAAAACATGGAATGTGCCCAAGCCTCTGGCGCTGTAGGAAGCTATCTTCCCAAAGTTCCAACATCGAATTATCATTTTTATTATTATACCTGGAAGGGAAGGGGGGGAGGAAAAAAAGCACACACCACACTCTACGTTACCGAATTCACGGAAGAATGGGGATTTCGGCGACGGCTTGAGGAGTACCTGACCCAGAACAGAGAACGAAGAGCTGCCTCCGGGCCGCGGGTCCCTGTCCTCGGCCACAGCGTTACCTGGAGTGAACGGACTGCAGGATCGCTTAACATCCCTCCAAACCTGAAATCCTCTACCTCAAGAGCAATCAAAAGCAGAGGGAGCCAAATTTCTTCCGGAAGGCGCAAAAAAGGCCACAACTTGGATGAATGAAACTGGGCTAAGGGCACCCGGAGCAGGATTGTCGCTGAAGTCAGAAAACGAGAAGTCAAAGATTTTTTTTTTGACGTGAGAGCCGGTTCTACGCGACCGTGGTCCAGACAATCGCACAAACACGCTTTGGAGAAGGTTTTATTGAGCGCGGACGGTTCCGGGGCGGCCGGCGGAGGCGAGGCGGAGGCGGGTGGGCGGCGGAGCTGGGCCGGAGCGGGCGGCAGCGGCGGGGGAGGCG
>NW_006771034.1:1815347-1836815 GCF_000442215.2 Lipotes vexillifer
GCGGGGGCGGGTGGGCGGCGGAGCTGGGCCGGAGCGGGCGGCAGCGGCGGGGCAGGCGACGAGGCAGCTTCGCGACGGCGGGCGCGGGACCCGAGCCGGGGCCGGGCGCTGGCGCGTGTCCTCCCGCGGACCTTCCACTGGACTCCCGCGGGCCGCCCCGCCCCGCCCCCCGTCCCCCGCCCGCCCGCCAGCCAGACCGCCCGGCGGCCGCGTGCGAGGCACACCCTCCCGCGGCCGCGCGCACGCGGCCTCGCCGGGCCGGCCGGCCCCACGCGCCCCCTCCGCGCGGACGCCCGCCGCCCGCGGCCGCGGTCCCCTCCGGCCGCGCGTGGAGGGCGGGGAGGGCGGGGTGCGGCGGCCTAGCGGCTGCGAGGGCGCCCGCGCGGGAAGGCGGGCTCTGAGGGGAAGGTCACTTACCCGCTGCATGGCTTTCAGGATCAAAGCCAGCTCGTAGCGGGGCATGCCCGAACGCACAGCTCTCGGCTCCGAACCGAGCCGGCTCCCGGGACGCAGGAGGGCGGGGACCGCGCGGACCGGACAGGATGCTGGGCCGGAAGGTTCCCAGGCGGCGAAAGCACGCTCCGGCCGAGCGAGCCCGGGCTTTAAGGCTCTGGCAGCTGCGCAGACGGGCCGCCACGCCCCCTCAGCGAGCCACGCCCCCGTATGCCAAGTCACGCCCCCTCTGTAAGGCGGCTGCGCCGCCCCCCTCCACAGCCGCGCTCCCCGCCGCCCGCGGTCCCCGCCGGGACCCCCACCCTGGTCCCGCAGGTGCTGCGCTGGGGGAGGCACCGCGGGTTCGGCTGGGAACCTCCAGCGGCAGCCGCACGCCCCCTCCGACCTGCCGACGCCGCTGCCGCCGCGCTTGCTACGTACAGTTCTCGAACCAGCTGGAACTTTCCATGCCTTTCGTCTCATCCTGGGCGGCGGGCGAGCCTGCGCCCCCGTGTGCGCGTGCGCTGCGGTGCGGTCTGGCCCGTGCGCGCGCCCCTACCCCGCTACTTATCGGCGTGAGGGGCCTGCTCCGTGGCTTCGCTGCTCCGTGCGGGATCTCGGCCGGACCAGGGGCTCTCTCCGCCCCCGGCCGCGCACCCGGGTTTCGGAACGTTCCCGCTTTGGTCTGCGTCCCCCACCCGCACTCCGCGGGGGATACAGGGGCTGGGGGGCCGGCTACCCCTCGCGCCCTTGCCCACAGCTCTCCGTTCCAGTGCGGCTGCTGGCGCGGCTTCCCGGGGCCCTTTCCGCGGCGAAGTGGGCGCCGGGCGCAGGCAGTGGGCCGCCGGGTTCGGATCGTGCCCGTCCCTCGCCGGCTGCCTGACCTTGGGCAGGCTCCTACAAAAAGGGGATGTGAAGGGCACCTACTTCCCAGGGCTGTGATGCCTCTGAGTGAGTTGATGCTCTTAAACTGCTGAGAACGATGCCTGCACAGACCGGCATTTGTTGTTCTATGAGCACGACCTGACCCACGTGCTGTTGCTAAGGATAGGCTAAGACTTTGGCTCAAATGTTTACTGGGCGTTCATTTAGAGAACCAGCTGAATGCTTGGAAAGCCACTTAGTAACTGTCCGGGATCGTGCGTGCCCTGGAAGGAGTGAAGCCTCATCCTGCGTACCCCTTAGCCCCTCAAGCACGAACGCAGAGCTCACCTCCCTCCAGCCGTTGGCAACTCCTCTCCCTGGCAGGAGTTGTACTAAATGCATTTTTCTCCAGCTGCACTCTTTAGAGTTGGAGTCCCCTGCAACTGTAGGCTCTGCCCATGCTTGCCCCATTAAAATGGTCCGTAGGCGAAATGTTTGTCAACTTCTAAGTGCTTTAATAATAGGTAAAACTTAACTGAGCACTAACTATGGATCAGGCACCACGCTACGATTTTTACATTGCAATCAGGCAAGAACTATTATTAACCCCACTTTAGGGATTTAGAAATACAGGCACGCAAAGGTTATGATAGTAATAGAGACAAAGTTTGGATCCAGACTATGGAGACTGAGCTCATACTCTTATTCAGTAGACGTGCTCTGTGTGAACCAAGAATGAGTCCCTTTGTCACCTTATCCAGACAGCTTTCCATTTCTCATCCCCAACCTCCCGTCCATCACCAGAGATAAGGATGGTTTGAACACAAACTCTTCTGTGATACCTGGATTTTAACATTTTCCTTTCGTGGACTACTCCACCACACATATTCTTCCAAAGAGAAACCATAGAAGTATTAATACAAATTACCTGGTTAGTGTAATTTCGCCTTTGGATATAAAGAGTAGAATATTGCAAATAAATAAAATAAGGAAGTAAGGAATTTTCTGGACCTTCAGAAGTGAGTTACAGGTTTCCCAGGATGGTCCCTACTTCAGCTGTCCCTCCGGTTACCAATCATATGTCCCCGTTTGAATGAGAACATGTGGACCCCAAAGGAATATGCTGAGCCAAAGACCAGGGCGATACGAAGAGCTGACTTCAACTTTCAGCATTGCACCTACGAAGCGCCACAGTTTCCCCCAGTGCCCAGGGGTGAGTGAGAATCTGGCTGCTGCTTCTCCTCCTCCCTCTAACCTGAGAAGTAACAAGGAAATTAGCCTGATTGCCTAATGCTTCGACACAGCACCCCCAACGCTCCCAAGCTGGTGGCCGCCTGAGGGCTCATTCCATTTCTTCTGAAAAGGAGAAAAAGGAACACTGTACTCCTTTGATTATTTGAAATGCTGATTAAAACAGGCCTTCTGCAGCGAAACTTGTAAATTAGGAAGTATCCCATGTTCAGTAGCTGTTTACTGTTCCATCTTTTGTTGTTGTTAATAAACTTGACACCCCTTCAATTTTATTTTATCTATTTATTTTTTTAAGCACAGCTGCAGAGTGCTGGTGGGTTCATTTAAAAATAATAATAAAATCATAGAGAATGCTGCTGCAAATTTAGTGTCTTCCTACTGTAACTATAAATGTAAATTCACCAAAAAAGATTTTTGTGCAATGTATAGTCATCATTTAGAATTATAAAATATTTCTTCAGTATCCATGTATAAATTTTAAAAATTGCTCTGATGCTTAAGAATAAGCTTAACCAAAAAGGTGAAATATCTGTATACTGAAAACTACAAAACACTGATGAAACAAATTAAAGCAGACACAAATAAATGGAAAGATATCCATGTTCATGGGTTGGAAGAATTAATATTGTTAAAATGCCAATAGTTCCCAAATCAATCTACAGATTCAGTGCAATCCCTGTCAAAATCTCAATGACAATTTTTAGAGAACTTCTTTAAAAGAATCCTAAAATTCATGTGGAATTTCAAAAAAAACCCTGAATAGCCAAAGCAATTTTGAGCAAGAAGAACAAAGCTGGAGGCATTATAATTCCTGATTTCAAACTGTATTACAAAGTTATAGTACTCAAAACAGTACTAGCATAAAAACAGACATACAGACCAATGGAACAGAATAGAGAGCACAGAAATAAACCCACACATATGAGGTCAATGGATGATCTTCAACAAGGGTCTAAAAATACACAATGGGAAAAGGATAGTCTCTTTAACACATAGTGCTGGAAAAACAGGATATTCACTTGCAAAAGAATAAAATTGGACTTGTCTTACACCACACACACACACACACACACACACACACACACACACACACATACAAATCAACTCAAAATAGGTTAAAGATGTATATATAAGACTTGAAACCATAAAACTCCTAGAAGAAAACATAGGGAAGAAGCTCCTGGACATTGGCCTTGGTAATAATTTCTTGGATATGACACCAAGCGCAAAGATAGACAAATGGGACTGCATTAAACTAAAAAGCCTCTGCACAGCAAAGGAAATAATCAACAAAATGAAAAAGAAACCTACAGAATGGGAGCAAATATTTGCAAACTATATATCTAATAAGGTGTTAATATCCAAATATATAAGAAACTCATACTATTCACAGCACTAAATAAATAAATAATAACCTGATTTTAAAATGGGCAAAGGAACTTAATAGACATTTCTCTGCAGAAGGCATGCAAATGACCAACAAGTACATGAAGAGGAGCTTGACATCACTAATCATCTAGGAAATGCAAATCAAAGCCACATTGAGATATCACCTCACACCTGTCAGAATAACTATTACTGAAAAGTCAAGAGACAACAAGTATCGTGAGGGTGTGGAGAAAAGGGAACCCTGTGCACTATTGGTGAGAATGTAAATTGGTGCAGCCACTATAGAAAACGGTATGGAGGCTCCTCAAGAGATTAAAAATAAAACTCCCATATGCATATACCCTGAGAAAACCAAAATTCAAAAAGAGTCATGTACCAAAATGTTCATTGCAGCTCTATTTACAATAGCCCGGAGATGGAAACAACCTAAGTGCCCATCGTCAGATGAATGGATAAAGAAGATGTGGCACATATATACAATGGAATATTACTCAGCCATAAAAAGAAACGAAATTGAACTATTTGTAATGAGGTGGATAGATCTAGAGTCTGTCATACAGAGTGAAGTAAGTCAGAAAGAGAAGGACAAATACCGTATGCTGACACATATATATGGAATTTAAGAAAAAAAATGTTATGAAGAACCTAGGGGTAAAACAGGAATAAAGACACAGACCCACTGGAGAACAGACTTGAGGATATGGGGAGGGGGAAGGGTGAGGTGTGATAGGGCGAGAGAGAGACATGGACATATATATACTAACAAACGTAAGGTAGATAGCCAGTGGGAAGCAGCCGCATGGCACAGGGATACCGGCTCGGTGCTTTTTGACCGCCTGGAGGGGTGGGATAGGGAGGGTGGGAGGGAGGGAGACGAAGAGGGAAGAGATATGGGAACATATGTATATGTAAAAATGATTCACTCTGTTATAAAGCAGAAACTAACACACCATGGTAAAGCAATTACACCCCAATAAAGATGTTAAAAAAAAAAAAAAACTCCCACATGATCGGGCAATCCTTCTTCTGATTATATATCTAAAGGAATTGAAATCAAGATGTTAATGAGATACCTGCACTCCCATGTTCATTGTTGCATTATTCATAACAGCCAAGACAGGAAAGCAGTCTAAATGTCCATGAGTGGATAAAGAAGATGTGGTAAATGGGACATTATTCAGCCTTTAAAAAGAAGGAAATTTTGCCATTTGTGACAACATGGGTGAACCTGGAGGACGTTATGAAAGTGAAATAATCCAGACACAGAAAGACGAATACTATATGATACCACTTATATGAGGCATCTAAAATAGTTAAACGCATAGAAGCAGAGAGTAGAATGGTGATTGGTAGGACCTGGGAGAAGCAGGGGAAAGAGGAGGTATTAGTTAGTCAAAGAGCACAGTTTCAGTTCTACAAGAAAAAAAATTACTCTGTAATTTAGAGTCTCCTAAAGATTTGATATGGTATACGTTTAAGATTTGATCAGCCAGAAATTATAATACATTTTCAAGTAAGATTTTATGAGAGGGAATAGAAAAGAAAAAATAAGAAGTCAAAATCTGATCCTATTTCAAAAAAGTAACCTCAGCTTATGCCCTATATAAGTTTAATCACGTTTACCCTTTTATTTTATATTACTGTATAATGAGGCTTGACCTTGAGTCACACTAGATCATTAATTCTCAAAGATATCTCAAAAAGAGTCCTGTATCTCTAAATACAACCCTCAGAAAGTGAAGAAATGTGAATGTTTTCAATCAACGGAGAAAATAATCCCACGGTGGAATCAAGTCATATTTAAGGCTGTCAATCATCACTCTCATCAGCCTATCATCTTCTTGCTGATGAAAGGGAGCCACCATTTCTGGCAAATGTGAGCTCCCCATCCTGTATCTCACTTCACTAAGACCTGAGATTGTTCCATCGCTAATTGCTCCCAGAACATGGACCTGTAAAATCCTGTTTCTCTGCCTGGCTGCTCAGTACGTACCTTTGTTTCTCATCCGATGGCCCACACCCAAGTGACAACATTTCACACTTATTTTGTTTTTAAATGATTTACCAGTGTACCGGTGGTATTTCCTAAACCCCCTACCCACAGCCTTCCCCACCCTTTTAGATACTTTCAGCCTTGTTGATTTGCCTGTGATTCTTTCTGTCTTCTCAGCAAGCCTCTAGGAAATATCTAGACTAATCTTTACCTCTCTCACCCCGTCAGCTTGCATGTGCTATGGTTGTGTGCCTTGCAGAATGAAATCCTGTGTGCTATATATGTTGTTAGGTCAGGCATTTGGGGAGTTCCCTAAACATCTTCCTCTCTTTTAATTCCCCAATTTCCAAGTTTTGTTTTGCTTTTGTTTTTGTTTTGCGGTACGCGGGCCTCTCCCGTTGCGGAGCACAGGCTCGGGACGCGCAGGCTCAGCGGCCATGGCTCACGGGCCCAGCCGCTCCGCGCCATGTGGGATCTTCCCGGACCAGGGCACGAACCTGTGTGCCCTGCATCGGCAGGCGGACTCTCAACCACTGCGCCACCAGGGAAGCCCCCAAGTTATTTTTTTAATCTTGAAAAAATAAGGGTTTTTTGGGGGGGGCGGGGATGCAGCTCAAATTTGGGCTCCACTTAGAAGGAAAAAAAAGGAAGATAAAGCAAAGTTTGCCTAAAATGGAATGTTCTCTTACTTGCACCCTTGCCTACCCTCGCCTGCAAATAAATTATGGGATGTTTGTGGGAGATGTTCTCCTTACCACAATATCGTTTTTTTTAAGAAAGAAATGCTTAATGTATTTTTTAACTTTATGACTTTAAAAAGACAAAATACTTCCTGCAACTCCACTTATTGAAGCAGTTAGTTTTTCTTCTAACATTATTGTGAAGCATCCCCAACTGCCTACTGCAGGCCCACAAGTGTTCTTTTTTTTTTTTTTAACATCTTTATTGGAGTATAATTGCTTTACTTTCTGCTTTATAACAAAGTGAATCAGCTGTACATATACATATATCCCCATATCTCCTCCCTCTTGCGTCTCCCTCCCACACTCCCTATCCCACCCTTTAGGTGGTCACAAACTACTGAGCAGATCTCCCTGTGCTATGCGGCTGCTTCCCACTAGCTATCTATTTTACATTTCGTAGTATATATAAGTCCATGCCATGCTCTCACATCGTCCCAGCTTACCCTTTCCCCTCCCTGCATCCTCAAGTCCATCCTCTGCATCTGTGTCTTCATTCCTGTCCTGCCCATAGGTTCTTCAGAACCATTTTTTTTCCTTTTTTTTTTTATATTCCATATATATGTGTTAGCATACGGTATTTTTTTCTCTTTCTGGCTTACTTCACTCTGTATGACACACTCTAGATCCATCCACCTCACTACAAATAACTCAATTTCGTTTCTTTTTATGGCTGACTAATATTCCATTGTGTAAATGTGCCACATCTTCTTTAACCATTCATCTGTCGATGGACACTTAGGTTGCTTCCATGTCCTGGCTATGGTAAATAGAGTTGCAGTGATCATTGTGGTACATGATTCTTTTTCAATGATGGTTTTCTCAGGGTATATGCCCAGTAGTGGGATTGCTGGGTCATATGGTATTTCTATTTTTAGTTTTTTAAGGAACCTCTGTACTGTTCTCCATAGTGGCTGTATCAATTTACAGTCCCACCAACAGTGTAAGAGGGTTCCCTTTTCTCCACACCCTCTCCAGCATTTATTGTTTATAGATTTTTTGATGATGGCCATTCTGACCAGTGTGAGGTAATACCTCATTGTAGTTTTGATTTGCATTTCTCTAATGATTAGTAAAGTTGAGCATTCTTTCATGTGTTTGTTGGCAATCTGTATGTCTTCTTTGGAGAAATGTCTATTTAGGTCTTCTGCCCATTTTTGGATTGGGTTTTTTGCTTGTTGGATATTGAGCTGCATGAGCTGCTTGTATATTTTGGAGATTAATTCCTTGTCAGTTGCTTCGTTTGCAAATATTTTCTCCCATTCTGAGGGTTGTCTTTTCATGTTGTTTAAGTTTTCCTTTGCTGTGCAAAGGCTTTTAAGTTTCATTAGGTCCCATTTGTTTATTTTTGTTATTATTTCCATTTCTCTAGGAGGTAGTTCCAAAAGGATCTTTCTGTGATTTATGTCATAGAGTGTTCTGCCTATGTTTTCCACTAAGAGTTTTATAGTGTCTGGCCTTACATTTAGGTTTTTAAAACATTTTGAGTTTATTTTTCTGTATGGTGTTAGGGAGTGTTCTAATTTCATTCCTTTACATGTAGCTGTCCAGTTTACCCAGCACTACTTATTGAAGAGGCTGGCTTTTCTCCATTGTATATTCTTGCTTCCTTTATCAAAAATAAGGTGACCATATGTGTGTGGGTTTATCTGTGAACTTTCAATTCTGTTCCATTGATCTATATTTCTGTTTTTGTGCCAGTACCATATTGTCTTGATTACTGTAGCTGTGTAGTATAGTCTGAAGTCCAGAAGCCTGATTCCTCCAGCTCCATTTTTCTTTCTCAAGATTGCTTTGGCTATTTGGGGTCTTTTGTGTTTCCATACAAATTGTGAAAGTTTTTGTTCTAGTTCTGTGAAAAATGCCATTGGTAGTTTGACAGGGATTGCATTGAATCTGTAGATTGCTTTGGGTAGTATACTCATTTTCAAAATAAAGATTCTTCCAATCCAAGAACACGGTATATCTCTACATCTGTTTGTATCATCTTTAATTTCTTTCATCAGTGTCTTATAGTTTTCTGCATATAGGTCTTTTGTCCCCTTAGGTAGGTTTATTCCTAGGTATTTTATTCTTTTTGATGCACTGGTAAATGGGAGTGTTTCCTTAATTTCTCTTTCAGATTTTTCATCATTAGTGTATAGAAATGCAAGAGATTTCTGTGCATTAATTGTGTATCCTGCTACTTTACCAAATTCATTGATTAGCTCTAGTAGCTTTCTGGTAGCATCTTTAGGATTCTCTATGTGTAGTATCATGTCATCTGCAAAGAGTGACAGCTTTACTTCTTCTTTTCTGATTTGGATTCTTTTATTTCTTTTTCTTCTCTGATTGCTGTGGCTAAAACTTCCAAAACTATGTTGAATAATAGTGGTGAGCGTGGACAGCCCTGTCTTGTTCCTGATCTTAGAGGAAATAAGCACCACTATCACACACTTCTTCACCACTGAGAACGTTGTTGGCTGTGGGTTTGTCATATATGGCCTTTATTATGTTGAGATAAGTTCCCTCAATGCCTACTTTCTGGAGAGTTTTTATCATAAATCAGTGTTGAATTTTGTCAAAAGCTTTTTCTGCATCTATTGAGATAATCATATGGTTTTTCTCCTTCAATTTGTTAATATGGTTTACCACATTGATTGATTTACTTATATTGAAGAATCCTTGCCTTCCTGGGATAAACCTCACTTGATCATGGTGTATGATCCTTTTAATGTGCTGTTGGATTCTGTTTGCTAGTATTTTGTTAAGGATTTTTACATCTATGCTCATCAGTGATATTGGCCTATAGTTTTCTTTCTGTGTGACATCTTTGTCTAGTTTTGGTATCAGGGTGATGGTGGCCTCATAGAATGAGTTTGGAAGTGTTCCTCCCTCTGCTATATTTTGGAAGAGTTTGAGAAGGATAGGTGTTAGCTCTTCTCTAAATGTTTGATAGAATTCGCCTGTGAAGCCATCTGGTCCTGGGCTTTTGTTTGTTGCAAGGTTTTTAATCACAGTCTCAATTTCAATGCTTGCGATTGCTCCGTTCATATTTTCTATTTCTTCCTGGTTCAGTCTTGGAAGGTTGTGCTTTTCTAAGAATTTGTCCATTTCTTCCAGGTTGTCCATTTATTGGGCTGTAGTTGCTTGTAGTCATCTCTCATGATCCTTTGTATTTCTGCAGTGTCAGTTGTTACGTCTCCTTTTTCATTTCTGATTCTATTGATTTGAGTCTTCTCCCTCTTTTTCTTGATGAGTCTGGCTAATGGTTTATCAATTTTGTTTATTTTCTCAAACAACCAGCTTTTAATTTTATTGATCTTTGCTATTGTTTCCTTCATTTCTTTTTTATTTATGTCTGATCTGATCTTGATGATTTCTTTCCTTCTGTTAACTTTGGGATATTTTTGTCCTACTTTCTCTAATTGCTTTAGGTGTAAGGTTACGTTGTTTATTTGAGATGTTTCTTTTTTCTTGAGGTAGGATTGTATTGCTATAAACTTCCCTCTTAGAATTGCTTTTGCTGCATCCCATAGGTTTTGGGTCGTCGTGTTTTCATTGTTATTTGTTTCTAGGAATTTTTTAACTTCCTCCTTGATTTCTTCAGTGATATCTTGGTTATTTAGTAGTGTATTGTTTAGCCTCCATGCGCTTGTATTTTTTACAGATTTCTTTCCTGTAATTGATGTCTAGCCTCATAGCATTGTGATCGGAAAAGATACTTGATATGATTTCAATTTTCTTAAATTTACCAAGGCTTGATTTGTGACCCAAGATATGATCTATCCTGGAGAATGTTCCATGAGCACTTGAGAAGAAAGTGTATTCTATTGTTTTTGGATGGAATGTCCTGTAAATATCAACGACGTCCATCTTGTTTAATGTATCATTTAAAGCTTGTGTTTCCTTATTTATTTTCGTTTTGGATGATCTGTCCATTGGTGAAAGTGGGGTGTTAAAGTTCCCTACTATGATTGTGTTACCGTCGATTTCCTCTTTTATGGCTGTTAGCATTTGCCTTATGTATTGAGGTGCTCCTATGCTGGGTGCATAAATATTTACAATTGTTATATCTTCTTCTTGGATTGATCCCTTGATCCTTATGTAGTGTCCTTCTTTGTCTCTTGTGATAGTCTTTATTTTAAAGTCTGTTTTGTCTGATATGAGAGTTGCTACTCCATTTTTCTTTTGGTTTCCATTTGCATGAAATATCGTTTTCCATCCCCTCACTTTCAGTCTGTATGTGTCCCTAGGTCTGAAGTGGTTCTCTTGTAGACAGCATATATACAGGTCTTGTTTTTGTATCCATTCAGCCAGTCTATGTCTTTTGGTTGGAGCATTTAATCCATTTACATTTAAGGTAATTATCAATATGTATGTTCCTATTACCATTTTCTTAGTTGCTTTTGGTTTGTTATTGTAGGTCTTTTCCTTCTCTTGTGTTTCCTGCCTAGAGAAGTTCCTTTAGCATTTGTTGTAAAGCTGGTTTGGTGGTGCTGAATTCTCTTAGCTTTTGCTTGTCTGTAAAGGTTTTAATTTCTCTGTCAAATCTGAATGAGATCCTTGCTGCGTAGAGTAATCTTGGTTATAGGTTTTTCCCTTTCATCACTTTAAATATGTCCTGCCACTCTCTTCTGGCTTGCAGAGTTTCTGCTGAAAGATCAGCTGTTAACCTTACAGGGATACCCTTGTATATTATTTGTTGCTTTTCCCTTGCTGCTTTTAATATTTTTCTTTTACTTAATTTTTGATAGTGTGATTAATATGTGTCTTGGCATATTTCTCCTTGGGTTTATCCTGTAAGGACTCACTGTGCTTCATGGACTTGACTGACTATTTCCCTTCCCATATTAGGGAAGTTTTCAACTATAATCTCTTCAAATATTTTCTCAGTCCCTTCCTTTTTCTCTTCTTCTTTTGGGACCCCTATAATTCGAATGTTGGTGTGTTTAATGTTGTCCCAGAGGTCTCTGAGACTGTCCTTAATTCTTTACATTCCTTTGTCTTTTTTCTGCTCTTCAGTAGTTATTTCCACTCTTTTATATTCCAGGTCACTTATTCATTCTTCTGCCTCAGTTATTCTGCTATTGATTCCTTCTAGAGAATTTTTAATTTCATTTATTGTGTTGTTCATCATTGTTTGTTTGCTCTTTAGTTCTTCTAGGTCCTTGTTAAACATTTCTTGTATTTTCTCCATTCTACTTCCAAGATTTTGGATCATCTTTACTATCATTACTCTGAATTCTCTTTCAGGTAGACTGCCTATTTCCTCTTCATTTGTTAGGACTGGTGGGTTTTTACCTTGCCTCTTAATCTACTCTGTGTTTCTCTGTCTTCTCATTTTGCTTAACTCACTGTGTGTTCGGTCTCCTTTTCGCAGGCTGCCAGTTAGCAGTTCCTGTTGTTTTTGGTGTCTGCCCCCAGTGGCTAAGGTTGATTCAGTGGGTTGTGTAGGCTTCCTGGTGGAGGGGACTGGTGCCTGTGTTCTGGTGGATGAGGCTGGATCTTGTCTTTCTGGTGGGCAGGACCACATCCAGTGTTGTATTTTGGGGTGTCTGTGACCTTATTATGATTTTAGGCAGCCTCTCTGCTAATGGGTGGGGTTGTGTTCCTGTCTTGCTAGTTGTTTGGCATAGGGTGTCTAGCACTGTAGCTTGCTGGTCGCTGAGTGGATCTGGGTCTTAGCATTGAGATGGAGATCTCTGGGAGACCTTTTGCCATTTGATATTACGTGGAGCTGGGAGGTCTCTGGTAGAAGTCGTGAACTCGGCTCTCCCACCTCAGAGGCACAAGCCTGACACCCGGCCGAGCACCAAGACCCTGTCAGCCACACGGCTCAGAAGAAAAGAGAGAAAGAAAGAAAGAAGAGAGCAACCAAACCAAAAAAACCGATCCACAAATGATAACAAGCGCTAAAAACTATATGGAAAAAAAAAAGAAAACCGACAGAACTCTAGGACAAATGGAAAAGCAAAGCTGTACAGACAAAGTTACGCAACGAAGCATACACATACACACTCACCAAAAGAGGAAAAGGAAGAAAAAACATATAGCATTGCTCCCAAAGCCCACCTCCTCAATTTGGGATGATTCGTTGTCTATTCAGGTATTACACAGATGCAGGGTACATCAAGTTGATTGTGGAGATTTAATCTGCTGCTCCTGAGGCTGCTGGGAGACATTTCCCTTTCTCTTCTTTGTTCGCACAGCTCCCGGGGTTCAGCTTTGGATTTGGCCCGACCTCTGCGTGTAGGTGGCATGAGGGCGTCTGTTCTTCGCTCAGACGGGACGGGGTTAAAGGAGCCGCTGATTCGGGGGCTCTGGCTCACTCAGGCCGCGGGGAGGGAGGGGTGCGGATGCGGGGCGAGCCTGCGGCGGCAGACTTCGGCGTGACGTTGCACCAGCCTGAGGCGCGCCGTGCGTTCTCCCGGAGAAGTTGTCCCTGGATCCCGGGACCCTGGCAGTGGCGGGCTGCACAGGCTCCCCGGAAGAGGGCTGTGGATAGTGACCTGTGCTCGCACACAGGCCCCTTGGTGGCGGCAGCAGCAGCCTTAGCGTCTCCCGCCCGTCTCTGGGGTCCGCGCTTTTAGCCGCCGCTCGCGCCCGTCTCTGGAGCTCCTTTAAGCGGCGCTCTTAATCCCCTCTCCTCGCGCACCCCGAAACAATGGTCTCTTGCCTCTTCCGCAGCTCCAGACTTTTCCCCGGACTCCCTCCCGGCTAGCCGTGGTGCACTAACCCCCACTGCAGGCTGTGTTCACGCCGCCAGCCCCAGTCCTCTCCCTGCGCTCCGACCGAAGCCCGAGCCTCAGCTCCCAGCCCTGCCCGCCCCGCCGGGTGAGCAGACAAGCCTCTCGGGCTGGTGAGCGCCGGTCGGCGCCGATCCTCTGTGCGGGAATCTCCCGGCCTTGCCCTCCGCGCCCCTGTGGCTGCGCTCACCTCCGCGGCCCCGAAGCTTCCGCCATCTGCCACGTGCAGTCTCGGCCCGCGAAGGGGCTCCTAGTGTGTGGGAACCTTTCCTCCTTCACGGCTCCCTCCCACTGGTGCAGGTCCCGTTCCTATTCTTTTGTCTCTTGTTTTTTCTTTTGTCTTTTGCCTTACCCAGGTACAAAAGAAAGAGGGTTATCTTTTGGAATGGTCAGTTATTTACAAATCCTTTTGCTTTTTTTTTCTTTTCTCCTCTGCACCAAAATGTTCAGCATCTTAATGAGATGGCCTTTGGGACCCAGAATGACACTATCACCTCAATTAATAATATGACCGATGGACACTGAGGAGTTTCTTGCCTTTTGGGAGTCTGAGGTCTTCTGCCAGCGTTCAGTAGGTGTTCTGTAGGAGTTGCTCCACATGGCGTTGGATTTCTGATGTATTTGTGGGGAGGAAGATGATCTCCACGTCTTAATCCTCTGCCATCTTGAAGGTCTCCTCCCACAAGTGTTCTTAATGTTAAATGTCAATAATGTTGAAGGTATTAAAAAGCTTTATGTTCTTTCTCCACAAGTGCAAAATACAGAAGAAAACATGTGGAAGGATTTGAGATTTAGTAAAATAAACAAAGGCCAGGAGCTGGAGAAGGTTGTGGGTGGATGAAACACATCTACAGGGGTCTTGGAGGGGCAAAGCTTTCTGGGCAAGATGGGAGCACCTGGCAAAATAAGCTAGATGGGCAGTCATTCAGGGGAGGCCTGAGAGGGGCATGAGCCTGCCCTGCTCAGCACATAGGAGTTTCGAGGCTGGAAGTGATCAGGGATGAATGGATTCAAAGGGGGCATGTGTGCAAGTGTGCACGTGTGCAAGCAGGTACAAGCTCAGAGGGCACTGTGCAGGCCAAAAAAGGGGTGGAGTCTTGTGAAGGTTGAAGGCAGGAGCGTTAGGGATAGAATCTGTAGGATTTGGAGACTGATCAGTTATCTGAGGGGCAGCTAGTGAGGCACGTGTCAACCATGGCAACAAACATTCTCGACTGTATTTCCTTTAGCTCTGGTCACACTCCCATGTGGTGTTTCCTCAGCTCCTGGTTCATAAAGCTTATATTACAACTCAGTGTGTTGGTGTTTTTTCTCTGTCTTACCTTCATAAATCTTCATAACAATGTTATAATCTTCTGGAGGACCTAGGTGATATCTTTTATTGCTCCAAATTGTCTCCCTGTTCAGGACTTTAACCAAAAGAAAGAAAGTGACAGTCCTGAAGCCTGCAGGAGAAGCACCACCTAAATGATCTGGCCACCCAAGGAATGTTGAAAGCTGGGTGTCATGACACCACCCGTCAACACTTCCTGGTAAGAAGGTCATACATTCAAGTACCATCTCAGAGTCTAGCCCTCTGTGAGGATTATCCCACGCTGTGTTTCTGGGGCTCTGTTGAGGCACGTTTGCAAGAACGCCCACATTGTCATCAGACAGGACTGAATAGAGCTTTAGCGAAAGAAGCAAAGCCCGTGGGCTTCCCTGGTGGCGCAGTGGTTGAGAGTCCGCCTGCTGATGCAGGGCACACCGGTTCGTGCCCCGGTCCGAGAGGATCCCACATGCCATGGAGCGGCTGGGCCTGTGAGCCATGGCCGCTGAGCCTGTGCGTCCGGAGGCTGTGCTCCGCAACGGGAGAGGCCACAACAGTGAGAGGCCCGCATACTGGAAAAAAAAAAAAAAAACGAAGCAAAGCCCATAGGCACTAGATTATGCCTAATAGCTGTGCAGCCCCCGTTGACTCAGGGTCGTTTGCCATGGCAAAACAGAGTAGTGCCCTTGATCTGAACTTCGTTGACTTTCCCTTGACAAAGGAAGATGGCAGCTAGGCAAGAGGGTGTAGGAGGCAGAGGGCATTCCAACAGAGAACATATTCAGGAGGTAAATGATTATTGTCACTGGAGAAGGTGTTTAGTAGGTAGCCAACGTCCTCCAAAGCTGCTATGAGGAAGATTTTATACTTTAGAAAGTATCAAATCTAGATATATTATTTCAATATTAGATAGTATCTACTTTCTCAGATTGCCCATATTTTAAAAAATAAACGCAATGGCAACAATAGCAGCTATCCATGCTGCCAGTAAGAAAAAATTTTCCTCACATGCAATTAAAATTACAAGGTAATTGGGAGCCATTAGGTAGTTCCTCCCACAATAAATCATCTTGAACTTTCAGGCTAGGTTTACTGAGGCCTTAAGAAAACATGCAGGAAATGTCTTGGGAATTTAGTTCCTCACTTGAATAAAGAAGTCCACAACTGACCTTAGTATTAAATACATAATCACTAAGAAAACTTCCCCATATTAACCAAATGCTCATCTATAATAGCACTGCAAATGGAACAAGTTATTTTAGTGATAAAGAATCATTACCTAGAGTGCTATTATTAAATGATTCCTACAGAGGGTTATCTTTTGGAATGATCAGTTATTTACAAATCCTTTTGCTTTTTTTCTTTTCTCCTCTGCACCAAAATGTTCAGCATCTTAATGAGATGGCCTTTGGGACCCAGAATGACACTTTGACCTCAATTAATAATATGACCGATGGACATTGGAGAGCAACCAGATAGGAGACTCTCCTGTTATTAATGATTCAGTGGTTAAGAAATTACAAGTCCCTAGATGCAGCAGCATAGCTGGGCAGTTAGTCTGATGGTGAGGAAGACCAGCCACCAGCAGCACCTAGGATCAGGAACCCTCGTCCTTTTCTCACCTCACTGCCACTCACCTGGATACTGTGAGGCACATCCTTACACTGGGGCTGAAGGATCTTTCTGGAAATGTAAATCTGATTCAGTCTCTCCACAGCTTAAATACCTCAGTGGCTCCCTATTGCCCTCAGGGTAAAGTCTAAACTCCTCAGCAGGGGTTTATGAGGCCCCTCCTTCTGTAGGACTTCTTTAGTACCTATGCTCACCTCATCATGACACTAGTCATACCTTGTGGCATGCACATGACAGATGTGAGAAGAAGCTGCTCAGATCCCTAGCTGCTGTCCCTCTGGACCCACTGCTCCACTAGAGCTGAGGCCACATATCCCTCAGGTGCTCCCAGTCAAGGACTGAGCACAGTGAAGATACAAATCCAGGCTCACTTCTGTTACACACAGGACTCCTCTGATGGGTGACTTGGGCTCAAAGACTTCCCAGGGACCCGGCACACCCTTTCTTGGAATTGCACTGCAGTGCAAAACTCTTCCTACCCACCCCTCCTTCCTTCCCCCAGCGTTGCACAGATGTCAGACCGGTAATGCAGTCTGAAAGCTCCCCCCACCCTCTCTGGTTCCCTCCCTTTGTCCTTCATAGGCATTTCCTCCAAGAAATCTCTTACATGTCTAATCCTATCTTGGTATCCACTTCTTAGAGAACCTAAATTAACACAATGTAATTTCCTCTTGATTTTGTGGCCTTAACAATCAACAGAAAAATTATGAAAAAAGAAACTCTTGTGCCCCCAGTGCCTAATAGAGGGACTAGCACATGGTAGGTGCTGAGTAAATCTTGGTGAATCAATAAGTTATTTATTTTATAAGTGAGATTCCCACTTCTGTGCTTCGTATGAACACATTTCTAGTGTCATCTGAAAGGCAGAAGAAAACTGCTTGGCCAAACTTGATACCTCCTTTATTTCCACAGGCATAGCCTCAGACTGTACCTCCTAATTAAAAGGTGTGGCCAGTGTGCAACAATGAAGGAAGCAGCTAAGATTCACTTTCTTTCTATGAGGGGAAGGCAAGGACTCCTATTAGGTCATTGGCTCAGGAATACTCTCCCTGGCTTCTCATTCCATAGTTCAGAAGCCTCTGACCACAACGCTTCCTACCAGACTTGTGAGAATCTTAGAAAAGTGAAGGGACCTGTCATAAGTAGCCTCTCAGATGGTCTCCTATGGTCCCCACCTACTGGCATTATACTTCACATAGTTCCCTGTCCTTGAGTGTGAGCCAGATTTAAAGACTAGCTTCTAAAGTACTGAATACAGCAGAAGTGATAGAAGATAACCTCGGAGATTAGGTTATAAAAAGACTGGGGTTTCCATTATAGTCTCAGAGATGGACTGGAAAAGACACTGGGTTTAGAGCCAGTAGACCTAAGTGTAGTCTTTATCTGTGTGACACTGGCCAAGACATTTCAGGGAACAATAATACCTAACTAACTCCTCTGACTGTTTTATTCAGGAAGTTATATAAGAGAAAATTTTATTGAGTGTTGTTCTACAGACTTTTATTTGTATCAACACAATGATCACAGCAATCTGATGAGTGTATACTGTCATCATCCCCATTCTATAGATGAGTCAACTGAGGCACAGAGATATTAAAGAATTTTCCCAAAGTAATACAGCCAGTAAGTGCTAGAGCCAGGATTTGCACACAGTAATCTAGCTCCAGAGTCCACATCATGAACACAACTCTATATCTGTGGGTGAAAGCACTTTATCTAAGACATTATAGGAATATAAATCATGCAGTGACATATTGGTGTAAAGACAGACACAGCAATCATTAGAGCAGAATAGAGTCCATAAACAGATCCACTCACATATGGTCAACTGATTTTCAACAAAGTTGCAAAGGCAATCCAGTAGGGAGAGGATAGTCTTTTCAACAGATGATTCTGGAACAACTTAAAGTCTTTACACACACACAGAAATGAACCTTGATCAATACCTCATACCATATGCAAAAATTAACTCAAAATTTATCATAAACCTATTTAGGTAAAACATAAAGTTATAAAACTTCCAGAAGAAGAAAATATTTGTGACCCTGAGTTAAAGATTTCTTAGTTGCAACACCAGAAGCACAATTCATAAAAGAAAATACTGATAAATTGGACTTCATCAAAATTTAAAACTTCTACTCTTGAAAAGATATAGTTAAGAAACAAGCCAGAGACCATGAGAAAATATTTACAAATCACGTGTATGATAAAGAATTTGTGTCCAAATATATAGAGAAATTGAAACTCAAAACTCAGCAGTAGGGCTTCCCTGGTGGCGCACTGGTTGAGAGTCCGCCTGCCAATTCAGGGGACACGGATTCGTGCCCCGGTCCAGGAAGATCCCAGGTGCCGCGGAGCGGCTGGGTCCGTGAGCCATGGCCACTGAGCCTGCGCGTCTGGAGCCTGTGCTCCGCAACGGGAAAGGCCACAACAGTGAGAGGCCCGCGTACCGCAAAAACAAAACAAAAACAAAAACTTAGCAGTAAGACAACTCAATTTTTAAAATGGACAACAGATCTGAGCAGACACTTCATCAAAGAAGATGACAAATGAGCACATGAAAAGATGTTCATCATTAGTCATTAGGAAAATGCAAATTGAAACCACAGTGAGCTACCACTACATTGTAATGGCCAAGATTTAAAAAACAAGAGCAAATATTGTTGAGGAGATGGAGCAACTGCGACTCTCCTACACTGCTGGTGGGAATAAAAATGGTGCAATCAATTTGGCAATTTCTTAAAATGTTATACAGAGACCTACTGTATGGCTCAGCCATTCTACTCCTAGGTATTTACCTAAGATAAATGAAATCATGTATCCACACAAAGACTTGTACAAATGTTCATAGCAGGTTAATTTGTAAAAGCCAAAAACTGGAAACAACTCAAATGACTATCAACAGATAAACAAATTGTGATATGCTCATGCAATGGAATACTACCCAGCAATAAAAAGGAGTGAACTCTTCAACAACATGGGTGAATCTTAAAATAATTATTCTGAGTGAAAGAAGCCAGACAAAGAGAGTACATACTGAATGGTTCCATTTATATAAAATTCTAGAAGTTCAAACTAGAGTGACAGAAAACAAATCAGCAGTTTCTTGAGGTGGAAGTGAATTAAAGAGATTACAAAGGGACATAAGGCAACTTTTGGGAGGTGGTAGATATATTTATTATCTTGATTAGGGCAATAGCTTCATGGATGTAAACATATGTCAAAACTTATCAAATATATGCAGTTTTCATACCAATTATAACTCAAAATGCTATAAAAAATAAATCATTCACATAATTATTATAGTCTGAGCAAAGTTATTTTAAGTCATTGTCTGACTTACTTCTCCCCTCATCTTCCCCTGTTTCCCCTTCCCCAAATTCCTGGATAAGGAGTCAAGACCATTTCCACCTCTGGTATTCATATCAATTAAGGAAAAAAAAAAAAATCCATGTGGAAAGAATTTTGTTAAGTTCTACAGGAGATGCAAAGTTGGATAAGAAATAGTTCATGTCTTCAAGAAGTTATAATCCAGGTAGAGAGAGAAGATATAAGTATGTTTAAAATTAAATTATCTAATAAAGTATAAGTATCAATTCTAAAAAAATAGAAAACATTTAAAAAGAGAGTGATTAACCGCCTAATGAAGAGTACAGGCAAAAATTTCCAAAGAGTTACTTTGGGCTGGGATGGTTCAAGAATGTTTCATGTAGGATGTGGGATTTGAGCTGGAATGTGAAGAATGGATAACATTTAGATAGATAGGAGGAGTAAAGAGAATAAACACAAGATGCTTTGATGGGGTCAGAGGATGGTGACATTGAGTGAATAAGTTGGATGGCGAGAAAGGTTTCTGCAGAAGAATCACAGGACTTACCCCTACAAAAGTGGGGCCAGAGTTGGAGGGTCTTGAGCATCAGGCAGAGTCTAAGCCCCCAGCCTTTATTTCGTCCTAACATGAAAAGGAACTTGTGAGGTAGTGAACCTTTCATGGTTGGAATCATTCGGCAGAGAGTGTATGAGCATATGTGAGGAATATAGAAAGGAGATAACTTCCCTGAATGGACAAGTTCCTCCCAATCCCAAGACACGGGACACAGATTCATGGGCTTTGAAAGAATCATTAGAAATAGCACTGGATAGTTGTCTGATACTATCTTGGTTCCTCCTGGAGGTAGTACCTGACTTCCTCGTCAGAGTCAACAGGGACCTTATTTTCCCCTCGTCCACCGCGTGTTCAGCCAGGGAATGGAAGATGATCTAGGTGCAACCATAAGACTCTCTCCCATGTTCCTGACTCCTGAGTGAATGGCTCAGAGACGTGAGGACCAGTTAGAAGTCATCCATCATGCTGATTAGACCCTGTCTGCTCCATGGCTGTGGCTATGCTTCCTGCTAACCAGCCTTCCAGATACTCTTGATTCCTGGCCAGTACTCTGATATATGGTTAATTCTGTGATTTCCCCCCCAAATATCATTCCAACAAATTTTGGTTTTGCATAAGACATTAGAGTCTGCTTCTGTTGCTTAAAGCCAAGAACCAGAACTGACATGGAACTCTGGATCTTAGGGCTTCAATTCCCTGCATACCCTATTGGTCTTACTTCAGCCCCCTGGGGTCATATGGAGCAAGTCTATCCTCTCTTCCACATGAGTTCTTCCTAAATCTGATGACAGCTCTCCAACCTATCCTAACCTTTTCCCTCCATAGGCTAAATGCCCCATGTTCCTTTGGGCACTCCTCATTTCACATGAACTGGATTGCTTCACCAGCCTGGACACTTTTTCCAAAGGTGATAGGCTGTTCACATTCAGACCTTTGCGACTCAATAAATATTAGTTGAATGAGTGAATTGCACAAATTTAAAGTTTTACTTTTGGCTATACTACCTTCTGTAGAAAACAGTCATTCATTTCTGTTTTTTTTCATGCAAAGACTGTCTTATAAGTAAGGTGCTGGCTCAGCTACTGAAACAGAAGTCAAAATAACAGGGACTTAAATAAGATGGCTTATTTCTCTCACATGGAAAAGTCTAAATGTAAGTAGGGCTGGAGACCCAGGCTCTTTCTAGACTTTTGCTTTCCATTTACAGCACATGACTTCTATCTTGTGGTCTAGCCTGGCCATTC
>NW_006771034.1:1836969-1848050 GCF_000442215.2 Lipotes vexillifer
GGCCATTCCTGCTGCCAGTCTATGTTCACTTTCCAGAAGGAAGGGGAAAAGTAGACTTGGGATGTTCCTTTAAGGGAATGTTCTGGAAGTTGCCCCCATCATGTCCACTCCTTTTTTATGGGTCAGAACTTAGTCTTATGGCCTTCCTTTGCCTTCAAGGGGGGCTGGGAAATGTAGCTTTTGCTGGGAGAGAATGGTAAACTAATAGTTTCAACCATGGACCATATAATGCAATTTGGAGATCTTCCAATAGACTAAGTATAATGAGATGCTACACGAGTCACAGGTGGTTAATTGTCTGTAACTTTCTTATACTCAGTGTTGGGTACTTTGCAAGTGATTATCAGGCCAGAGTTACTCTGAGTTGAGTTTTAGGTAAATTGGATTTTGTGGACTTACCAGGGGACATAGCTTGGACCAGTACTTATAAACCAGGAAGTCAGAACTACACTGGAAATTTCCTCTAATTGAGACAACTAAGCAGCTATTTCTTTTAAAAATAAAACCCATGAGTTTGCTTCATACGAAGAGTTTAATATCTTTTCAGGCATATTAGATAGTATTCTTTTGGCTACAAATAATAGAAACTGACTCTGTTTTGTTCAGAAGGGAGAGTTGAATTATTATTAGTGCACCAGATGTCTCCCAAGCCTCAAGGCAATGTGCAGCTGACTGGGCTTCTGGAACAGACTAGAACCCGATGCTCTCCATCTTTTGTTTCTGTTTATCTGCCATCAGCTTAATTCTTCTCTCTCTAAAAGAACCCTTTTTCTCTGCTCACCAGTCTCCAAAAGTAGAGGATAGCTGTTCCCAGTTCCGTGGTCTACATATGATCCTTCTAGCCACCTAGATATAGTCTGAGGCTCTCTTTCAACTGGCACTCTTATTAGCCTTGCTTGGCTTAGTGGTTACCTTGGGCCAATAGTCAAGGCTAAATGGTGGGTCAAATCATATCATTACAACAGCAAGATACCTCTGAACCCTGTAGATATGGAGGTTTATGGGTGCAGAGAAACAGTATGCAGCAAAGAGGACAGGCATCCCAATAGGCACCTTCTCCACCCATGTGTGTTTGGAGGGTTGTCATAAGCAGAACAAAATTTAGAAATATAGCTGTGTGATCTATGACACTGAGACAGGCTAGAAACATGATGTAATGGGGTTAGGGGAGAAACTGAGTCTTCCTCAACACTTTTTTGGTTGTAAGTAACATAACCCATCCAAAGGCTCATAAACATGGCACTTGAGATTTTTCATATCTGAAGAAGGCTTTTATGTGGAGAGGATCACCTATAGCTACTTGTTTTAATTAATATTCAAGTTGTTAAAGTTGTAATATTTTTTTACATCCTTGGTACTTACTTATCTTACATTCCTAGTACTTATTTATCTTGTAACTGGAAGTTGGTACCTTTTGGCTACCTTCATCCAGTTCAACTCCTCCCAACACTCACCCCTGGTAACCACAAGTCTGATCTTTTTGTCTACGAGTTTGTTTGTTTTTGAGGTATAATTGACCTACAAAACTATGTTATTTCCTGTTATACAACACAGTGGTTTGATATTTCTACTTATTGCAAAATGATCACCATAAGTCTAGTTATGATCTGTCACCATACAGATATTACATAATTATTGACTTTATTCTCCACACTGTACATTTTATACCTGTGACTCATTTATTTCACAACTGGAAGTTTGTACCTCTCACCTATTTCTTTCCTCCCTCACGCCCTCTCCTCTGGCAACCACCTGTTTGTTCTCCATAACTCTGTTTCTGTTTTGTTACGTCTGTTCATTTGCTTTGTTTTCTTAGATTCCACATATAAGTGAAATCATGCCGCATTTGTCTTTCTCTGCCTGATTTATTTCACTTAGCATAATACCCTCTAGGTCCATCCATGTTGTCACAAAAGGCAAGATTTCATTCTTCTTATGGCTGAGTAATATTTCACTATATATATAGTGAAATATATATATATATATACCTACACCATATATTCTTTATCTATTCATCTATTGGTGGGCACTTGCTTGCTTCCATATCTTGGCTATAAACAATGCTATAATGAACATGGGGGGCATATATCTTTCTTTTCAATTTTTAATAGATTTTTATTAGAATATAATTGCTTCACAATACTGTGTTAGTTTCTGTTGAACAACAAAGAGAATCAGCCATATGCATACACAAGTCCCCATAACCCCTCTCTCTTGAGCCTCCCTCCCATCCTCCCATCTCACCCCTCTAGGTCATCGCAAAGCACCAAGCGATCTCCCTGTGCTATGCTGCTTCTTCCCACCAGCCAACTATTTTATATTCCGTAGTGTATATATGTCGATGCTACTCTCATTTCACCCCAGCTTCGCTCTCCCATCCCATATCCTCAAGTCTATTTTCAATGTCTACCTCTTTATTCCTGCCCTGCAACTGGGTTCATCAGTACCATTATTTTTTTTTTAAAGATCCCATATATATGCGTTAGCATACAGTATTTGTTTTTCTCTTTCTGACTTACTTCACTCTGTGTGACAGACTCTAGGTCCATCCACCTCACTACAAATAACTCAATTTCGTTTCTTTTTATGGCTGAGTAATATTCTATTGTATAAATGTGCCACATCTTCTTTATCCATTTATCTGTTGATGGACATGTAGGTTGGTTCCATGTCCTGGCTATTGTAAATAGTGCTGCAATGAACATTGTGGTGCATGTCTCTTTTTGAATTATGGTTTCCTCAGGGGATATGCCCAGTTGTGGGATTGCTGGGTCATATGGTAGTTCTATTTTTAGTTTTTTAAGGAACATCCATACTGTTCTCCATAGTGGCTGTATCAATTTACATTCCCACCAACAGTGCAGGAGGGTTCCCTTTTCACCATACCCTTTCCAGCATTTATTGTTTCTAGATTTTTTGATAATGGTCACTCTGACCGGCATGAGGTGATACCTCACTGTAGTTTAGATTTGCATTTCTCTAATAATTAGTGATGTTGAGCATCTTTTCGTATGCCTCTTGGCCATCTGTATGTCTTCCTTGGTGAAATGTCTATTTAGGTCTTCCGCCCATTTTTTAACTGGATTGTTGGTTTTTTTGCTATTGAGCTCCATGAGTCATTTGTATATTTTGGAGATTAATCCTTTGTCTGTTGTTTCATTTGAAAATATTTTCTCCCATTCTGAGGGTTGTCTTTTTGTCTTATTTATGGTTTCCTTTGCTGTGCAAAGCTCTTAAGTTTATTGAGTCCCATTTATTTATTTTTGTTTTTATTTTTGTTACTCTAGGAGGTGGGTCAAAAAAGATCTTGCTGTGGTTTATGTCAAAGAGTGTTTTTCCTATGTTTTCCTCTAAGAGTTTTATAGTGTCTGGTCTTATATTTAAGTCTTTAATCCATTTGGAGTTTATTTTTGTGTATGGTGTTAAGGAGTGTTCTAGTTTCATTCTTTTACATGTGGCTGTCCAGTTTTCCCAGCACCACTTATTGAAGAGGCTTTCTTTTCTCCATTGTATGTTCTTGCCTCTTTTGTCATAAATTAGGTGCCAATATGTGTGTGGGCTTATCTCTGGGAATTCTATCTTGTACCATTGAGCTATATTTCTGTTTTTGTGCCAGTACCATACTGTCTTGATTACTGTAGCTTTGTAGTATAGTCTGAAGTCAGAGAGCCTGATTCCTCCAGCTCCATTTTTCTTTCTCAAGATTGCTTTGGCTATTCAGGGTCTTTTGTGTTTCCATACGAATTGTAAAGTTTTTTGTTCTAATTCTGTGAAGAATGCCATTGGTAGTTTGATAGGGATCACATTGAGTCTGTAGATTGCTTTAGGTAGTATAGTCATTTTCACAATATTGATTCTTCTAATCTGAGAACGTGGTATATTTCTCCATCTGTTGATGTCATCTTTGATTTCTTTCATCAGTGTTTTATAGTTTTCTGGGTACAAGTCTTTTGCCTCCTTAGGCACATTTATTCCTAGGTATTTTACTCTGTTTGTTGCAATGGTAAATGGGAGTGTTTCCTTAATTTCTCTTTCTGATTTTTTGTTGTTGGTGTATAGGAATGCCAGAGATTTCTGTGCATTGATTTTGTATCCTGCAACCTTACCAAATTCACTGATTAGTTCTAGTAGTTTTCTAGTGGCATCTTTATGATTTTCTATGTATAGTATCATGTCATCGGCAAACAGTGACAGTTTTACTTCTTCTTTTCCAATTTGAATTTTTTATTTCGTTTTCTTCTCTGATTGCTGTGGCTAAAACTTCCAAAACTATGTTGAATAATAGTGGTGAGCGTGGACATCCTTGTTTTCTTCCTGATCTTAGTGGAAATGCTTTCAGTTTTTCACCATTGAGTATGATGCTTGCTTGAGTTTGTCATATATGACCTTTATTATGTTGAGGTAGGTTCCCTCTATGCCATTTTCTGGAGAGTTTTTATCATAAATGGGTGTTGACTTTTGTCAAAAGCTTTTTCTCTGTCTATTGAGATGATCATATGATTGTATTCTTCAATTTGTTAATGTAGTGTATCATGTTGATTGATTTGTGGGCATTGAACCATCCTTGCATCCCTGAGATAAATTCCACTTGATCATTGTGCATGATCCTTTTAATGTATTGTTGAATTCAGTTTGTTAATATTTCATTGAGAATTTTTGCATCTATTTTCATCACTAATATTCGCTTGTAATTTTTTTTTTGTTGATGTCCTTGTCTGATTTTGGTCTCAGGGTGACGGTGGCCTTGTAGAATGAGTCTGAAAGCATTCCTTCCTCTGCAATTTTTTGGAATAGTTTCGGAAGGATAGGTGTTAACACTTCTCTAAATGTTTGGTGGAATGCAGGGTTGTCAAAATGCATTTGAACTTACGAGATCATATTATAGTCATATAATAATCATATATAAGATTACTTAATGTTTTACGTATATAAACCTTATGGTAACCACAAACCAAAACTCTATAATAGATACACACACAAAAAAGAGGAATCCAAACATAACACTAAAGATAATCATAAATCACAGGGAAGAGTGCAAAAGAAGAAGAAACAAAGAAGACCTACAAAAACAGCCCTAAAACATTTAACGAAATGGCAATAGGTACATGCCTATCAATAATTAATTTAAATGTCAAATGCTCCAATCAAAAGACACAGAGTGGCTGAATGGATAGAAAAATAAAATCCATATATGTGCTCCCTACTAGAAACTCACTTCAGATCTAAAGATAGACACAGCCTGAAGGTGAGAAGATGGAAAAGGTGCTCTATACAAATGGAAGTTAAAAGAAAGCTGGAGTAGCAATACTTGTATCAAACAAAATACACTTTAGGGACTTCCCTGGCAGTCCAGTGGGTAAGACTCTGAACTTCCACTGCAGGGGATGCAGGTTCAATCCCTGGTCAGGGAACTAAAGTCCTGCATGCCTCACAGTGCAGCCAAAAAAAAGTACATTTTAAAACAAAGACTGTAACAAGAGACAAAGAAAGAGATTACATAATCATCAAGGGAGCAATCCAAGAAAAAGATATAACAGTTGTAAATATATATGCACCCAACATAGGAGCACTTAAAATCATAAAGCAAATATTAAAAGACATAAAGCAAGGAAATGACAGTAACATAATAATAGTACAGGACTTTAACACCCTACTTACATCAATGGACAGATCATCCAGGCAGAAAAATCAATAAGGAAACACTGGCTTTAAACAACACATTAGATCAAATAGACTTAATAGAGATATACAGAACATTCCATCCAAGGGCAGCAGAGTTCACATTCTTTTCACATGCTCGTGGAATATTCTCTAGGATAGATCACATGCTAGGCCACAAAACAAGTCTCAGTAATTTTTAAGAAAACTGAAATCATATCAAGCATCTTTTCCAAGCACAACACTGTGAGACTAGAAATCAACTATAAGAAAAAACTGCAAAACACAAACAACTGGAGGCTAAACAATATGCTACTAAACAAGCAATGGTTCACTGAAGAAATCAAAGAAAAAAATTCGAAAATACCTGGAGAGAAATGAAAATAAAAACACAATGATCCAAAATCTAGGGGACGCAGCAAAAGCAGTTCTAAGAGGGAAGTTTGTAGCAATACCAGCCTACCTCAGAGAACAGTAAAAATCCCAAATAAATAACTTAACCTTACACCTAAAGGAATTAGAAAAAAAAAAAGAACAAACAAAAAACAAAGTTAGTAGAAGGAAAGAAATCATAAAGATCAGAGCAGAAATAAATAAAATAGAGACTAAAAAACAATAGAAAAGATGAATTAAACTAAGAGCCAGTTCTTCGAAAAGATAAAATTGATAAACCTTTAGCCAGGCTCTTCAAGAAAAAAAGAGAGGGCCCAAATCAATAAAATGAAAAAAGAAAAGTTACAACTGACACAAAGGATCAAGAGATTACTACAAACAATTATATGTCAATAAAAATGGACCCCCTAGAAGAAATGGACAAATTCCTAGAAATGTACAATCTCCCAGGACTGAACCAGGAAGAAATAGAAAATATGAACAGACTAATTACCAGTAATGAAATTGAATCAGTGATTTTTAAAACTCCAAACAACAAAAGTTCAGGGCCAGATGACTTCACCGGTAATATTTTTTTAAAGATTATTTCTTTAGAGCTATTTTAGATTCACAGGAAAATTGAACAGAAGGTACAGAGATTTCTCATGCACTCCCTGCCCCCACACATACACAGCCTCCACCACAGCCAACATCCCCCAGCAGAGTAGTACATTTGTTACAATTGATGAACCTACAATGACACACCATCACCCAAAGTCCATAGTGTACATTAGAGTTCACTACTGGCATTGTATGTCCTATGGGTTTGGACAAATGTATAATGACATGTTTTCACTGTTGTAGTATCATACAGATTATTTTCACTTCTCTAAAAACCCTCTATGGTCCGCCTATTCATCCTTTCCTCCTCCCTAACCCCTGGCAATCATTGATCTTTTTACTGTCCCCATAATTTTACCTTTTCCAGAATGTCATGTAATTGAAATAATATAGTATGTAGCCTCTTTAAATACAATGCTAAAGGCACAATCTATGAAAGAAAGAACAACTCAGTGGTAAAATAGGCCCAAAACCTTAACAGACATGCCACCAAAGAAGATATACACATGGCAAATAAGCATATGAAAACATGCTCCACATCATAGGTCATCAGGAAAATGCAAATTAAAACAATAGTAAGATATCACAACACACATATTAGAATGGTCATAATCCAGAACACTGACAACACCAAATGTTGGTGAGGATATAGAGCAACAGGAACTATCATTACTGGTGGGAATGCAAAATGGTACAGCCAGTATGGAAGACAGTCTGGTGATTTCTTACAAAACTAAACCTACTCTTAACATGCAATCCAGTAGTCATACTCCTTGGTATTTACCCAAAGAAGTTAAAAACTTATGTCCACACAAAAACCTGCACGTGGATGTTTATAGCAGCTATATTCATAATTGCCAAAACTTGGAGCAACCAAGGTATGCTTCAGCAGGTGAACGAATGAAGAAACTATGAAATGTGAAATAAAATGGAGTCGCTTATGTCAAAGCGTTTTAAAATGGGGCAGAGAGAACATTAAGAAGAACAACATATACATCCTCCCCAGGTGGAGCCATGAACTTTCGAACTGGGCTGACACTAAATATTCAAAGCACTTCGCAAGAGCACCTGCAACTTTTCACAGTAATGAACTTTTTCTTCTCTCTAGCGATAGATTTAGCAGTCAATCTTGCTTAGCCAGGACTAGTTTCTGCCTGCAACTCTAATTAAAATTCTTTGTAATGCAAACCTTTCTTCTTTGCCTTTAAAAGCCCCTAACTTTGATTCCATAGTGGGACACTGTTTGGGTTGCTACCTGAATTTGTGTGTCCCGAATTGCAATTCTTCAATCCCAAATAAACGCCTTTTGCTTGATTATTGCCTCCTAAGTTTATTTAGTTGACAAAACTATGGTACATCCAAACAATTTGATATTGTTCAGCAATAAAAAATAAATGGGCTATCAAGCCATGAAAAGACACGGAGGAAACTTAAATGCATGTTACTAAGTATAAGAAGTCAATCTGGAAAGTTTTAACATTTTAAAACCTAGGGTTTTTGTAACCCTTTATGTTTAACTCGCAATCTTATTCTTAATTATGTGCAGTAGTTTTTATATAAAAATAATATTAATTGCTTTCATTTTCTCTGATTAATGTTGAATTGACTCTTAAGTTTAACATAGACTCTTAAGTTTAACATAAGTCTTCCTAAATAATTAACCCTATTTATAAACTTATTATTTAGTTTCTTGAAACATTTTAAGTGCATTTAAAATTAAAATATATCTGTTTCTCTAAAACACTTCACACACCTGCCATGGCAAACTTATAAAACTGACAAGTGAAATCTTTCTAAGCCTTTAAGCAATTACTGAAATTTAATAAATCTAGTGAGTGAAGTTTCTTAAGACTCAAGGTGGATGACTGCCAAATATTTTCTAGTGTTAATTCTCCCATTTTTTCCCTTTAACTAAAACCCCTGAGTTTTAGCCGGACACATGTCCACCCAACAGTAAGCTACATTTTACGGCTAGTTGAGGCCATGTGACTAAGCTGGGCCAATAGGATATAAGCAGATATGATGTGTGCTTCTTTAAGACACTTGCCCTGGACTCTCTTCTTTCCTACTTCCTACTTCCCTTGGATGTGGTGGTGTGCCAACATCATCCAGGCTGATGAAGATAACACCTTAGGCCATGGCAGAGCCAAAGCAGAGAAGGAGCCAATTCCCTAGAAGACCTCATATAGCAAAGCTGCTTGGCCCACAGCTCTGGACCACTCACCACTTGACTGTTACAGGATCATGAAGTAAATTCCTATCATCTTTGAGCCATCGTAATTTGGGGTTAGATTGTACCCCGATAATACAATTTCCAAAGACTCTCCCTAAGCTTAATTAACTATATACTCTTAAACGTTTCAAATTAAAATCACAAGTCTAATATGCCAGGTTTTCTAATATGTTAGATTTTCTTCAATGTTTCAAGGTTCTTTAAATAACACACAGATTATGATGATTAAAAACTTATTTCTAATCTTACTGCAAAAGGAATGCTATACAGTTGACCCTTGAACAATACAGGGGTTAGGGGCACTGATCCCTCTTGTAGTTGAAAAATCATGTATAACTTGACTCCCCCAAGACTTAACTACTAATAGCCTACTATTGACTAGAAGACTTACTGATAACATAAAAAATAGTTGATACACATATTTTGTATGTTATATGTACTATATACCATATTATTACAATAAAGTAACCTAGAGAAAAGAAAATTTTATTAAGAAAATCATAAGGAAAAGAAAATACATTTACAGTACTGTATTGCATTTACGATACCATAAATTTACGTCATCTGTTTACAAAATGAATTGCTTGTCATCAGTAGTGTCTTCGATGATACAAAACACTGTAGATGTTATATGTATTACTAAAACTAGACATCAAAAATGAAAAGATAATGTGAAACAAAAATTCATATTTATTTACAGGTATAACGATTCATGCATTGATAACAAAGACACAACAATATGATTGACTTATTATAGCCTAGTGTAATCGATATGAGATTGCCTCATGGTAGCCTATCTTATACACTAATGCGCAAATTGTTGTAAAATATCTATGGCATACAGTATTATAACAATGTTCATAATACAGTATTAGAAACATTGTTACAGAGACTTCCCTGGTGGTCCAGTGGTTAAGTCTCCGAGATCCCAATGCAGGGGGCCCAGGTTCGATCCCTGGTCAGGGAACTAGATCCCACGTACATGCTGCAACTAAGAAGTCTTCATGCTGTAACTAAAAAGATCCCACATGCTGCAACGGAGATGCCACAACTAAGACCTGCTGCAGCCAAAATAAATAAATATTTTTTTAAAAAAAGAAAATAGAAACATTGTTACATTTAAAAAAACACTTTCCTGTGATGAGGTCTTCATCCTCATCGCCTTCATGTTGAATAAGCAGAGGAGGAAGGGGAGGGTTGGTCCTGCTGTCTCCGGATGGCAGAGGTGGAAGAGGGGGAGGAGGGGGAAGGGGAGGCAGGAGGAGCAGGCACACTGTGTGTAACTTTACAAAAATATATCATAACTTCTGTCTGACTTCTTTGCTTTTTCATTTCTCTATAATTTAGTTTCAGTGTTGTTAAAGAAGTCAAAAGCAGTCTTCAGGGCTTCCCTGGTGGCGCAGTGGTTGAGAGTCCGCCTGCCGATGCAGGGCACACGGGTTCGTGCCCCAGTCCGGGAAGATCCCACATGCCGCGAAGCGGCTGGGCCCGTGAGCCATGGCCGCTGGGCCTGCACGTCCGGAGCCTGTGCTCTGCAACGTGAGGGCCACAACAGTGAGAGGCCCGTGTTCCACAAAAAGAAAAAAAAAAAGAAAAAAAAAGCAGTCTTGAATAATCGGAACTCTTTTTTTTTTTTTTTTTTAATTTATTTATTTTTGCTGTGTTGGGTCTTCGTTGCTGTGCGAGGGCTTTCTCTAGTTGCGGCGAGCGGGGGCCACTCTTCATCGCGGTGCGCGGGCCTCTCACTGTCGCGGCCTCTGTTGTTGCAGACCACAGGTTCCAGACGCGCAGGCTCAGTAGCCCCGTGGCATGTGGGATCCTCCGAGACCAGGGCTTGGACCCGTGTCCTCTGCATTAGCAGGCAGTTCTCAACCACTGCGCCACCAGGGAAGCCCAGAACTCTGCCAGAGTGTCTGATGTCAATTTGTTTCCTGGCACTGTGTCTTTTCTACATCTTCTTCTTCATCATCTGGCACTGGTTTGGAAGCGCTTGTCTCGATCAAGTCATCTTCTGTTAATTACTCTGGTGTGGTGTCTATTAGCTCTTGAACCTCTCCAAGACCCATATCTTGAAACCCTTCATCCTCACTTTTTTTTTTTTCCATGTCCACAGTCTCTTTCATGATTTCCTTGATTGGCTCCATTGTAAATCTTGTGAAGTCATGCTCAACATCTGGACACAGTGTTCTCCAGCAGG
>NW_006771034.1:1848060-1906643 GCF_000442215.2 Lipotes vexillifer
TTTGCGCTTGATGGCTGTCACAGCTTTTCTACAAAAACAATGGCATCTTCAGTGATGTAATCCTTCCAGATGTCCTTCATGATGTTCTCTCTATTGGGGTTCTCTTTCATAACATTGACAATCTTTTCCATAGAGTACCAGGTATAATGATCCTTAAAGGTTCTTATGATCTAGAGGCTGAATTAGAAATATTGTGTTTGGGGGTAAGTAGACCACTTCAGTGCCTTCGGTGTTGAACTCATGGGGTTCTGGGTGGCCGGGAGCATTGTCCAATGACAAAAGAATTTAAAAAGGCAGTCCCTTACTGGCAAGGTACTTCCTGACTTTAGGGATAATGCATCAATGAACCAATCCAGAAAAAGGGTTGTTGTTGTTCAAGCCTTCTTGTACAACCAGCAGTCCTGATCATAAACCCAGCTGCATTTGCACAGAACAGTAGAGCTAGCCTGTCACTTCCTGCCTTAGATCTTGGTGCTCACTTCTCTTCCTTACTAACAAATGTCCTTTGTGGCTTTTTTTTTTCCAGAATGGGGCCCTTTCTCCTGCATTTAAAACCTGTTCGGGCAAGTTTCTTTCTCCTCAATGACTTTCTTAATGGCAACTGGGAACTCATCTGCCTCTTGGTCAGCAGAAGCTTCTTCTCCTGCTATCTTGAACTTTTTTGAGCCAAATCTCTTTCTAAAATTATCAAACCATCCTTTGCTGGCATTAAATTCTCCTGTTTTAGATCTTTCACTTTCCTTTTGCTTTAAGTTGTCATATAATGACTGTGCTTTTCCTCAAATCACATTAGAGTCTGTAGGCGTGCCATTCTTATAGCAATCCTGCCCCCACACAATAGCTGCATTTTCAATACGAGATAAAAAGGTACTTCACAGAAGCTCAAGGTTTTCACACCTACTGGAGTAGCTGCAGCAATGCCTACATGAATTTCTTTTTCTTTTTTTACAGTGGTCCTTACATTGGATTCATTTATCTTGAAATGGTGGGCAACTGCCTCCTCTGTGGCACATGTCAAGCAATTCAACTTTTTCTTGTTAATGTCATGGCTTTCTTCTGCTTCTTGGGAGGACTTCCAGCATCACTAGTGACACTTTGTATGGGTCCCAGGGTGTTATTCAAGGTTTATGGTATTGCACTAAACACAATGAAAAGTAAACAAGAGCCATGAGAGGTCACTTTTTACTTTGAAACACAATTTACTGGAGAGAGGAACTGCTCACTTGGAAATGATGAGCATCACACTGCGTTTTTAAGTGGATATCACAACACTTGAAACACTGCCAAACAACGGAAGGTGGCTACAAATTGTTACAGTAGCGCAGTATGTGTTACAGTTAATTTTATGCAGTTATGAGTTAATACATCTTTAACGCATCTTTACATTTGTTTACATTTCTCTCAGCAGTAAATGGCACCATGTATGGTCTGTAAGTGTTTGTGTGCATATTTTGATAAATTTAACTTTTTATAATAGACTTGTGTTTATTTTATGGTAATAAATGATAAAATAGACTAACATCTATGTATATTTTGTGCATTCATGACTTACCTTTTTCTTTCTTTCTTTTTTTTTATATTTCTAGGCTACACAATTTGTCTGTGAGTTTTTTCAAATTGTTGCAAATCTCAAAAAAATTTTCCAATAAATTTATTGAAAAAAACCCTGCGTATAAGTGGACCAGCACAGTTCAAACCTGTGTTGTTCAAGGTCAACAGTATTTCATGGGATCTAAGATATCTTCAATTATAAGATTCATCATTATTTTATAAAATCGTTAAAGAAGTGCCACCCTTTATAGTTGTATGACACCATTGACTGTACAATGCACTACAATTTGCAAGATGTTAAAAATCGATAAAATATAGCAATACTCTGGTCTTGATTTAGCTCATTTTCTGTTCTGATCTCCACATTTTCCTGGGGTTTCAAAGTTACTTACCCAACAGCCAAGAGGAGGATATTTGCTATCTTGGGCCAACTTGCTCTAGCTGTGAGAGAGTCAGGATCCTGAATTAGTTACAGATTCAAGTTCTTGATAGAGAAGTGAAGACTGGAAGTGGATGTGGATGCATGGTACTTCCAGAATGATCCTGCCTGGGCAGCTGTGAATACTGGGGTTGGGAAACTCGAGTTGGAATCTACCTGCTGTGTCAAGAGGAATCTCTGCCTATACTCTTCACTTGGAATTTCATTTCATAACACTGCATCATGTGTTTTCTAGGTGGCTTCCAAGTTTCTCCTTTAAACTATTTTAATTGAAGCCTCTTTCAACTTTCTATCACCTGATTTGAGTAGACACACCTATAAATACATGCAGGCTCAAACCCACACACAGACAGCAGACTGCAGCTAATCTCTTATCTGTAAAATTAGGGTTAATTGAATGCTGTCTGCAACACTCTTTTTATGTCTTTGCCTATCTCAACGGCCATCATTTTGTAGTTATTACAATGAAAAAGCAGAAAACAGGAACTTACTAAAGGATTCCAGAGTATATCCTGGAATATAATCTGGGACAGGACGTGAGGCTGAGGCTCCTGAAGAAATAGATGTGACAGTTTTGGTGTCTCCGGAACTACGTGTATCTGTCTCTGCTCTGCTCTAGAAGTATCTTGTCTCTCTGCTTCTCCACCCCCCACTGTGGAAGATGGCTGGCCCATAGCCTGACTGTCCTGAGGACCCATGTGCTGAGTTCAAATGACTGCTGACATTGACCATCACCTTTGGTCTGAAGAAGGAATCTCACTTGAGATCCACCTTAGAAGGTGCATCCACCCTGAATCCAAGAGAGTGTGGCCATGAAGGACAAATGCTTGGTTCTCAGGGAAGAGTTGTCCTCAGAGGAGATCTCACCAAAGGTGGCTGTTTTGGGGCAGTAGAACTTGCTGGTAAACGGTACGGAGCCAAAGCCAGACTGCCTGGATCCAAACCCATGGTCCCATGGCTTAATGACTTTGTGACCTTGACTAAGTAACTGAATTCTCTGGGCCTCAATTTCTCCATCTGTAACATAATCATAACTAAGGCATAGGACTGTGGTCCTATGGGTTACACGGTAGTACGTGGAAAGCATGAGGAAAGCTGCCTGCCATGTGGGAAGTGTTTAACAACTGTCTGCTGTGTATTCTGATTGAAAAAACAGACAAATAAACAGATGGAGGTTGCATGAACTTGCTCCCCACCTCAGGTGCTAGAGTTATTGCATTCATTAATGAATTTATCTCTCTATATATATCTATCTAAATCAGATCTTCTGGTCTGGCTCCCACCTACCAAACCTGACAAGAGATTCCATCTCAGTCATGATTTGCCCCCTGGGACGTTGGTTCTCCAACTAGAACAAAGTGATGCATCCAAAGATAGGGGACTCCGTCCCTCCAGGCCAAGCACGAGTGTGGGGTTCACTGATGGACTCACCGTGGAGTGGTCACTATACTTGCTGGGGACTGGACACAATGGCAACCAAAACCATACACCTTTCTGCCTCTTGAAAAACTTAACAGGTAAAATCAGTGAGGCTTGTTGCTTGAGTGGCTGTGGAGGGGGGAGCAGAAGAAGGTGTCAGCAGTGCCTTCTGGGCTGTGGTGCTCTGTCATTGGATGGGTACTGGTGACATTTCGGGAGATGATGTGAGAGGGAAATCACAATTTTTGTTTAGGGCAGGAAACAGGAAGTTTGTCAGTGTACAGAATCAGGCTGCCCAGGTTCCAGCCCAGCTCTCCGCTCACCAGCTGCACATTAGGCAAGCCGCTTAACCTCTTTATCAGGTTTCCTCTCTGAAAATGAGGAAAGTACTGCTGTGAAGATGAAATTAGTTTATACACGTAAAGCATCTAAAAGGGTGCCTGGCTCTGTAAGTGTCAGCGTGTAGTACATAATGGGTTTGTGGTGCCTTTGAGACATCAGCAGCATGCAGGCTCTCCAGAGCAGGGGCTTAGTCTAATTGCTGTTGATCCTGGTCCTTGATACAACGCCTGACACAAAGAGGGCACTCAATAAATATTTGTTGGCAGTACAAGGTAGGATTTCGTCGATGGGGTAGACTTTGGGTATCAACTTGTGAGTCCCTGTATGGGTGGTACCCAAGCCTTTAGCTCAGAGGAGCCCCCAGGGACGGAGACTAGAGAAAAAAGAAGAGCCTCAAACTTGGGGCCTTGGGTTCCATTTGGGACACAGGTCTCTCCCATTTCTGCCCCCATGTACCCTCCCCCTAGGGAGTCCCTTCAGCATCATTCCCCTCAGGGGGCCTGGATCAAAAACATTCTAGGAGGAATTCAAAAGCAGTTCAAACCTTAGGATAAATGCTGGCCTCTCCATCCTAGTGTCGGGTGGAAAAGGGTGACATTCTCCTTTCCTGGGTCCACAGTTGTGCAAAACAACAACACTGCAACGTCATTTGTGTTTTATCTCCCTAATAATTCATCCTGCAGAGAGTCAGCTATAACACAGGCTGGCTGTCCTGTTCCTGTAGTCCAGCCCCTATTTTACTGCTCCATCCAGTACCCCCTCCCTCACCTCCCTCTACTCCCATCTGCACCTCTCGGGTACCAGAGACTGGTCTCTGCCACCGCTGGTGTGCCTTCCTGGGCCAGCTGTCAGCCGGTTTGCCTATCCGGAGTCTCCCAGAGGGGGACCTGCCCCTACCCCATGACACCATCCCCCTGCCTTTGATGAAGTTATTTCCCTATGGCCTGGGAGTCTACTCTTGGTGCACCAGGGTGGGACATTAACTAGAGTGGCCACAGGAGGCTGAGTGCCCCACCCTCATGAGCCTACCTACTGGGGGCTTCATGACTAGGGTCAGGGACAGGCTGTGAGAATAGCCCTCCAGAACGTTCTGGTAGCTTCCCCTGCTCACCATGTGCTACTCTTTTTTTTTTTTTTTTTTTTTTTTTGCCATCCGTGGCCCTCTCCCTGTTGTGGCCTCTCCTGTTGCGGAGCACAGGCTCCGGATGCACAGGCTCAGCAGCCACGGCTCACGGGCCCAGCTGCTCCACGGCATGTGGGATCTTCCCGGACCGGGGCACGAACCCGTGTCCCCTGCATTGGCAGGCAGACCCTCAACCACTGTGCCACCAGGGAAGCCCTCGTGTGCTACTCTTTAAAACTTGTGTTTAATAGGTTTTGCACATTTTAAATGCCCATACCTCAGGACGGCGCCCTACCTGCCCCACACCAAGGAGGGGGTCTAGTTTCCAGGGGAGGCCCTGCCTAGATAGATCAACAGATGAACCCCAGGCCACAGAGGACAGAGAGAGTCAGAGGGAGGACCAGGACAGCCTGGTTCTTGAAAAACCTGAGAAGAGAAGGTAGCTGTCAAATGAGATTTCAGGGTTTTAAAAAGTTGTTTTTGTTATATGTATTTTTCCATTGTAAGATCAATATAACCTCATTATGGAAAAACTGGGAAACAGGAAAAAAATGCCCATAATCCCACAATCTAAACACAGCCACTGTTGAGACTTTAGAGGTTCTTTCTAGACCTCTTGTGTGTTTTTATTTACATAGTTTTAATCATACTATACACATCATTTTGTATTCTGTTTCTTTCCTTGATATCTAATCAGCAGCATTTCCACGTTCTTAACTAATCTTCGTAACTAGTATTAAAACTGTTGTGTTATATTCCACCCAAGGAAATGCCATTGTCCTCTTAATCATTCCTCTGCTTTTGGCCATTTCACTTCACAATTTTTCATTCTTCATTCTTAAAACCAATCCCAAGATGAATGTCTTTGTGCATCGGATTTTTCTGCATTTAGGAATGCCTCCTTCACTTGGCCTCTCAAAGAAGAATTTCCCAAATCGTTTATGGTCTACAGCCACACTGTTTTCCGAAAGAGAGCACAGCAGTGTGGAACAGGCCTCAGATTAGAACCAGAACTTGGGGAAACTGAGATCCAAACGGCAAGGATCCTATGTTCTCAGTCCCCAAGAAACTGCAACCAAACTTCCCCAGAACAAGGAAGCATAAGAGGTCAGAGGATCTAGGAAGAGGAACTGGGAATGGCTGGAAATGCCTGATTTATGTGAAAATCTGTGCCAGAGAATGTGAGTAATAAGTCTAGACATGTAATTGCCCACGTGCAGATGGTGCACCTGGACCCCCCTCTGGCTGCACCACCTCAAACAGCTGATGGCTCACGTGCTGTACAGCAGAGGCTGGGTGGCAGAGGAGAGGTGAAGGCCACCATCCCAGGGGCATAATTTTTAGAGAAGCTCTAACCTCCTGGGAGATGGCATTGTAAGTTACGAAAAGACAGAAACTGTCCCATCCCTGCTTGTTCCAGGCTGCCTGCCTTGGTCCATTCCTCCCACCTCACCCCATCCTGGATTTTATCCTTTCAGCTTTCAGTCTTATTGGTCATTCTTTCATGCTTCAATTGTGTTCAATGGCAAAATCCTTTTGCCTCTGACATTGGTTCCTTCAAACCATGATTCTTGGTCCACCACCACCTCTCAGGCAGTTTTGGGTCACTTCTCTGCTTTGGCCTTTCACCTGCCTCCAGGACCCCTGCAGGCCCCTCCCTGGAGAGATCCCTCCCTAGGCTCCTCCTCATGCTGTCAGGTTCCATGCACTACCTAGACCCTGCTGCTGTCGACGTCTTCTTTCAGCCCAGACCTCTCTTTTGGGCTCCAGGCCCACATTTTGGCTGACTATTGACGTCTCTACCAGGATGTTCCAAATGCAACTCAGATTCAGGGGTCCAGCTGAACCCAGTAGCTCCCCTTTGGGTCCCATGTCCTGCAAGTGGCACCAGCAAACACCCAGAAATCTGCGACCCTCCTAGCCTTGATCTTACTTCTTACTTCCCATGCAACCAATCACCAAGTAACTCTCAAATCCATCTTATCCTTCTGACCTACCTCACTCCAGGATCCTTAAATTCACTCCCGATCACCCCTCACTGACTTGAATCTTCCTTCTTCTGCTCCCAGAGTGGCCTATCTCAAAAGTCAATCGGATCAGGTCCCCTCCTTATTTAAAACTCTAATTGGCTCCCGGAGCAAGGGTTGCTCTGGGGTAGTATTCCAAATCCATTCACTCATTCAGCAAATATTTACAGAGGTCCTACCATCTGACAGGCACTGTGCCAGCAGTGGATATACAGTGGGAAATAGAGCAGACATGGTGATATAAAGTTCAGTGCAATTCAAGGTCATCTATGAATGGCTTTCCCATACATATCCAGTTTAATCTCTCAATGCATCCCTGCCTTGTACCATACAGTTCCCCAAAAGTACCCACTTCCTTGCCTTCAATAAGTTGGTGCCTTGTATAGGCTTCCCCACTTATCTGGGTAATTATTATGTTCTTCCTAACACAGCTGCTTTCTCAGCTCCCCTTGAAAGTTTTCCCTAACACCCCACCGCAATCCCCCTTTGTATTCACCTCCCCTTCCTCTATGCCATCAGCACCTGTTTACCTCTATAATTGCATTTACTACACAGTATGGTGACATTGCTTACTTGTCTGTATTCTCTTTCCCACCCACACCCTGCACACACACACACACACACACACACACACACTCTTATAAGCTCCTTAAGTTAAGGGTAATTTTTATCACCCATACCCAACAATGCGTGGTACATAGCATTTGGTAAATGAACTATATACAGATAACATACATCATTCTTGTTGTTGAGTTAATATCATATTTAATGTACAGTTGAGCCTTGAATAACACAGGTTTGAACTGCGTGGGTCCACTTATACACAATTTTTTTTCACTGAATATATTAAATATTTGGGGGAGATTTGAGACAGTTTGAAAAAACTCACAAACTGTGTAGCCAGCCTAGAAATATCTTAAAAATTAAGGAAAAGTTAGGTCTGTCATGAATGCATAAAATATATGTAGGTGTACATACAACATACAAAATATATGGTAACTGACTGTTTATGTTATCGGCAAGGCTTCTGATCAACAAGGCTATTAGTATTTAAGTTTTGGGGGAGTCAAAAGTTATACACAGATTTTCAACTGAGCAGGGGATCAGTGCCCCTAACCCCAGTGCTTTTAAAAGTTCAAACTGTACTTATTTACACGATTCATTATAAATGCAAGTAACTATCTTGGACACTTTGGATGTAACATTTCATAAACTCCGGAGGGACTAGCTTTAAACTCACCTGTTCAGTGCCTAGTGAACAAAGTTTTCTTGAGTGTCTGCCATGTGTCAGGCATCATTCTGGCACTTGGGATGCGGCAAAGTTAGACAAAGTTCCTCTCCTCCTGGAGCTTGTATTCTAGTGGGGAAAGATGGACTATAAACACATAGGCAAATAGAAATCTCAGAGAGTAATAAGTGCTGTGAAGAAAACCCAAGAAAAATGGGAGAGAGCATTTGGGTGGAGACGGCGGAGGGGCACTCCAAATTAGCTAGAGGGATTTGGGAAGACCTCTCTTTTTCTCAACTTCCTCAACTGTGAGATGGGAATCTTAAGAACAGCTCCAAGGATGCTTGAAGGATTGCGTGAGAATATATGGAAGCAGCACTGACACTTCATAAAAAGTGTCATCATTGCAGGGTTTTAAATCAGGGAGAGAGGTGATCTAATTTTCTCTCTGAAAGGAATACTCAACTGCAGGTAGGGAATCAATTGCAAGACCAGAAAGGGCAGCAGGAAGTCCACACAAGAGGCTATTTTGATGGCAAGATGAAGCTTCTGATCCCAAGTATCCCTGTGATTTACTGACACTCCCCACTATAAAGGAGAGTTAGAAAACTTTCTGCTGGGTATGAAGAGCACGTCTGTGCCTGATGGGATGTTGAGAACATGTCCGTGTTTCCTGCATCTCAGAGGAATCACACAGCTGTCCTGTGTCAAGTTCTGTGGGGATCACACCTAGGCAGACGTTCACATCTGGTACTCCGGTGTGATTGTGTCTCTAATTCCTTTCCTGTCTCCTTGGGGTTTCACACTCGTCACTGTGTCTACGTATTTGAACACTTAAAGTTTCAACATCCCTCCTAGAGTTTCCCAGAGTCCCTAGAAGCTCCTCTGCCACTGTTACACTTTTAAGACTTTTAAAGATTTGATGAACCAAATAAAGAAGAATGTGTGCAATTCTTAGATTAGGTAACTAAGCACTCAGAAATGCACGTGTTTCTTATAAACCTGATCTACCTGCCACCTGTTAATGGTGAAGTTTTTGAATGCCATCAAGGTGAGATTGGCTTGATGTTGTCAAATACTTGTCCATTCAATGGCTGGACTGAAACATGAAAATTACAAACAGGTCTACTTCAGGGGACACAATAATACGTATGTTTGTTGAATGAATGAATGAACTAATTCTTGACTAATGGCACCCCCAAGCGTGGATGGAAGAAAGAAACATCTAGGGAATATTCTAAGTGAAGCTGCTCTAGACTACCATCATTGTGATCTTGGGTGGCTTGGCTCAAAATTCTGGGCTTGGTCTTTCCTTCCTCCCTCCCTCCCTTCCTTCTTTGTTTGTTTATTTTTAGTTATGCAAGTCATATATACAGCCCCGTCCACCCCCGGCATGCACACAGGCCTCTCCCTAGAAGTAACCACTGTTTTTAGGTTTGCATAGATGCTTCTGCAATTATTTCTATGTAATGAAGAAGCATATGTAGGTATATTTGTAGAAGTGTATGTATGAAGGTATATATACAAAAATATGTTGTATTATTTGTTTTGATATAAATGTATCACATTGTGTGCATCATTCTGCAATTTAATAATGGTAATAATATGTCTTCAAAAACTCTCCAATGTTGCTATGTATAAATCTACCTCATTTTGTTAAACTGCTACTCAGCATCTCAGCACACCATAATTTACATGTATCTTAATGTATTTAATCATTCTTTTTTCTTTTTGTAATTGTGTGTGTGAGATTGTGTGTGTGTGTGTGTGTGTGTGTGTATGTGTAAGAGACAGAGAGACAGAGAGAGAGGAGAGAGAGAGAACCCAAATACAGAAAAGGGAGAAAACAAAAATGTATAGTTTAATCGTTTGAGTGAACATCTATATAACCAGTTCAAAAAATAGAATATTACCAGCAGCCTAGAAGTCTCCTCAATATCCCAATCATCATTCTTCTCTGATAAAAGTGGCCATTATCCTGATTTTTATGGAAGGCACTTCGAATTAAAAAAAACTTTTTTTTACCTCCTAAGCTTATATCCCTAAACATTATAGTTTAGTTTTACTCGATTTTTGAATTTCATATAAATGGAATCTTGCAGTATACATTCTTTTGCATTTTGTTTCTTTCCTTCAAAGTTATGTTTGCAAGATTAATCCATGTTGTTCTATACAGCTGACGTTCATTCATTTTTATTGCTTACCTTATTTTATTTTATGACTATGTTACCATTAATTTATCCATCTTACTGTTATAGGACATTTTGACTGTTTAAAGTTTGAGGCTCCTGGGAACTTTCACTGGACATTCTTGTGCATACACATGTACATGCATTTCTATTGGGCATAGATATAGGAGTGGAATTGTAGGAGCATAATGTGTGTGTGTTTTCAAAGTTAATAGGTAATGCTAAACTGTTTTTCAAAGTGGTTGCAATATTTTTTCTCTAACTAGCTGTGTATGAGAGTTCTTTTTGCTTTATATCTTCATCAACACTTAGTATTATCAGTCTTTTTAATCGTAGCGATTCTGATGAATCTGTTGATTCTCACTGTGGTTTTGATTTGCACTTTTCTGATTTATAGGTATATTGGCCACTTGGATAATGTTTTTTGTGAGTTGCCCATTCAAGTTGCTTGCCTCTTTTTCTTCTAGTGTCTTTTTCTCATTGGTTTGTAAGAGTTGCTTTTTAAAAAAATTCCAAATAGTTGTTGCCCTTTCACTATGTTAATGGTATCTTTTGTTGAACAAACATTCTTTTTTTTTTTTTTTGCGGTAAGCGGGCTTCCCACCAGGGAAGCCCATACCTTAATTTTTATGTCAGTAGAGACTACAATGGAGGCTAGTGTAAAAGGGTGATGCTCTTTTATTATACAAGAGTTGACATATGAACAGTTTTTGTTGTGCTTTAATTTTTCCTATCTTAGGATGTTATTTTACTGTCTTATCAACAAAATATCTTCTTAAATTATTTTTGTGACGTTTCTATAGTTGTGAGTTTATATAGACTATAGGATTAATCTATTATCTCTCAATCAGTAGTTTTTAAACTGAGCCCTTCTGTATAATTATCACCATCTGAGTTCTATGGGAAGTTTGACAAGTCTTTGTCATTACCTGCAGAATGTATAGTTTGATTAGAGGGCACAAAATAATAAAACAGAAAAAGCATATAATTAAGGACAAATTGAGATATAAAGATAAAAATATATAAATATCCGGAGAAGAAAGAAATTAGTGCAGAATGAGATAATCATCAAACAAGACCAAGAAACTTGTATGGAAGCTTAATGGATGAGTGTCATTTGAAAAGGAGAGAAGTGAAGTCTGGCTTTTCAGATGAGAGAAACAACAATGGAAATGGTGTTTGTGAGACAGTAAAGATTCAGGCCTGATTATATTTAAAGTAGACCAGAGTCAGAAATTAAAAGAGAGACATCACTACAGATCCTATAGGCATCAAAAAAAAAAAAAAATCCAAATATCAAAATAGATTCAAGAAAACATTACCTGAATAACTGTTAGAGAAACTGAATCTGTTGTTTAACACTTTTTCCCACGGTCAAACTCTGTTCCCTGAAGTCTTCAATGGTGAATTTAAACAAACATTTAGAGAAGAAATAACATCAGTCTTATACCTATGGTCCCAGAAAATAGAAAAGGAGGAATTTTCCAAAACTTGTTATATGAGGAAAGCATAACCTTGGTGTCAAAACTTGACAAGGGCATTACAAGAAAGGAAAATTCAAGCCAATCATACTCTAGAACTCACAAGCAAAAATCCCAAACACTGACCAACCAAATCCAGCATTATGAAAAGATAATATCATGATTAAATTTGTTCTGAGAATAACATTAGAAAATAATCAATGTAATTTGCCACATTAACAATAAACTATGAGTATCCCAGAGATTTGGAAAAATCTTTTGATAAAAGTTATCATCCATAAAAGTTTTTTTTTAGAAAATTGAGAATGGAAGAGAACTTAATGTGGTAAAAGTTAGCTAGAAAAAAAAACTATAGCAATAGCAAACATCATACTTATTGGATGAAATGTTGCAAGGTTACCCTTTGAAAATGGGAATAAGGCACAAATGTCCACTCTTATTCCCATTCAATGTTGTGCTGGAACTCCTAGCCAATGTAGAAAAACAAGATAAGGAAATGAAAGATATACGAATTAGAAAGGAAAATATAAAACTCTCATTATTTATAAACAGTGTCATAGTATGTGTCAAAAAACCTACAGGTATTGAAATGCAAAGGGCCAAGAACTGCAAAGCACTCTTAAGAAGAGTAATAAGGCAGAAGGATTTGCTCTACTGGATATCAGGCTATAAAATCACACTAATTAAAATAATGTGTATTAGTGGATGGATAGACAGATGTTTCAATGGTATAATAGAGGAATCTAGAAACAGACTCATGCATATTTGGACCCTGGGTATTTGACACAGCTCTCTTCAATAAATGATACAGGACAATGGATATCTACATGGAAAAAAAAAAAAAAGAAACTCAACCTATATCTCACAGCATACATAAAATTCAGTTTCAGATGGGTTCTAGATCTAAATGTGAAAGGTAAAACCAACCTTCTACCTTTGATAATATAGTATATACTCTTTTCCTACTTTGGGGTAGAAAAAGCCTTCTTCAACAGGACGCATAATGCATTAACCATTAAAATAAAGATTGATAAATTGTACTTTATTAAAATTAAGAATTTTTGTTCGGGCTTCCCTGGTAGCGCAGTGGTTGAGAGTCTGCCTGCCGATGCAGGGGACACGGGTTCGTGCCCCGGTCCGGGAAGATCCCACATGCCGCGGAGCGGCTGGGCCCGTGAGCCATGGCCGCTGAGCCTGTGCGTCCAGAGCCTGTGCTCCGTAACGGGAGAGGCCACAACAGTGAGAGGCCCGCGTACCGCCAAAAAAAAAAAAAAAAAAAAAAAAAAAAAAAAAAAAAAAAATCAGGTATGAATTGAATAAGCTTACGTGGTAAAAGGTTAACTTTACAGTTCATTTAAACTGAGGAGGAAATAAGCAAAATGAAACTAAAATAGAGAAGAAGAATTCTAATTGGAACTAAGAAAAACCCCAATGTTTTATTACAAACTCTGAAGAATATTATCCAGATATGATGCAATATGGATTAAATTGAAAGAGAACTCCAGGAGTCACTACACAGTTCCACAGTGTATGGACCTACTTCACTGGGACAGGTAAACCCATTTGGAGAGCCATTGGAGAAGGAAAAACATGAAGTCATTGGAAATACTACAGAAAACATGAAGAAACTTCCAAAAAGCATCTTGTTTTCACCCTTGTCTTAGTCTGTTCAGGCTGCCATAACAAAAATACCATCGACTAGCTGGCTTATAAAAAAAGGAATTTATTTCTCATAACACTGTAGGTTGAGAAATTCAAAATCAAGACACTAGGAGAGTCAGTGTCTGAGGAGGGCACTCTTTCTGGCTCATAAAGTTGTCTTCTTGCTGAGTCATCATGCAAGTTCTCTAGGGTCTTTTTTATAAAACACTAACCATATTCACAAGGGTTCCACCATCATGACCTAATCATCTCCCAAAGGCCCCACCTCCCAGTATATCACATTGGGGATTAGGTTTCAGCATATGAATTTTGGGGGGACACAAATATTCAGTCTATGGCAAATTTTACATTCACAAATCAAGCTACCACAAAAATAGAAAAGATACCTTGGAAGTTTAAAAAAAAGTACATCAAAAAAACTTCAGTGGGGATGCTGAATAGTAAAAAGAACATTTATGAAATTCAATGCATGAATAACTAAAATTTTTTTCAAAAAACAGACCAAAGAAATAGACATTTTAAGACTAAGATATGAAATATGAGGAAAGATCTAAGAGAGTTAGCTACTTAAATCAATTCCAATAGACAATAATTCACTTGGAAGAGAACCCATAATCCAATTAGTAATAAAAGAAAATTCTCCTACGCTAAAGAAAGACTTGGAGCTTCACATCAAAAGAAACCAACAAACACTAGGCAGGAACACTAAATAGAAGACAGTCAACTAAAACTGCTATTGTGAAATGTCTTTTATTTTCCCCAGTTTTATTGAGGTATAATTAACAAATAAAAATATACATATGTAAGGTATATAAAGTAATGATTTGATAGATGTGTACATTGTGAAATGATTACCACAATAAACCTAATTAACACATCCATCACCTCACATAGGTACCTTTCCTTGCTTGTTTTTGGTGAGAACACAAGATCTATTCTCTTAGCAAATTACACATATACAGTACAGTACTGTTAACTGTATTAACTGTTATTAACAGTATAGTCAACATGCTGTGTATTAGATCCCTAGAACTTAGTCATCTTATAACTGAAAGTCTGTACCCTTTAACCAACATCCCCCATTTCCCCCACCTCCCAGCCCATCAACCACCACGCTACTCTCTGTTTCTATGAGTTCAACTTTTTAAAATTCCACATATATGTGAGATCACACAGTATTTGTCTTTATGTATCTGGCTCATTTCACTTAGCATAATGTCATCCACATAAGGTTCATCCACATTGTCACAAAAGAGACATGAAGAGAAATGTCACATGAAGAGAGAATCCTACACACTTCCAAACAAAAATAGAAGACTGTGTATTGAGGACTGACACTGAAATTCTCATCTGCAGTTTTCAAATGCTAGGAGAGTGAAACAACATTGACAGAATTCTGCAGGAATTCTAGAGCCAAACCATGATTCATGTGTGATAATAAAAGGAAGATGGGCTTGGACATACAAAGATTCAAATTACGTACCACCCCATGTACTTTCTGAAGGTTTTACTTAAAGAAGTTCTCTAAACCAATGAAAACAGATCAGAATAAAGATGACAAGAAAGGGAAGCTTTTGTATATACTAAATATAATAGGTAACATTTATTGAGCGCTGACTATAGATCAAACATGATGATCAAAGGGAGAGACTTTTGGAATGCAGGAAAATAGAGCATTCACATGCCCTTACCCTTTCTGAGAAAATTACTTAAGAATATACTGTACCCAAATAATAAAAAAGAATCTGAATCAAGAAAGAAGTCTAGTATGTAATAGTAATAATAGTGATAGTCAACATTTATTGAAGGCTTACACTGATGAAAGCACCACTATTCTAAACAACTTTACATTTAATATCTCATTTAATTTTCCCAATATCACCATGGGTATGAACTATTATTTTCCCCGTTACACAGATGAAGGAATAAGAATAATTTGTCCAAGGTTAAACAGCCAGAAGGGTGGCAGAGCTGGTTCTTTGGACCCAAGAAGTTGGCTACACAACCAATGCTCTTACCCATCTCTTTACTCGATGGTGAACATGGATGGAAACCATTTGTTCGATTTTTCTAGGTGCTACAGTTACAGGAGGAAATAAAACAAAATATGTATCACATCTGCATGCTTCTGGACATAAAGTCAACAAACATACATGCTCTATAAAGAGAAACAATGTAGGGTAAAGAGAGTGAGTGGAAGGAGCTGCTGTTATAGACTGGGGATTGGTCAGAGAGGGCTTCTCTGAGTTGACACTGAAGCAAAGACCCAAATGAGGTGAGGGAGGCTACGATGAGGCTATGGGGGGGGCAAGTGTTCCAAGCATCATAAGGCACAGATGGTCTCAGAAAACTGAAGAAACAATAAGGAGGTGAGTGTGGCTGGGGTCAAGTGAAGTCAAGGAGAACAGTGGGAGGGGAAGGAGAGAGGTATTAAGAAAGCAGATCACCTAAGGTCTTCAGACCATAGGAAGGACTTTGGATTATACTTTAGTGTGATGGGAAACAATAGAAAGGATCACTCTGTCTTGGGTTTGGGGACAAGAGTGTAGGGAGGCAAGAGGAAACGAATCAAGATAGATAAGCGTCTATTGTGATAATCCAGAAGATATGTGACATTGTTTTGGACCAGGATGATATTAGTAGAGGAAGTGGAGATTTACATTGAAGATAGAAAAAACAGAATTTACTATTGGATTGAATTTGTAGAGTATGAGAGAAAGAGAGAATTCAAGTCTGATTCTTAAGTTTTTGACCTGAGTAACTGGATTAATACGGTGCCATTCACAGAGATGGAGAATATCAGAGGAAGACCAAGTCTGGGTATGGTTTTGGACATGCTAAGTTTGAGATGCTTTTTGAACATCCAAGTGGAGATGTCAAATTGGCAGGTGGAGTTCAGGGAAAAGGTCAGGATTGGAGATTCAAAACTTTTGAATTATCTGTGAAAGATGGTGTTTAAAGCCATGGGACTGGGTGAGATCACCTAAAGTGTGAGGTAAATGGAGACAGGAGAGGTCTCAAGACTCAGTCTTGGGGCACTGCAATATTTAGAAGTTAGGAAGAAGAGGAGAATCAAGCAAAAGAGAATGAGAGGAAGTCTCCTGGAAGTGAGAGAACACTGGGATTCTGTGGTGTCAAAGAAGCCACAGAAGAAAAGTGGCTTTAAGAAATCAATAGAAAAAATCATCAATAGTGTTGTTACATGACTTAATTTTAAATTGTTTCATGGAGGCTTAAAATAGAAGATAGTGTTTTTCAAAAATCCCTAAACAGTCTGAGGACTAGTTTGAGATGGTAGTTAAGAGACAATGTGTATAAAACAAACAAGGTACTGGGCAGTTAGCACTCAACAAGTAATAAGTGTATTATTTTTTCCACTATCATTATTAACAAAAATTTAGGTTGTAGAGAGGTGAGTAGGGAGAGTAAGAATATGTTCAATTCTCAGATTGTGGAGATAATAGAATGGAAGGTGATTTATAAAGGCTATTTCATTCTCGATGTTGATAGATAAATGTAGGTTAAAATAGGTTTGTTAAAAATTTAAGAGTATCTAATAGTAAAAAATTGTTCTCCAATCTCTTTTTTTAAATTCCTTTAAAAAAATTTTTAAATTGAGATATAATTTACATACCATAAAATTCATCTTTTTAAAGTGTACAATTTAGTATATTTTAGTATATTCACAAAGTTGTGCAACCATTACCATTACCATTACCATTATTGTATTTTAATCACCACTAAAAGGAAACGCCATACCCATTAGCAATCATGCCCCATTTTCCCTCCCCCCACTGCCCCTGGCAACCACCAATCTACTTTTTGTCTGTATAGATTTGCTTATTCTGGCTGTTTTATATTAATGGAATCATACAACATGTGTTCTTTGATGTCTGACTTCTTTCATTTAGCGTGATGTTTTTAAGATTCATCCATGTTGTATCATGAATCAGTACTTCATTCTTTTTAATAGCTGAATAATATTCCATTATATGAATATAACACATTTTGTTTGTTCATCTTTTGATGGGCATTTGGGTTGTTTTCACTTTCTGGATACTATGAATAATGCTGCTATGAAGTTCACGTACAAGGTTTTGTGTGAACATGTGTTGTCATTTCTCTTGATTATGTATCTGAGAGAGGAATTTATGGGTCATATGGAAACTATGTTTAACTCTTTGGGGAAATGTTAAACTCTTCCAGAGCAGCTGCCAGATTTTATATTCCTATCAGTAATGTATGAGGAGTTCAGTTTCTCCATGTCCCTGTCAACACTTGTTATTGTCTGTCTTTGATTATAGCCATCCTAATGGGTATGAAGTAGTATCTCATTGTGGTTTTTATTTGCATTTCCCTAATGATTAAAGTTATTGAGCATATTTCCATGTGCTTATTAGCCATTTGTACATCTTCACTGGAGAAATGTCTACTCAATTCCCTTCCCATTTTTAAATTGGGTTATTTGCCTTTTTTTATTGTTAAATTGTAATAGTCATTTTATATTCTAGGTGCTAGACCTTTATCAAGTACATGATTTGCAAATATTTTCTCCCATATTGTGGCTTGTCTTTTCACTTTCTTGATAGTGTACTTTGAAGCACAGATTTTTAAAATTTTTGATGAAATCCAACTTATCTATTTTTCCTTTAATTGCTTGTGGTTTTGGTGTCATATCTAAGAAAAAGTTGCCTATTCCAAGTCATGAAGATTTACACCTATGTGTTTTTCTAAGAGTTCTATAGTTTTAGCTCTCACACTTAAGTCTTTGATCCATCTTGAGTTAAATTTTGAAGATGTGTGATGTAAGAGGTACAATTTCATTCTTTTACATATGTGGATACCCAGTTGTCCCAGCACCATTTGTTGAAAAGATTATTTTCCCCCAGTGAATTGTCTCTGCGGTGTTGTTGAAAATCAATCGACCACAAATATATGGGTTTATTTCTGGACTCTCAATTCTATTCCATTGAATTCTATCCTTAATGCCAGTATCACACAATCTTGACCACTGCAGCTTAAGTTTAAAAATTGGAAAATATGAGTTCTCCAACTTTTTTCTTCTTTCTCAAGATTGTTTTGGCTATTATGGATCCCTTGCACTTTCATATGAATTTTAGGATCATCTTGTCAATTTCTTCAAAAAGCAGCATCTGGAATTGTGATCAAGATTGTATTGAACATGAAAATCTATTTGGGAAGTATTGCCATCTTCCAATCCATAAACATAGGTGTCTTTCTATTTATATGCGTCTTCCTCAGTTTCTCTCAGCAATGTTTTGTAGTTTTCAGTGTACAAGGTTAGTACTTCTTTTGTTAAATCTATTTTTAAGTATTTTATGGATGCTATTGTAATTGAAATTGTTTTCTTAATTTCATTTTTGGAATGTTCATTGCTATTGTATAGAAATACAATTGATTTTTGTATACTGATCTTGTATTTTTTGTGGATTCTTTAGGATTTTCTATATACAGGACTTTTTTCCCTTTAGTTCTTTACCCATGGTTTCCTTCAGTTTTTAAAAACATATTTAACATAGCTGGTTTACTTTGCGTGGTAAATCCAATGTCTGTGCTTCCTCAAAGACTGTTTCTATTGACTGCTTTTCTTTCCTGCGTGTGGGACATACTTCCTTGCTTCTTTGTATGTCTCATAATTTTTGGTTGAAGACCAGACATTTAAAATAATATAATGTAGCAACTCTGGAAATCAGATTCCATCCCAGGTTTTGTTGTTGTTTGTTGTATGTTTGTTTGTTTGTTGAATTTTCTGAAGTAATTCTGTAAAGTGTATATTGTTTGTTGTATGAGAACACCGAAGTCTCTGATTAGTGATCAGTTAATGATTCAACAGACACTTCCTTAGATGATTGGAACCAACAAAGCTCCCAGTTTTTGCCAAGAAGTTCTGTGGGTGTCTTGGGGGGACACCATCAACATTCAGTCAAGCACTTTACAACTCCATCTTAAGCAAGGGTGAGAACTAGGACCTCCTCAGGTCTTTCCTAAACACACACACACACACAAACACACACACACACACACACAGCCCCGGGCATGCACACAACCCTACTTTTGCATGACCTTCTAGACTCCCAGGAATATGGTGGAGATTTCCAAAGTCCCCTATGGGTATCCATTCCCCAGATTTTCCTTTTAAGCTTTTTGGTTAGCCTATTGTTTGTCCCAACTCTTATTCCACTCTCTCAGGCTGCCATGATGTTCAACAATTGCCTCTGGTATTTTCAACACACACCCCTGGGGAAAAGGCTGCTTGCACTAGATGAGCTCTGAGTGGGATAAAATAAAGACAGCATTGCAAGGGGGGTCTTCCAAAGAACCATCAGCCAGGTCAAATTATGACAGTTCTCTAAGGATGGGGCTTTGAAGGAGCTTCAACCCCATTCTGCCCCCTCCTGAGGCTGCTGGGCTGCTGTGGTGCTGGGGAGGGAGTAATGGAATACAGCAAGAGAAAATGACACAAAGCTCATTGTTCTTACCAGGATTCAGCTATTTTTCTTGAATAAATGCTCCCAGATTGCTGCAAGCTTTTGGTTGATTTCCAGAGTTCCGAAAATGTTGATTCTAACATTTTTGCCAGTGTTCTTGTTGCTTTTATGGAGGAGAGAATTTTTGGAGGTCCTTACTTCATCATTTTTGCTGACATCCTAGAATATAATTTTGTTGGAGACTTTCAAACCTCTAGAAGTGTGCTGTCTAGGTAGCCATTAGCCACATGAGGCTAGTGAACCCTTGAATGTGGCTAGTGCAAATTGAGATGTGTTGTAAATATAAAATACATACTGGATTTCAAAGCCAACACAATAAAAAATGAATTTTAAATTCCTCTTAATAATTTTTACTTTGAATATATGTTGAAATGATAATATATTGATTATCTTGGATTAAATAACACATATTATTAAAATAAATTTCATCTTTTGAAAACCTTTTATAATGTGTGTGGTAGTCAGAATTCTAAGATGATCCCCAATGAGTCATGCCTTTGTGACTCCTAGAAAACTTTAAATTGCATATGTGGCTCTAACTATATTTCTATCAGTGTTTGTCTAGAATGAAGAAAGTACAAAGGAAACTACTAATCTGGTAAAATAAAACAAAATAAAATCTATTAAAAATTAGAAGGAAACAGCAAGAAAGAATACTAAACAGAAAATGTAAAACATGATTATAGGAATGAGACTAAACATATTTGTTAGATTCTGTATGATGGAATACTCTGCAGATATTGAAAAGACGGGCATTGTCGTGACTGGCTCCTGAGACATAGACTCTGAGATGGAGGTTTGCAGGCCAGACTTTTACTGGGAAATGCCCTCAGAGACAACACCTGTGCAGGAGTGACAGCAGTAGGAGGGCACAAAATGAGGAGTTAAACTGAGATGCAATTGGAACAGGGGTCCCAGCTGATCCCACAGGAGACTCTGGAGCTGGCTGAGAAGGCTTTTCAGAGTGAAGGCTGAGCCTTTATACCTTGCCCTGACCAGCCCCTGGATATGAGCTGTCCCCTGGGAGAAGGTGTTATTTTGGCCAAGGGCAATTCCAGGGGAAGGACTTAGCTGTGATATGTCACCAATCAGCTTCCAGACAGCTGGGGAAATGAGTGTCTCGACTCTGAAGCAGGATCTAGGGAGCTTCCACTATGGAAGTTCTCTGCTATACATTAAGTGAAAAGAAGCAGATCTTAGATACTGTGGTTCATGTGTTAAGTATTAAAATATATGTTTGTATACAGGCAAATCACTAGCAGAGACTCTTTGGGGAGGGCTAAATAAAGTGTTGGCAGTGGCTGGCATGGGGAAAAATATGTGCTTTCAGCTATTCTAATTTTTTTTACAATGATCATATATTATGGGTGAACATATGGAAATTCACGAGAGGTTTCCAGTACAGGCAATACCCTATGGTGATCAAATGAGATTCAGGATTAAAAAGCTGCAACTTAGAATTGCTTTCCGAATTTTGCCTCCAACGTGCCCCAAGACTCTACAAATAGACAATGATCTGGATAGTTATGACATTAAAGAAAATGATCCCATTTTCATTGAATTCCTACTGGGCCAGATGGCACCTGCCTCACTGTACAAACCTCATCTTTTTTAGGCCACATGTCTGCTTATTTTATCTGATTGAATTATTTCAGTGACTTTCTTACTACCAAAGAAAAAAAATAGCCAACATTAATTCTGGTCCTTGTCAATGAAGGGTCTTCTCTCAACTGAGTTTTCTCAATCACCTAAACAAAGATAATGGTTAGGGGCTCCTTTCATCCTGAAAGAACCATGGAGACTTTTCCAAGCAAGGGAATGCATGGCACCTCCCACCACCTATGTGGATGAAAATTTGTTTTAATTGCCCATAAGCTGGGATGACAACTATTTAATGATCAGTGTGGCAACAGGCATTGATCAGTTAGCATGGACACAGACCCTTGGGGATGTTGCAAAGTGTCCAGTCAATGGTTATTTGGCAACAAACGTGAAAGTAGCTCAATATTTTAATAGACTGAGCTGTACGTGCCAAATATCAGCCCTGACCACAGGTGCAAATGCAGGCACATGACGGGGAGGGCAGGTCAATTAAGCTTACTGGGTGAATGAGTGGCCCCAAATCCAAAGTGGCTTAATGACCCTTCTGACTTAAGCTCTGGAACATGTCAGATGGATAGGAAAGCACACGCACGTCGTTCACTTATGACTCGCCCACTTGCTCCCCATGATCCAACCTGAGTCACCAGCGTCTGTAGGTTCGTCATGCACTTCAGCAAAGATAAGAGGTGCCCAAATAAAGGATGAACAGTCTCCCCTTGATGGAAAGTCCGCGTGTGCGCTGCCATCTCCAAAAGACCAGGAGTGGGAGGCAGGAAAAGGAAAGGGGAGGGTGGTTATTACACTTTAAAATTCCTCCGGACTTGTAGTAAATTGAAACATTGTTTTCAGGAATTGTAGGTATTTCCAGGCGGGAGAAATATGAGATCAGTTTGATCACAGTAATGTTGACTTTAATTTTAACTAGTGTTCCTTGGGCAGAAATCTAAAACCATTGTGGACAAATGGATGTTCTAAAACACCTCACCGTGGGCAGAGCACTAAAGGTTTAGGACGTACTGCTGCTTTTTATTTAAATTGAAGAACTGCACCAGCCGTCTCTTTCCGTCTCATCCGACCTTGGTTATTAGACCCCTTTATGTGTCAAATCACCTGACGAGACTCGCCAAGGTCCCACCTCCACACTGAGTCCAAATCTCCTCATCAGCCATCATCCTCCTCTCTGAGTAAAAGCCATCTCGTTGGGTACCATCCTTCTGACCAATACACACTCTTCCCTGAGTACTAACCTCCTCCCTGGCTCCCACCCCTTCTCTGGGTGCTAATCTCACTGGGTGCCATTTCCCGCCAAGGACAAGTACTCTCTCATGCTGCCTGAATGCGTATTGCCTCCCAACCAAGAACAAAAATCACCCACCTCTATGTGGCCTTGACAGTTGACCAAGTACGTTCATTCACAAGGTCTCCTTTGCCCCTCCCCCATCGCCTTGGGAGGAAGTGAGAGTAGCATCCTCCATTTTACAGATGAGGAAATGAGAACTCAGCAAGGGTAAAATTCCATTCACATCCTCATCTCCGGACCCTGGTCTCCTGTTCTTTTCACGGTGCTCTGCAGCATCATGGCTCCCACAGAGTGTAGACTTTTGTGCTCATTAGCTCCACCTGAAGAGGACAAGCATGTGCCCATACCCCCACGCTGCTCTCACATTCCAGAACCACAGGGTGCCAGCTCTCAGGGTGCCTGGCTTGGGAAGAGATGGGGAGGTGTGTGTGCCTGAAAGGAGTTGCCCTGCTGTTCCCCTCCCTCCCTTCCAGATAAGGTGAGAAGACAAAGAGATGATGGTAGGTCAAGCATGTATTGTCAAGCCTGGTACAACAAATGGCTGGCATTGTTACGAGTTCAACCTAGAATATGCTCTGGGAGCAAAGTCTCATGTAAACCTTGCACAGCACTTTCCATGCCAAGGAGAGTTATCCGAGCAGTTGCACCTCTCACTCAGGGTCAAGCCTGGGGCCTCTGTCCAAATACCTTCCTTTGCAAGGCCATGTACCATGCCTCCCAGGAGGCTTCCACTTTTGTGCAAGCTCATGCTTGTACCACACTCTGTGCTCACATTCCACAGCTTTTATGACTGCACAGCAGGGAGAGGACTTGTCCCACCATGTGCAAAGAGGTCTCCCAGATGGACATCCGGCCAGGCCCAGCAGGGGAGCCCCATTCAGTCACTGCCAAGGGACCATCCCTGAGTTCCAGGACTAACAATCAGGACAGGTCCAGCCCCCCTGATATTGTACAAGACTCTCCTTGGGCCCAAAGGGTCCCAAATGACAGCCAGAATCTTGAGTTCCCAAGGTTATCAGTATGGCCAGCAGACCATGGAAATATACCAGGGTGTATACAGATGTAAACTCAGAAGTGTCAAATGATGTACCAGAATTTAACACGTGCTCACACGGAAGGTGCGTGCTTGGAAGGTTACATGCTATGCAGCTACTACTATGTGGATATTATAAATGGGAAGGGATGAGAGAAGTGTTTTAGCAAGCTGATGGACCATTTTTTTAAGATCAGTGATCTGAGCAGGTTTGAGAATCATGGGGGAATAAACCAGCTGACCCCCAAATTCCAGATCCTCTTTCAGGTGTCAAAACTTGGCTCACCGAGGTTGCATCTGGAAAACAACTGCCTCTTTGTTCTTGAGCTTAACCTCAGAAGACTTCTGGAATCTAGAGGGATCAGGATTGGAAGGGGCCCTGGAACATTTTCTTTAGGTGAAAAAAAAACAAAACAAGAATAACAATAACAGCAACAAGAAAAAATTCCAACAGATCTGGCAGGATTTTCCCCTCTCTTTCCTTGGTCCCTTTTCTTTGACTGTTTTATCAACTACTGTTAGTGGGAGGCATCTGGGCTACTGGTGTTTTTCTACTTAGAGGAGCAAGAAAATTCCATTAACTGAAGAATAATATGGTTGACTGCCCCAACAGGAAAGGCATTCAGAATGCTGCATTCATGCTTTCTGTGTCACTGTCAGGACCCCGAGGTCTAGACTTGCTGGCTCCTATTCCCTGGGTCGTCCAGGTCTCTGGGGGTGTGACTCTCATCTACAGAGAAAGTACAGTGAATGCTAATGGAGTGCCCACAGGGACAGATGGAAGAGAAAAGAGGGTGGGGGCAATTAGGCAGGTGAATTCTTTCTTTTTCAAGAAAAGAAAATGAAGGGGGAAAAAAATCCAGGCATAAATCTATCCTGGAGCTCATGCTGAGGACCCTGGAAGTACAATCAGGTCCTGGAATCAGCCAGAAAGGACCGAGGAATTGACTCCCACCAATCCCTTACTTTTTGGGGTGAACGATCTCAGCCTTCTTATTTGTATTGGTGTTTAAAAAGAGGACCAGGTAACATGCTTTGTTGGTGGACATGTAAAGTGGTATAATCACTGTGAAAACTGGAAGTTTTTTATAAAGTTAAACACACACTTGCTCTATGCCCCAGGAATTCCATTCCAAGGTATATGTACTCAAGAGAAATGAAAACATAGGTCCTTACAAAGACCTGTATAAGAATATTCCTGGCAGCTTAAATCAGAAGAGCTTCAAATAGCAAACAATTCAAATGTATCAAGAAGTAAATGGATCGGGCTTCCCTGGTGGCGCAGTGCTTGAGAGTCCGCCTGCCGATGCGGGGGACACGGGTTCGTGTCCCGGTCCGGGAAGATCCCACATGCCACGGAGCGGCTGGGCCTGTGAGCCATGGCCGCTGATCCTGCGTGTGCGGAGCCTGTGCTCCGCAATGGGAGAGGCCACAACAGTGAGAGGCCCGAGTACAGCAAAAATAAAAAAAAAATTAAAAAAATAAAGAAGTGAATGGATCAACAAATTGTGGTATATCCATACAATGGAAAAATAATGATTTCCTGTTGCTGTTGTAACAAATTCCCGCAAACTGAGAGGCTTAAAACAACAGAAATTTATTCGTCAATAGTTCTGGAGGTCAGAAATCTGGAATCACTTTCACTAGGTTAAAACTCAAGATGTGGGCACGGCTGGTTCTTTCTGGAGCCTCCAGGAGAGGATCTTGATTCCTTGCCTTTTCCAGCATCTAGTGGCCTCCTGTGTTTCTTGGCTTATGGCCCTTTCAAAGTGCATCAGTTTAATCTGTGACTCTGGTCACATCACATTGCCTTCTCCTCATTTGTAGTCAAACCTCCTCTTTCCTCCTATGTATTTGTGATTACATTTAGGACCGACCTGGATAATCCAAGCTAATCTTCCCATCTCAAATTCCTTTGCTTAACCACACCAGCAAAGTCCCTTTTGCAACATAAAATATGATTCAAAGGTTCCAAGGATTAGGACCTGGATATCTTTGAGGCCATTATTCAGTCAACCACAAGAATATACTACCCAGAGGAAGAAGAGAACCGAGTTGCTAGTACATGCAAAGTGAATGAATCTTGCAAATAGTATATTGAGCAAAGGAGGGCAGACCAAAAAAAGAGAACATCTGTATGATTGCATTTATATGAAGATCTAGAACAGGCAATACTAATCTATGCTGATAGAAATTGGAACAGTGATTGCCTGGAGGTAAGGGGATTTACTGGAAATGGACACAGAGAACTTTCTTGGGGATAAAAATGTTCTATATCTTGACTGGCGAGTATACATGAATGTGTGCATTTATCAGAACTCATGGAACTATATACTCCATATCTGTGCATTTAATTGTGTCTAAATTGTTCCTTAATGGAAAAAAGAGTATGGTGGGCAGGGAGTAAATAACAACAAGGGAAAAAAGAAGAAAGAGGACAGGCAGAGTAAAGCAAAGCCCAATGTATTTAGGACACATTTTCCTCCCTATCACCAAGACAAGCTCCCTGGCGTGGGAGGAGCTTGGACACAGAGGTGGGAGGGCCTGGAATCTCACCCATTTGAAGTCAGTCATCCTCCAGCAGCTTCTAGCATTTCAGGCACCTGAAGCCATTGGTCTACCTCAGGTAAACTTACAAGACACCCAATGCAAAGCCTTAAATATATTGGAAACCTCCCTCCTCTCACAAGAAATGAGAGAATAACCATATATTTTACATATCAACTGTTTGTACTTTTGGTACTCCCTTCTAGAATTTTTACATATTCCTGTATATTTTCTAGATTGCTGTTATCATGACAGAGGGATCATTTATCGTCTGCCTTTTTCATTTAACATCATACGCAAACATGTTCCTGTTTTACTAGAGAGTCTTCATAAACACCCCCTTTGATCATTGGGTGATATTTCAGTGAGGTGATTGACATCATAATTCACTTAGCCTTTTCCTTTTTATTGGACATTACGCTATTTCTTTTTTCTCTCCCCCCTATGGAAAAATAAGGGAGCTCTGGTTGACTTTGTTCTTCTTTTGAATTATTTAAGAAATGAATATTGAAATAAGAAATCAAGAAGAGGAGAAGGAAGCATCAAAGAAGCCTGTGGCACAGAATTCAGAGCTTGAGGAAGCTCCAGAATTATCTGATCTAAAACCCTAATTTTACAGAAGCGGAAACCAAGGCCAGGGCATATTTGAAGTGAGACTTAGCTTGGGTCTCAGCTAAGTCACAGAGCTGAGACCCAAGCTCAGAAGCCCTAAGTTTAATTCAAACAATATAAGGACAAGCTATGCTCTCTGTTTTGCCTGCACAGCAAGCACAAGCAAGGATGAATTTCTCCCATCTAACCTTGCCTTACAGTTGTGTCTCCCAGGTCAATTGTGAGAGAAATAACAACTAAAAAGAACAGTTGGTTAACAGATACACACTACTATATATAAAATGGATAAACAACAAGGATCTACTGTATAGTACAAGGAACTACGTTCAGTATCTTTTAATAAGAATGGAAATATATATATATATGTAAAACTGTATCACTTTGCTGTACATCTGAAACATTGTAAATCAACTACAATTAAAAATTAATTAATTAGGGACTTCCCTGGCGGTCCAGTGGTTAAGACTCCACATTTCCACTGCAGGGAGCATGGGTTCGATCCCTGGTCGGGAAACTAAGATTCTGCATGCTGCGTGGCACGGCCAAAAAAAAATTTTTTAGTTAATTAATTAAAAAAAGAACAGTTGATCAGAGCCTATAATGTTAGCATAAGATTAGAATTTAAGCTATCCTTTAGCTCAGCTTGAAAGGGAAATACTTCATCTGAAAAATGGAGAGAAGATACTTTTCTTTGCCTTTGTGTGTCTGGGAGATCCTCTGAGCATGTGGGTGTTAACATGAAAGATTGATGGCCTCAATTCACTGGACTACTAGCAGGAAACCCTGTCGTAGATCATACAAAGTAGAAACAAATGCAAAAATAATTTGCAAGTGCTTTACATAATTTCCCGGCAGCAGATTCACCTTCTTAATTATGTTTACCACAAAACTTGGGTTTCTAGAATATTCATCAATTGGAGCTTAGCACGTGGCTTGTTCTATATCGTGCTAGAACGTAGAGAACAGCTATTTACAATGTGCCTGTTTGGTGCCAGGCAATAAACCAGACACTTTACATATGCTCCTTCAGGGATTTTTATCCCCAATAAGTAGGAATCTGAGGCTCGGCTAGATTAGGTAACTTTCCCAAGGTCACCCAATTACAGTATCAAAGTCAAGATTCCATTCCAGCACTGTCTGAAGCTGAAACCCACATGTTTTCAACTCTACCAGAGAAATCAGATCAAATTTTATTCAACAAATGCTTATTTAGGGCATCTTCCCTGACACAGGGGCTCAGTCAACAAGGATGAGGGGGTGGGTGGGAGAGGCAACCACATCTCTGCTTGAGCCCACTTTCCATGCTGCCTAGCAACCCACCATGTCCCCTGTCAGCCCTCTCGCTCTGCCCATAGGCTGTGGCCAACCTTGTTCTCACTTCTCAAACCTCCGAGCGGCCCCATCCTGCCTCCCCTCAGGATAGCCTTGTACTGCAGGCCCCGGAGAGCTGTCCAGTCAACGCACTTGGCTTCCTGCAGCCAAACCTCCAGACCTACCAGTGTCTTCACCTGAGCTCACGAGCCTCCACTCTAGAGCCCATCCCTGACCCTTTAAGAGACTTTGCTTGTGACAAATTCTTCCCTTTCCTGTATTTTCGGAAAATGTTTTCCTCCCTAATGGCTCTTTCCATTAGCATTTAAATATGATCAGATCCTCATATTAAAAATAAAATCTCAACACCTTCTAGCTATTGCCCTCTTTTTCCTTATACAGCCCGATTTTTTGAGAGTCACCTGCGCGTGGTCTCCATTTCTCCCCTGTCATTACCTCCACTGTCCTCTGAAGTCAAGGGCCCCTCACTGCTACACTCATGCTGCTGTCACCGAGGTTTCTTATAACTTCCTCGTTGTGAAATCTGATGGACACTTTCCCTTCCTGTATTAGTTTCTTAGGACTGCTGTAACAAATTACCACAAATACAGGTGGCTTAAAACAGTAGGAACTTCTCTCTCAGTGCTGGAGGCTAAAAGTCTGAAATCAAGGTGTGGGCAGGACCGTGAACTGTCCTTGTCTCTTCCAGTTTCTGGTGGCTGCCGTGAATCCTTGGCTTTTGGCTTAGAGCTGCATCACTCCAATCGTTGCCTTCATCTTCACATGACCTTCTTCCCTGTGTGTCTCTGTGTACAAACTTACCCCTTCTTTTAAGGACACTAGTGATTGGATGAGGGCCCACCCTAAAAGCTGGTATGACCTCATCTTAACCTGATTGTATCTGCAACATAGATTGTATCTACTTCCAAATAAGGTCACACGCACAGATACTGGGGTTAGGACTTCAACATATTTTGTGGGGATGGGGAGGTGGGGGAGACAGAGTTCAAACCCATAACACTTTCATATCTAAACTTGACATGGCGACATTCCTTCCCTCCTTGGGACACCATCTATTCCAGTCTTCTCTGGGCCTCTCTGAAATCTTTTTCTCACTTTCCTCCTTGGCCTTCACTCCCTCTGTCCATCCTTATATGGTTAGTGTCTCTCAGGGTTTTGGGCAGGCCGCCTCCTTTTCTCACTTATCTGGAAAATTCCAACCACTCTTATGGCTTCAGTTACTATTTATTGACTCACCTCTGTGCAGAAAATACTCAAAACATCACAACATATTCCACTGAAAAGCCCACACGGAAAATTCATCATCTTCACCCCAAACCTGCTCTCCCATTATCTCCTCCATCTCAGTGAACGGCACCCCGCCCCCAGCCCCCCACAAATCTCCTGCCTCCACTCCTGATTCCTGGGTCTTCCCTCTCCCTCATTCCCCTGCCATCTGAGCATCAAGGTTTTTTGACTCTACCTCCCAAATACCTCTCCCTAAACTGCAATGGTCCTAGTTTACATTGTCACCATCTTGCTCCCAGGCCATTGTAGGAGTTTCTCATAGTTCCCAGCTGCGGAAACCCAAGTCTTAGCATCACTTTCACATTTCATGCTTTGATTGTCTTTATTACCCTAAGAAGAAAATCCAAACTCTTTAACTTGGTTTACAGGACCCTTCATGACCTGGCCCTATGTACCCCCTAGTCTCATCTCTCCATATTCCACCCTCGTATGTTAATACTCCAGCTAAACCAAATGCTATAGGCTGAATGATTGTGTCCCCCCCCACCCCACCCAATTCTTATGTTTAAACCTAATCCCCAATGTGATGGTGTTTGGAGGTTGGGCCCTAACAACCCTGAGAGGCAGGTCTGGCAAGAACTCTTATCCTCATATACAGAGACAAGAAGTAACTTGTGCAAAAATCATGCTGTTGGTTGGAATCAGGACTTGGGTCCTCAGTTTCTGCTTGGCCCTCTCAGGAGGTAGAGCCAGGTACACGGGGGTGAGAGTGCTTGGGGAGGTTCACCTTTGGGGGATCCAGAAAGGCTTCATGACGGAGGGGACATCTAAGGAAGTCCTTAAGAAAAATCTGAGGAAGAAGGGAGCTTTCTAATTACAGTTATGTGCAAAGGGCTGTCAACTGGAGGTGTCCCTGAGCTGCACAGTCCTTAGGCGATGTGGTTTTCTCACCAGATAGGCATCATCCATCACTATAGTCTGAATGTTTGTGTTGGCCCCACATTCATATGTTGAACTTTTAATGCCCAATGTGATGGTATTAGGAGGTGGAGTCTTTGTAAGGTGATTAGGTCATGAGGGTGGAACCCTCGTGAATGGGATTAGTGCCCTTATAATAGAGACCCCAGAGAGCTCGCTGCCCCTTCTACTGTGTGAGGACACAGCGAGAAGATGGCCAGCTGTGAACCAGGAAGAGGGCCTTCACCACACACCAAATGTGCTAACAACTTGGCCTTGGACTCCCAGCCACCAGAACCGTGAGAGATGAATGTTGTTTATAAGCCCCCCAGTTTATGATATCCTGTTACAGTAGCTCATACAGACCAAGACACAAAACCACCTGCACTCTGCCTCTTGGTCCTTGCTCTGCTTATTCCTCACCTGGAATATTCTTTCCTGTTCATGTAACACATACATTTCCCATTCATTCTTTCAACAAGTGTCTTCTGAGTGCCTACTATGTGCTATGAACTATTCTAGGCACTGAGGATACGGTAGGGAACAAAAGAAAAATATCTAAATTTATGAGCTTATATATTGGATGAGGGAGATAGACACAAAGCATAAACAAGTAGACACGTAGAGTGTGTTAGATGGCAATAAGTGCTATAAAGGGAAGTAAAGCTGGAAGCGGGATAGGGTGTACAAGAGGCTGGTCTAAGTTTTTAAATAAGGTGAGCATGAGAGTCCACACCAAAAAGATAACATTTAAGCTCAGCTTGGACATTACTTCCTCCTAGAAGCCTTCTGGAAATTTTCCAAGTCCAGGTTAAGTGCAATATTTATGAACTTCCAGGCAGTCTCTCTCCCCATCATAGCACTTTACATGCTATAGAGTATTTTTCTGTTTACTTGTGTAAACTTTGGGGGACAGGGAATGAGTCTGTTATTTATTGTATATCACCAACTCCTTGTAGATGTTCATTATGTTTGTTGAACCAACAAATGAAGCAGCAGCTTACATTATGTACAAGTCCTACAGATAATTTATATAACGTTTATGGTAATGCTGTGTTTTACAAGGCACTCTCGCACCCTCTGCCTCATGTGAGACAGACAGGTAGCATTATCCCTTTTAGCAGACTCTCAGAAAGGCTACATTTCTTGCCCAGAGTGTCACAGGAAGAGGAAATTCCAGCTCAATCCCACCTCTCATGTCTCCAGAACCAACATCTTTCCAGAAAAATCCCACTGCCTTCCTGAATCATGTTCTGTAAAAACACAAACCACCAACTCAAGTGAATTCACCATCTGCAGCCAAGGTCTATTCAATTTTTATCAAGAAAAGACCTCCACTTTCCCCCCGGTTCCCATATTCCCATCTCCAAATGCTAAAGCCAATGTGCAAACCCAAAGGTAAGCCTTCTGGGATTCCTTGATGTGGCCACTGCGTGGCCTGCCTAAGTTTTCACACTATTTTGCCGAATGTTTACTGCCTTCCTCTGAGTACACTTTTAGTGGATCCATTCAGACAACCACAGAGTGGGGATCAATTGAAGTACCGTCATCACTGGCACTTTTGAGCCGATGTTGCCTTTGTGATGTGTTAATTAAAACACGTGGGGTTCATAAAAAGCTATAGGCAGAATCGCAAACAGGCGTCATTTAGCAATAATTACTACCCTCCCTCCCCTGTCTGCCCACCAGCTGACAAAGTGTTACTCCATTTGGACAAGAGGAACTGAGAAGGGGGCTGGGCAAGAAAACTCAGTGTTTAGCAAAATCTCTGCCCCTTAGAGCAGCCGGGCCTCGAAGGACCGCAGAGTGGGGAAGTGAACCCGAGCTACCCTCACTTCAGTGAAGTGACTTAAGTTGCAGGCAGGGTTGACCAGGTCTTGGTAGTTTTCCACTTGCTGCTCACAAGTCCTTACCCTCTTTGGTTCTTTGTCACTTGGCCCCATAAAAACGCCCACTTCAGGGAACTTGAACGCTTGCTCATGCCACCCACTACCCCACTGGCATGCGGAGAAGAGAGTTAGAAGTTCACATACCCTTCCCCCTTTGTTTTCTTGTGCTTCTTTTTGCTTAAGCACCTCTAAACACGCCAAACGGTTGTCGTTGTTGCCACAGGATTTTGTACTGGTGGTTTCCTTCCATCCTCCCATCCTCCAGGCTGGTGGGCAGCAGGGGAGAGTTAACTCTTTGATGACCAGTTTATAGGATGAGTGGGCACAGACTACAAAGCAAGTGTGGATGCTTTGAAGTGGGCTGCTTTGTAATCGAAGGGCTTATTTCCACCTGCAAGACTTCTTTACAATTGAATAGACACTGCAAAGAATAAGCACTCTTATCTTTCTTGGAAAAAATGTGTTTTCTTAGGGAGCTGAAAAATTCTCCTGTGAGTATAAACATTTAGGGGGAAAGAAAGAGATAAGCTCCCTAATTCCAGTAACTAAGGATAACCTATTGGCTCATATGTTCTCACCGTCATCACAGTTCATCTCTAAGGTCTGTGCAGCCCAAATTCTGCCCGCGTTATCTTTCAAGAAGGAAGAAGGGACTCTTCCATTCCTCTCCACGCTTCCGACTCAGAGCGTTCAAACAGCTGGACTCCTCTGAAAAAATGACTCCTTTAATAAATGATAAAAACACATTACTTGCAGCCCAGAACTGAGAGGGAAAAGAAAAACATTTTCTGTGATGGTTTTTCCTTTGCGCTTCTGAAAAGTGAGGGAAATTTTCATTAAAAAAAAAAAAGCCATAAAACTGTCTCAGGATGCACTCCACATAGATGAGAGAAGACAGCTATGAAAAGAAATTACAGAATGAGAAACGGCACCATTATGACCCTCTACTGCTTCTTTTCAGAGGTGGCTTTTTCCAGAAATTTCTAAACATCTAATAAAAAGCCAAATGTTTTTAAGTCATGAGTGGCTTTTCAGAAAGGTGTCCCTTTGCCTCAATCATGACTAACAAAAACAAATAAGATAAATCTGAATGAAAGCAAGAACTCAATCCAAATGAATCAGCTTCCTTCTCAGCTAGAGATTGGTCTAAAGGGTTGTGCTGAACCATCATTCTTGGTGACTATGGACTGAAGTCTCTGGAAGTATAAGTGCTCTGGGAAACAGGGAATATGGTTAGGAGAATGCCTTGGAGTTTGTACTCGGTTCAAATCCGGCCTGAGTCATTTCCTAACTGTGTCCTCTTGAGCGAGTTACTTGGCTTCTCTAACCTGAGTGCCCTCATCTATAAAATGGAAGTAAAAATAATACAGCCCCCATCCATCATAGGTTGTCAAGAAGATGAGAAGATAAGACAAAATGCTTAGAGATACTAACTGCATAGGGTGGCACCTGGTATCTTTTAAGCAATTGTTAAAAGAAAACCACCATTATTACTTCCATATGGAACAGCCAGAAAAATGATTAACTGCCACTGGCACACATGACTTTTCCTCATGTGTACAGGACTTGAAGCTAAAGCAAATTGTTGGAGGTATTCTCATATGGAAGCATGTTTAGCGTGGACTCAAAACCAGACTAAATCATATTTGCAAATCAACTAGCAAACTTTCATCATGTCAGGTCACATGGAGAGGTTCTCAGGGATGGGAAGAAAGTGCTATAGACCGAATTTTGTCCTCTCAAAGCTCATATGCTGAAGTCCTAACCCCCAAGTGATTGTATTTGGAGTCAGAGCTTTTAGGAGCTAATTAAGGTTACGTGAGGTCATAAAGGTGGGGTCCTAATCTCACAGGATTGGCGGCCTTCTAAGAAGAAGAGAGAGAGATCTCTTTCCCCAAATGCAGGCACTGAGGAAAGGCCATTTGAGGACAAAGCAAGAAGGTGACCATGTGCAAGCGAGGAAGACAACTCTCACCAGAGTCCAAATTGGCCAGCACCTTACTCTTGGACTTCCCAGCCTCCAGAACTGATAATAAATGTCTATTGTTTAAGGCACCCAGATTGTGGTACTTTTTTATGGGAATTTGAAATGACTGAGACAGAAGGAAAGATGTCACTTTTCTTTCCCCGCCAGCAAAAAATTGAAAATGTGCCTTAATGAACACAGAATGCCTCCTTTCTTGAATAACCCTGTCCTAGTCTTGAGGGATGGCCAAACGTTCATAAAATTCATAACAGTTTTATCTGATTTTGGAAGATAAATACATCAAATCCCATTTTTTTAGGTTAAGTAACTTTCACATGGGGGAAAAAGTTCACCTCCCACTGGAGAGCCATAATGTGCACAACCGTCAACTGGAGAATATATTTTGCTGCCCGATTCAAACCTCTTGGCAGGACTGAATAAGAAAGCTGCTCCCGATGACTTTTGTAAGAAACCTCCTTAAAACTAGGAGGCTTAGTTCTCTGCTGATGTACATTTCTGCAGACGATTTCTGAAGACAGATGTTATCAACAGTTATTGAAATTATAGTTTCCCCAAGGGAGTGGGCAGTGCCCCAAGAGAGATAAGAATGTAGATAGAGGATGAGTAAACTCTGAAATGTTCTAGTAATTTCTGAAGAAACAAGTTAGATGGCCTCCAGCTCTACTCTAAGCAAAATGTTGCACAGCCCTTTGAACCTTAAAAGGGTAGATGCTGCCAGACAGTGGCAAAGGCACTGGGCTGGGATTCAGAAAATTCCAGTTCAAATCCATTAGCTCGATGACTATTCGTCGAGGACCTATTACACTTTATAGTAAAGTGGAAGGCAACAGAGACGAAGCCGAACTACCAGGTCAAGTCCTGGCCCTGCCCTTGACCGGGGCCAGGTGACCTTGGGCAAGTCAGTCACTCTTCTCATGCCTTAGTGTCCTGAGGTTGATGGGATGGACTGAGAACAGTACCTGTACGTCATCAGAGGCCCCACATGTGTTTGTTGTTGTTATCATCACTGTCATCTGGGCCAGGGTCCACCTCAGGTACTGGCATCAGTATCCCCTTCCCGATACTTCACAGCTCTGTGTGACTTTTCACAAAACATTTAGCCTTCAAGTGCTTGGGTTTTCTCATCTATAAAATGGAGATGGTAGTGCCTGCCTCACGGGATTATATGAGGACGAAATGAAATAAAATATGCAAAGTGCATGGTATAAAATAATTGCTCAGGGAATGTTTTCCGATTAATAAGGTTAATATTGGAAGGAAATCCAAAAAAGAGGGGATATATGTATACGTACAGCTGACTCACTTTGCTGTACAGCAGAAACTAACAACATTGTAAAGCAACTATACTCCAATAAAAATTAATTTAAAAAATAAGGTTAATATTCTTTTTTCTTTCACTTCCATCTCTCCCACTCTCCCATCACCACTGAATTATTCACCACAGAGAGTCCTTCTCAGCCCCGAGCCACAGACAAACCCTGATGATACCTTTGGATGAGAAAGGTCACTGTGATTTCTTTACGTGAACTTTCTCTCTTTGATCATCTGTGGTCAGGGTCTTACACACACAGCACATAGTGGAAATAGAAATAATTATTTAAATCAGGAGTCCACAGACTTTTTCTGTAAAGGGTCAAATGGTAGATATTTTTGGCTTTGTCACAACTGTTCATCTTGTGAAGTGTGTGAAAGCAGCCTTAGACAATCTGTAAACAAATGAGCATGGTTGTATTCTAATAAAACTTTATTTACAAAAAAAGGCAGTGAGCCGGATTTAGCCTGTGCGCTGTACTTTGCTACCCCAATCTAGACTCATCCAGTCAACAAACAGATACTCTGTGTCTCATACATAACAGGCACCATCCCAGGTACTGGGGATATTGCTGTAAATGAAATAAAGTCCTTGCCCTAACAGAGCTCTCATCATATCATAAAGGCATCTGTTATTTTCTATTTCCCACACCGAAGAGACCAAGTGAAGACACTTTTTCCAAAAAGGAATAATCATTTGTGGGAGATGCTACTAAAAGCTTGAGTAAGCTGAGGACTGAGAATTGGCCATCCCATTTGACAAGGAAGAAGCCATTGGGTGACAAGAGCAGTTTCCCTGGAACAGTAGGAACAGAAACTTGACTCGAGTGAAATCAAGAGGCGATGAACTGGAAACGGTGAGGACAGGGCAGAAGTGGGCTGTAAAAGGGGAGCACAGGAGTGAGGTGGAGGGTAGAGAGGGTTCAGGCTCGAGGAGGATTTTGTCATTGTTTCAAGATGAGAATCTTAGCACACGTTTGCATAGAGCATGATCCAGGACAGAGGGACAGTTGAACATTATGACACAGGAGAGAGAAAAGAGTGTTGTTCCGGAGTGATGCTCTAGGGTGGCGAGAGAACACAGGCCCCAGAACCCAGGTGAGGGCTGACCTCTGCAAGGGGCAGGCAAGCTCATCCCAGGTAATAGGAGGGAAAGCAGTGCAAAGGACTCAGAAACAGTTCTCTCCCGATTGCTTCTCTTTTTTCACTAAAATCATCAGATGAGAACGAGGAGGGGAAGAAGTTCTGAGGGGAGATAAAAACATTCACGGTGGCCACATCTCAGAGGGTAGGAGAGTGTATGGATACATGACGTGGAACCAGCTTGCCAGGCAGCACTGAGGTCCCTCATGGGGGGTGACAAGCCAGCAGAGCTGTGTTTTTCTCTAGCTATTGTCCCTTGTGGGAAGAACTGTCCCACTAGGCCCCTTGCTAGGCCTCTGGCCAGCCTACAGAGGGTGCCCCTTCTGGTTGGAAGTCTACTTCCGGTTCAATCAGCTGCATCTGAGGCAATGGCCTTGGGGCATGAATCACGGCCTCTTCTCTCTGCATAACTGTCTCACTCCATAAGTGGCTGTGTGTTGAGTGTGTGGGGCGGGGGTGGGGGGGGCGGGGAGGGGTCATTTCTCTAGAGGGATCCGTAGGCATCAAGCCCTAGAAGTGGGTGAGGGAGTGAATAACAGTCTGGAGTTAAGCCTGGGAAGATCCACTTGGCATCAGTGGATCAGACCTTGATTTAGCACATGACAACGAAATCCAGACGTTATATAATATTCAGAGTATCCAAGACACAATGCTGCCAGATCCTGCTCTGTTTTTTAAGTTCTTGCAAATGATGACACACCCTATATCTGTAGTGGGAGGCAACTCCAGTTTTGTACCACCTATTCTGTCCTTAATATGTGCAAGGCACTGTGCTAATAGCACTTAAAATATGTTCGTTCAAGTCATCCTTAAAACGATACAGTGGTCAGAACTTCTATTGAGTCCATTTTATAGATGAAGTACCAGAGTTGAGTATGTTCAAAGTCATGTAGCAGAACACGTCACTGGGTCTGTCAGACCTCAAAGTCTGTACTCTCATCCATGAGCGTAGACTAAAAATACCTCTCATGCAGTTAGATGTTGGATTTGACCGCAAGTTACAGAAACTCCCAAAATATCAACTTAAACAAATTAGGGTTGTTGGGTTTTTTTCACATGTAAAAAAATTCAGCGGTAAGTAGTTCAGGACTGGTACAGCAGCTGCACAACACCCTCTAGAAATGATGTTTCTTCTATCTTTCTGCATTCCTATCCTTAGTTTGTGGACGTTGCACTCATGGCCACCTCACGGCTACAAGGTGACAACTCTACCTCCAGCATTGCATCAGCATTCCAGGCAGAAGAAAGAAAAAGACAGAGGACAAAAGGTGCATGCCAATTTATTCCACCCCCACCACTCCACCTTTTTTTCTGTCCTCTTTTAAAGAGTTCACCTGGAAGCCCCATCCACACAACATCTGCTTATATCTCATTGGCTGGAGCTGCCACAGGGCCCTCTCTGGCTAAAAGTATAGAATTTTTGCTGGGTCCAACCTTAAAGAAAAATGATGTTCTGCTGCAGCTTCCATTGTTTCTCTAGCAAACCCCTTTGCCAGCATTGCTGAGGCAATATCATTCTTTAAGATTAAAAAAGCCACACAGTATCACTGGAACATTTCTATGCATGTGAAGTGTGGTCATGTCACAGAGAAGCTCCTAATTTTCATCTTAAGGAAATACTGAACTTCTTCAGAATGACTGATTCTCCCCATGAGGAGCAGAATCCAAGACCTTTATCCACCAGAACAGCCCAACTATCAAAATCCATGCACCAATTTCCCAGAGCATTTCCTAAGGATCTCGGGTTTCAAAAAGGGGACAGGCATAATTCATCCAGGGCTCACTGCACCACTACCCTTAGCAGCTAGAAAGACCCCCCTTCTTTCTCTTTCTTGGAAAGAAGACCCCTCCTCTTTGGATAAGAGACTGAGAAGAATTTATGCTTCCAAGGAAACAGGATGCTCTTAAATCAGTTACATGTGTATCTGATGGATTGACCCCAATGTGTTTAAGGCTTAATGATAGCATCTTGCATTTGTGTGGTCCATTTATTTCAACTGATGAGCCAATATTGATACGTCATTATTAACTGAATTTCATAGTTTACGTTAGGGCTCATTCTTTGTGTGTACATTCTATGGGTTTGAACAAATGTATAATGATACATATCGCCCACTGTAGTATCATACAGAGAAATTTCACTGCCCTAAAAATCCTCTGTCCTCCACCCTTTTATTCCTCCCTTCCACCAGCCCCTGAACACCACGGACCTTTTTACTGTCTCCATAGTTTTGCCACGTCATACCATTGGAATCATACAGTGTGCGGCCTTTTCAGATTGACTTCTTTCGCTTAGCGATACGCATTTAAGTTTCCTCTATGTCTTTTCATGGTTTGATAGCTCATTTCTTCTAATTGCTGAATAATATTCTCTTGTCTGGATGTACTACATTATTTATCCATTCACCTACAATCAACTTCATGGTTGATTCCACTTTTTGGCAATTATGAATAAAGCTGCTATAAACATACCTGTGCAGGTTTTTGTGTGGACATAAGTTTTCAACTCCTTTGGGTAAGTATCAAAAAGTGGGGGGCTTCCCTGGTGGCGCAGTGGTTGAGAGTCCGCCTGCCGATGAAGGGGACGCGGGTTCATGCCCAGGTCCGGGAAGATCCCACATGCCATGGAGCGGCTGGGCCCGTGCGCCATGGCCGCTGAGCCTGCGCGTCCGGAGCCTGTGCTCCGCAAAGGGAGAGGCCACAACAGTGAGAGGCCGCATACCACACACACACACACACACACACACACACACACACACACACACAAAGTGGGATTGCTGGATTGTATGGTAAGAGTATGTTTAGTTTTGTAAGAAACCGTCAAACTGACTTCCAAAGTGGCTGTACCGTTTTGCGTTCCCATCAACAATGAATGAGAGTTCCTTTGTTCCATATCCTCACCAGCCCTTGCTGCTGTCAGTGTCTTGAATTTTAACCACTTCAGTATTTTTTAATTCATCCATTCAATAAATATTTAATGTGTACCTATTTAGTGTCATACATTAGAGAGAGTCAGTCTCTTAAGGTGCTTAGAGTTCAAAACACCTTTAGTTTTAAGGTTGAAAGTTTGGGAAAGTCCTGCATCCTTTTGATCAATGGTTCCTAAACTATATCTGGCATCTGAATCACTTGGAGGGCTTGTTAAAACATATATTGTAATAGGCAGGGGAGAGAGGCAGGGCTCACCTCCAGAATTTCTGATTCAGTAGGTCTGAGATGGGACCCAAGAATTTATATTTCTAACAAGTTCCTAGAGGCTGATGATACTGCTGGTCTAGGAGCCACACCTTGAGCATCACTGTTCTAGATGCTTCTCAGGTTAAAGAAAAACACCAAATGGGACAACCACAACCTCTATATTAAGCTCGATTTTAAGACTTTGGGGACACACCTAACTCCAGGGAACGTTCATGACATCTATGCTTCACCTGCTCCTAAAAGGTCTTAAGACTCTCTGAAACAGCTTAGTTTAAATACTGTTTTCCTTCCGGAACAGGAAACATTTGTTAGGCTCATCATCACCTTCTGGGGGGAGCAGCTCTGGGGTGGAGAACCCTAGCATGAAGCTCCCTTCTGGAATGTCAAGCATATGTTGACATTGGAGGCTATGCTAATGCATTTTGATAAGCATGAATCACAGGTGGCAGGGGGCGGCGGTGTGGGGGGCGGTGGCAGCAGATGCCTCACCTCCTGGTGCTAAATTTTGTGCTGAGCCACCAAATGCCAGGTGACCCCAAGACCTCTATCGTTTATGGTTTACTTCTCAAAAACAATGTCATCTGCAGGACAGACCTGACTGTGACCCCAGGAGTCAGCCTGTTCCACAGCCACTTCTTTTGGCTCTGCCTTTACAAACTGTGTTAATTACAGCCTCTTCTGCATCCCTAAGAATCAGATGACACTCAAGACACGTTGCTCCAAGAAGGACACCAGCTTTCATTGCCATTCTGCTTGCCGGCATTTGTTGTGCCTGACTGCACCAGACACTGTGCCAGGCATTCTACATGGCTTCGGCTTAATCTTCCCAAAGCCCTCTAAAGGTGGGTCCTTTTGGCATCACCATCCCCAATTTACAGATGAAGAAACCGAGGCACAGTGCAGTTAAGACACTGGCTCCAGGTCACATAGCTAATAAGTGGCAGAACCAGAATTTAAACTCAGGTCAGGATGATATTATAGACTGTCATGTGGAAGGGTAGTTATGAGCCAAGCTACTAAGATAAGGCCCTGGAAGATAGGAGGTAAAGTCTAGAGTCAAGAACAAAGACTTCTGTGATATGGATCTCCAATTGGAAATCTCCTTTCACGTTCCACTTATCATGGAGCTCTATTCATACCCTCTGGGCAGTGCTTCCCTTGGACCATGGAGTAATAGAATTACCTGCTCTCCATTTGTCTCGTCTGCTCCAGGGTCTTGCCCAAAGTTGACACTGGAAAAGGTGTATGTTTAGGAAATGGGTGGATAGATTAAAAGTGGGCCAAACTGAGCACATCTAGCAGCTAGATCTTGGTTTCTAAAACTGTTCTCCAATATAAGGATCCAGGTCTCCTTAGAGAAATGGTTGATTCTAGGTCTGGAGCAGGAAATATATAAGATGAGCCTGATACAGGATGTAGTACCAGAAAGGAAGTGTAAGCAGATAGGGTAGGGTGTCTCCGGAGAAAGAGAACCAAGCATGGCTTTCTTGACAGAAGAGAAGCCGTTTTGGCTTAAGACATTTTTGTGATCTGAGCCGGGCCACAGTGCTCGTCCTTGAACAGGTCTGAGCAATTACTGATATTAAAGGAACAAAAGAATACAGAAACAAACGACTGGTTCCAGACAAGAGAACTAACAATAGCAAAGATAAAGTATCAGTTGTAAAGATTCCCTGTTCTGTTTCAATGGTGAAGAGAAGCCTGAAGCTCAACCACCAGATCGACTGGAAACTAAGGGAGGATGATGTTGACCTTCTCTGACCCTCGTGACTTCAATCAACTAAAGCTTGGACTCTGTCACCAGCCAAAGCCTGTTCATGCATATGCCCTTAGCTTAAAACTTCCCCAGTTTTGCTGTTTAGGGAGACACTGATTTGGGAAAGATCCCCGGTGTTCTTCTTACTTTTGCTGCAAGTAATCAATCCTTCCCTCTCCTGATCTTTGGCTTGGTTATGTCTTTTGGCTCAACACCCACTAAGAGGTGAACCCAGTTCTGGGGTGACATGGGAAGGAGGGGATCAGTACAGAAAATGAAAAGCATTTACAGTTCTCAACATGAATTTTTTCCCATGAAGGATGCATTTTATAGGTGGATTGTTGTTCTAATAATTGCTATATTTTAGTTAAATAGTATAAGTTGGTACAACTATACAAAGGGATATACTTTTCCTTGGAAAAAACCAGTTTGGCTTAATAAAGAGCCTCCATCCCAGATTCACAGCCCATTCCTGAAAAGGATCTCTGAAAGTTGTGGTCCTCTTTCTAGTGGCCCTCGAAGGACTTCTAGTTCCATTTCTAACCTTTATCAGAACCACCACACTGGCCCAGCCAGCCACAGCAGGTAGATACCAAGTATAGCGGTTATCCAGCACAAGGATAAAGGTCTGCATTTGCCTTATTTGTATTGATGATCATGGCATATCCCACTCAAGCAAATAAATGGTTCAGAAGAAAAGTTGCCCTACAGGGTGTGGTCAAGATGCGGGGCCAGAGTTCCATAGTTCAATGACTTCCACGTTTGACAGCAAGGAGTGAGTCCTGCCGTATTCCCAATGGGGTGATGTGCTGGTTAAATCCATCCCTCCTCCTTCCCATGAGCTGATCACATGGAAACTAACCCCTGCCAATTGTGTTTTCCAGGCTTCCTGGTGGGTCTGGCTGAAGGACAGCAACGGAAAAAGATTGAGGAATAGAAAGAAGGGAGAAGCCAGGGAGTCGCTCTCCTTCTCTCTTTGCCTCATGGGATGTCTCAGCAGCTGCTGCTGCAATCTCTGGCATGGCTCCAGCTCCCACCAGACATGCCCACCATGGGTGCTAGATGACCCAGCTCCTAGCTCTGCTAACACCCCTCCTTCCTCTGATTCCCCAGCCTAGGGGACTGGTGGCCTCCTGCTTTTGGATTCCTTCACTGGCCCTTTGTTTGGCTTCTCAGAACTTTCATCACCTGCTTAACCAATTCCCTGTATTCAATATCTTCCATTTAAAATACCGAGTGGATTCTCATTTCCTGATTAAACTCTGCAGTGCCTTAAGACCTGATTTTTTTCATTTTCATCCAGATGGAGAAAAGGAAACACATACTTATTGAAATCACTTTTCATCTGTCCTCCTCATTTTATATCATAACTGTTAGAGTATATTGGAATACGGGAGCTGAACAAGGTGGATCCCCATCACTATGATCAAGTAATAAGAGGACCTGAGAGAATGGTCTAGAGAAGCATGGCTGGACTTTACAGGACCTCCTGAATCAACAATCCCAGCAAAATCATTCAGTGTATCTCATCTGAAAGTAACAAATTTGTTGGCTACACACTTGCAAGACTCTCCATGGTCACACAGTGAAGGAGGCAACATTCTTCTTTCTCACTAGGAAGTCTCAGGGCACCACCCTGGTATTTCTAGGTTAACTAGACAAACTACAAAGAGCTTCCTTGATGGCTAAAAGAGTCCTCGGTCCATAAGAAGAAATGTCGTACCTTTGGTTTAATGTTGGAGTCTTCATTTTGTCTTATTGACTTCACGTGGCCGGTCCCTAGGTGCCATGGCTTGGGGTATTTTAGAGAACTAGAGTGGTTTTGCAGCAATTAAGGACTGTTTGGTTGAAGATCCACTTGTTACTTTGGCGGGGAGGGGTTGCCATTCGTTTCCATTGCTGTCTAATGTAATAGACTTTGCCTAAGGTAACCAGATAGTTTAAAATTAAATTTGTCCTAACATAAGCAATTCAGATCCACCAAAATTTATCCAGAAATGGTCAATGCACTTTTTGACTTCTTGCTATGTTGATCTGACATCAGTGTCCTTTAAGCAACAAACATCATTCTAGATTTGAGTATGGTGTAAATTTGAAAAAGCATGTTTTTTGAGGACCAGGCAACTCAGACTCTTGGGTGATCATGTGTGCAGGGATCAGTATATGAATACACAAGTACACATCCATTCTGTCGTGTAAACTCGTGAACAGTAAGTTTCACTGAATTGCTTTTTTATCACTTAAAAACTGTTTGCTTCAGAAAAATGAGAAACTCAACAAAACAGTTTTATTGTTTTTCTCTTGTTTTTATCAACATGTTGCAATCACATATATTGAAGGACAAATTCTTCCCAGAAGACACACAGAAACAACCTCTTAGAAATACTGTTCTTGGGCAGATGATGACCCATAACTGGGAAGGGACAAGATACACGTATCAGTCGGCAAAAACATAGGCCTAGAGTGATCCCTGTCTTCTGTGGTTCAAACTTTCCTTCCAACAGACATACAATTAAACAAGTTCCAAAAGAAACCAATCTCATTCTTTTCACATCCAGTGGCTCACAAACTTTGGGGTATATCAGGATTGCCTGGGGGTTGGTACAATGCAAATTTTGGGCTCCCGCTCTCACATATTTGGTGATTAGGAGCTTCCAAATCTGCTATTGAAACAGATCCCCTGGCTCTGATGCAGGAATGTCTCAAGATCATGTTTTGAGAAATGCTGGATGAGGCACAACTCAGAAGAAGACACAGCCCCAACCTTGAACATAATGCATTTTTACCTTAAAGACAATTTCAATTTTCATTTGACAGGTGCCACCACCTGTACTGTAGTTAATTAGCTGATGAGGACAGGTATCCTAGAGATGGGACAAAACATTCTTCACTTGGTCCATGCATGGAGGGTCCTTGATGCCTTCACTTGTGTGAAACTCTTGTGGGGACACCAGAAACACCTTGTGCACTTTCATTCCATGTGTTCTTTTCCAAGGAAGGAAAGGTCATTTGAAGAGCAAATCACTTGCCCTCCTCAACCGAACTCTCTGGGGAGACTCGGCAAGTATTTTTTAGAGCATGGCCTTCTGATCAGGCCCCTCTGGCCAGTCCTCTCCCAACTGATGCTTAGACAAGATTTGACAGTCTGGGTCAAATCTGGAATGGGTTTCTGAAAGCCAATTTTGGAGCATTTGTGATTGAGACCGGCCAAATCATGTCAGGAATGTCTAGTTCCTTCCCCGTGAAGAGTGACAGTGTTTAATGAAAAAACACAGCTCTGAAAATTGAGACGTTCCATGCATTACCCACATTCATTAAAACTGGAACAAAACCCCAGGAAACCCCAGACACCTCCTATCATCAACACTTCACCTTTCTCCGGTGGTTATTTAATACAAATGCCATGGAAGCTATTCTACAAGGACATACCACGTGGCAGCATCTGCCAGGCCACTGTCCCCTTTCTTCCTGTCCAGCCTGATGCTGGGCAGTGGGTGGGTTGGGGGGGTGCAAATTAAATAAAACCTTTAAAAACAAGATTCTGGCCGGGACGTCTACTGCGCAGATTACCAAATGGATAGGCATTTTATTTTGCTAAATGAAAGGGCTAGTTTATATCTTCCCTGGATCATTTTCTAACCTAACTGCAGTGGAAACATTCTCAGAAAGAAAGACTCTCTTGTCTTTTTGCCCTTTATATTGCCACTGGTCATCCCACTCGTAGAACTTGGGCAGTGATCTGCTGCTTCTGCTTGGGGACCAGGCCAGCCAGCAAACACTTCCAGGAGTTGACTGACACCAGCATTTCATTAGATTACAGTCAACTCAGAAGCCCTCAGTAGTGTTGTGTTTAAGGGTTGACAGCATTCCAAGCCCATCTTTGATGGATGGACATGGGTTGTTTCCCTGGCTTCTCTAGACAGGGAGCCACAACTAGCCCAAGCTATGTAAATTCTATAGACTGATCTTTTGTTTGTGGCTTTGTTTTTGCTGTTACGCATCTAACAGGAGTTTTCCCCTGAAAGGAAGCCCTGAAAAGATGGCTCCCCTGTACGGCACAGAGAACTATATTCAGTATCCTATGATAAACCATAATGGAAAAGAATATAAAAAAAAGAATGTATATATATATATATATATATATATATATATATATATATATATGTATATATATGTATAACTGAATCTCTTTCCTGTACCCCAGACATTAACACAACATTGTAAATCAACTGCATTTCAATTTAAAAATAAATAAATAAAAAAACAAGAACAAACAGAACAAAATTAATATAAAGCCAAAAAAAGAAAAGATGGCTCCCCAAGAACTACAAGGAATCCCCTAGACCTGGTCCATGGTTGATCCTCTCTTACCATCAAACGTCATGGTTTCCTTCTCAGAATAAAGGTCAGGGGGTGGGTGTGGCCAATGTCTGCCTCTGACTCCCCACTTTGTACTTTCCTCCCTCTTCCTCTGGCAGCAGCTAGTGGCAGAAACAGACTGACCCTGGAAAGCGTTTGCATTCCAGTTCTCCTTCTACCCACATGACCGCTGGCAAGTTTCTGAGCTGTTCTGAGCTGTTCTTTCCTCAACTGATAAAATCAGCACGGATAATACCTCAAAAGATTTAGGGGTGAATTCCGTGAGCTAGGGAATATAAAAGAGAACTAAAGGATGGGTCTTTCTTTTTGTTTTGTCTTTTTTCCATGAGAGGGAAAAAGATTCGAGGGTGGGAGGAAACTGAGGTTCCTCACATGGTACTTGGAAAATCTCTTCTTTACTGAAGCTTTGGCGTGTCTTCACTCTAGCCACACAACTGTAGTGATGCTTCAGCCGCCTCTCTGCAGAGTTCTGTCCATCTAGATCCGAGTGCACTGAACGCACTCTACAGGGGGCCTTCCGTGCAGCCTCTTTGATGATCATGATGATGAAGCCATTTCCTGCCTAGAGGAACACAGTAATGTTTCTCACTAAAGTGATCTAATTTCACAGGGACACATTTTGTGCGTATTTTGAGTGTAAATGGAAAACAAGCTTTAAAATAGTCATTTTAGAGTTCCATAGCTGGGATTTCAAGGGGTCTGCAATACCTCTGAAATTATATGAATGTTTATGTGTACTGTATACAAAAGAAAATTTCCAAAGAGCATCTCTATAGCTGTACTTCCAATGAAAATATAATGTGAGCCACACAAGTAATTTAAAATTTTCTAATGGCCACGTTTTAAATCAATTCTAATATATTTTATTTAACCCAATATATCCAAAATATTATCATTGGAACATGTCACCAATATTTTTAAAAATCATTAGTGAAATATTTTACAACTTTTCTTTCTTTCTTTGTTTTTAATTTTTTTTACAAAGTTCACATCCTAGTGTGCATCTCAGTTCAGACTAGCTCTATTTCAGGTGTTCAACAGCCACCTGTGGCTAGTGGCGCCCATACTGGACAGGGCATCTCTATACCTTTCTTCAGATTTTCACATCCCATTGCTAACAGAGAGTGTCACAATGTGGCAGTGAACAGCAAGAGATTATCATTGAAAACTCCAAAACTGAGTTCTTGGTAGTCTCAATAACAGCTCAAATTTCTCCTTATGAGTTCAAAAGGGCTTTCAAATAAATGATCTCATCAGATCCTCATAACAACCCATGACATGGACAGGGCAGATATAATTTCCTCATATTGTAGCTTAAAAATATTAAATAATTGGCCCAAAGTCAAGGAACTAGAGGTTGGTGAGTTAGGAACTTGAACTGAGCCTTGGGATTCTAAATCCCTGGGCCTCGCTGAGGAAGAGGCATCTGCCTCTGTCTGCCATCACACTGCTATAGGAGTAACGTTTGTTTGCATCTCCCGCGGCATAAAAAGGTTCAAGAGGGTGGGAACTGATAGGCCTCCTGACCACAGTACCTGGCACAGAGCAGGCACGTGCTTCTTACTTGAATTAAATTCAGTTGAGCTGATGCAAGCCAACACTGGAGCCTACCTGGCTCTTTGGTGGGGCTAATGACGGACTCTAGGAGGGCTCATGCCAATAAGTACTTCCCAGAACTTCTGCTGCCTGTGTTCTTGTCCTCACTGTGAGCCACAGCCACCATCCGCCTCTGCAGGAGACCCTCCAACACTAGCAGCATTTGTCCTAAGGTTCTATCCTTCCCTTTTTTTTTTCCTCTAAATAATTATTTTTTTAATTCAATAACTTTATTATACTTTATTTTATTTTACTGTATCTTCTTTCTTTCTGTATTTTTTCCTTCCTTCCCTCATTCCTTCCTTCCTTCCCTCCTCCCTCCCTCCCTCCTTTCTTTCCTTCTTGCCTTCTTCCTTTCTTTTCTTCTTTCTTTCTTTCTTCCTTCCCTCCTTCCTTCCTTCCCTCCTCTCTTTCTTTCTTTCTTTCTTTCTTTCCTATTTCCTCCTACTTATACTAATTCTCTCTACTTTCTCTCCCTTTTATTCTGAGCCGAGTGGATGAAAGGCTCTTGCTGCTCCAGCCAGGAGTCAGGACTCTGCCTCTGAGGTGGGAGAGCCAACTTCAGAACACTCGTCAAGAAGAGACCTCCCAGCCCCACATAATATCAAACGGCGAAAATCTCCCAGAGATCTCCATCTCAACACCAGCACCCAGCTTCGCTCAACGACCAGCAAGCTACAGTGCTGGACAACCTATGCCAACCATATAGCAAAACAGGAACACAACCCCACCCACTAGCAGAGAGGCTGCCTAAAATCATAATAAGTCCACAGACACCCCAAAACACACCACCAGACGTGGACCTGCCCACTAGAGAGACAAGATCTAGCCTCATACACCACAACACAGCCACTAGTCCCCTCCACCAGGAAGCCTACACAACGCACTGAACCAACCTTAGCCACTGGAGACAGACATCAAAAACAACGGGAGCTACGAACTTGCAGCCTGCAAAAAGGTGAACCCAATCACAGTAAGATAAGCAAAATGAGAAGACAGAAAAACACACAGCAGATGAAGGAGCAGGATAAAAACCCACCAGACCTAACAAATGAAGAGGAAATAGGCAGTCTACCTGAAAAAGAGTTCAGAATAATGATAGTAAAGATGATCCAAAATCTTGGAAATAGAATGGACAAAATGCAAGAAGCAGTTAACAAGGACCTAGAAGAAATAAAGATGAAACAGACAATGATGAACAACACAATAAATGAAATGAAAAATACTCTAGATGGGATCAATAGCAGAATAAATGAGGCAGAAGAACGGATAAGTGACCTGGAAGATAAAATAGTGGAAATAACTACTGCAGAGCAGAATAAAGAAAAAAGAATGAAAAGAACTGAGGACAGTCTCAGAGACCTCTGGGACAACATTAAACGCACCAACATTCGAATTATAGGGGTTCCAGAAGAAGAAGAGAAAAAGAAAGGGACTGAGAAAATATTTGAAGAGATTATAGTTGAAAACTTCCCTAATATGGGAAAGGAAATCGTTAATCAAGTCCAGGAAGCACAGAGAGTCCCATACAGGATAAATTCAAGGAGAAATACGCCAAGACACATATTAATCAAACTGTCAAAAACTAAATACAAAGAAAGCATATTAAAAGCAGCAAGGGAAAAACAACAAATAACACACAAGGGAATCCCCATAAGGTTAACAGCTGATCTCTCAGCAGAAACTCTACAAGCCAGAAGGGAGTGGCAGGACATACTGAAAGTGATGAAGGAGAAAAACCTGCAACCAAGATTACTCTACCCAGCAAGGATCTCATTCAGATTTGATGGAGAAATTAAAACCTTTACAGACAAGCAAAAGCTGAGAGAGTTCAGCACCACCAAACCAGCTTTACAACAAATGCTAAAGGAACTTCTCTAGACAAAAACACAAGAGAAGGAAAAGTCCTATAATAACGAACCCAAAACAATTTAGAAAATGGGAATAGGAACATACATATCGATAATTACCTTAAATGTAAATGGACTAAATGCTCCCACCAAAAGACACAGATTGGCTGAATGGATACAAAAACAAGACCCATATATATGCTGTCTACAAGAGACCCACTTCAGACCTAGAGACACATACAGACTGAAAGTAAGGGGATGGAAAAAGATATTCCATGCAAATGGAAACCAAAAGAAAGCTGGAGTAGCAATTCTCATATCAGACAAAATAGACTTTAAAATAAGGACTATCAGAAGAGACAAAGAAGGACACTACATAATGATTAAGGGATCGATCCAAGAAGAAGATATAACAATTGTAAATATTTATGCACCCAACATAGGAGCACCTCAATACATAAGGCAAAAACTAGCAGCCATAAAAGGGGAAATCGACAGTAACACATTCATAGTAGGGGACTTCAACACCCCACTTTCACCAATGGACAGATCATCCAAAATGAAAATAAATAAGGAAACACAAGCTTTAAATGATACATTAAACAGGATGGACTTAATTGATATTTATAGGACACTCCATCCAAAAACAACAGAATACACATTTTTCTCAAGTGCTCATGGAACATTCTCCAGGATAGATCATATCTTGGGTCACAAATCAAGCCTTGGTAAATTTAAGAAAATTGAAATTATATCAAGTATCTTTTCCGACCACAACGCCATGAGATTAGATATCAATTATAGGAAAAGAGCAGTAAAAAATACAAACACATGGAGGCTAAACAATACACTACTTAGTAACGAAGTGATCACTGAAGAAATCAAAGAGGAAATTAAAAAATACCTAGAAACAAATGACAATGGAGATACAACGACCCAAAACCTATGGGATGCAGCAAAAGCAGTTCTAAGAGGGAAGTTTATAGCAATACAAGCCCACCTTAAGAAGCAGGAAACATCTCGAATAAACAACCTAACCTTGCACCTCAAGCAATTAGAGAAAGAAGAACAAAAAAACCCCAGAGTTAGCAGAAGGAAAGAAATCATAAAAATCAGATCAGAAATAAATGAAAAAGAAATGAAGGAAACAATAGCAAAGATCAATAAAACTAAAAGCTGGTTCTTTGAGAAGATTAACAAAATTGATAAACCATTAGCCAGACTCATCAAGAAAATAAGGGAGAAGACTCAAATCAATAGAATCAGAAATGAAAAAGGAGAAGTAACAACTGACACTGCAGAAATACAAAAAATCATGAGGGATTACTACAAGCAACTCTATGCCAATAAAATGGACAATCTGGAAGAAATGGACAAATTCTTAGAAATGCACAAACTGCCAAGACTGAATCAGGAAGAAATAGAAAATATGAACAGACCAATCACAAACACTGAAATTGAAACTGTGATTAAAAATCTTCCAACAAACAAAAGCCCAGGACCAGATGGCTTCACAGGCGAATTCTATCAAACATTTAGAGAAGAGCTAACACCTATTCTTCTCAAACTCTTCCAAAATATAGCAGAGGGAGGAACACTCCCAAACTCATTCTACGAGGCCACCATCACCTTGATACCAAAACCAGACAAGGATGTCACAAAGAAAGAAAACTACAGGCCAATATCACTGATGAACATAGATGCAAAAATCCTCAACAAAATACTAGCAAACAGAATCCAACAGCACATTAAAAGGATCATACACCATGATCAAGTGGGGTTTATTCCAGGAATGCAAGGATTCTTCAATATACGCAAATCTATCAATGTGATTAACCATATTAACAAATTGAAGGAGAAAAACCATATGATCATCTCAATAGATGCAGAGAAAGCTTTTGACAAAATTCAACACCCATTTATGATAAAAACCCTGCAGAAAGTAGGTGTAGAGGGAACTTTCCTCAATATAATAAAGGCCGTATATGACAAGCCCACAGCCAACATCATCCTCAATGGCGAAAAACTGAAAGCATTTCCACTAAGGTCAGGAACAAGACAAGGTTGCCCACTCTCACCACTCTTATTCAACATAGTTTTGGAAGTTTTAGCCACAGCAATCAGAGAAGAAAAGGAAATAAAAGGAATCCAAATCGGAAAAGAAGAAGTAAAGCTGTCACTGTTTGCAGATGACATGATACTATACATAGAGAATCCTAAAGATGCTACCAGAAAACTACTAGAGCTAATCAATGAATTTGGTAAAGTAGCAGGATACAAAATTAATGCACAGAAATCTCTGGCATTCCTATATACTAATGATGAAAAATCTGAAAGTGAAATCAAGAAAACACTCCCATTTACCATTGCAACAAAAAGAATAAAATATCTAGGAATAAACCTACCTAAGGAGACAAAAGACCTGTATGCAGAAAATTATAAGACACTGATGAAAGAAATTAAAGATGATACAAACAGATGGAGAGATATACCATGTTCTTGGATTGGAAGAATCAACATTGTGAAAATGACTCTACTTCCCAAAGCAATCTATAGATTCAATGCAATCCCTATCAAACTACCACTGGCATTTTTCACAGAACTAGAACAAAAAATTTCACAATTTGTATGGAAACACAAAAGACCCCGAATAGCCAAAGCAATCTTGAGAACAAAAAATGGAGCTGGAGGAATCAGGCTGCCTGACTTCAGACTATACTACAAAGCTACAGTAATCAAGACAGTATGGTACTGGCACAAAAACAGAAAGATAGATCAATGGAATAGGATAGAAAGCCCAGAGATAAACCCATGCACATATGGTCACCTTATCTTTGATAAAGGTGGCAGGAATATACAGTGGAGAAAGGACAGCCTCTTCAATAAGTGGTGCTGGGAAAATTGGATAGGTACATGTAAAAGTATGAGATTAGATCACTCCCTAACACCATACACAAAAATAAGCTCAAAATGGATTAAAGACCTAAATGTAAGGCCAGAAACTATCAAACTCTTAGAGGAAAACATAGGCAGAACACTCTATGACATAAATCACAGCAAGATCCTTCTTGACCCATCTCCTAGAGTAATGGAGATAAAAACAAAAATAAACAAATGGGACCTAATGAAACTTCAAAGCTTTTGCACAGCAAAGGAAACCATAAACAAGACCAAAAGACAGCCCTCAGAATGGGAGAAAATATTTGCAAATGAATCAACTGACAAAGGATTAATCTCTAAAATTTACAGGCAGCTCATGCAGCTCAATAACAAAAAAATAAACAACCCAATCCAAAAATGGGCAGAAGACCTAAATAGACATTTCTCCAAAGAAGATATACAGACTGCCAACAAACACATGAAAGAATGCTCAACATCATTAATCATTAGAGAAATGCAAATCAAAACTACAATGAGATATCATCTCACACCAGTCAGAATGGCCATCATCAAAAAATCTAGAAACAATAAATGCTGGAGAGGGTGTGGAGAAAAGGGAACACTCTTGCACTGCTGGTGGGAATGTGAATTGGTTCAGCCACTATGGAGAACAGTATGGAGGTTCCTTAAAAAACTACAAATAGAACTACCATATGACCCAGCAATCCCACTACTAGGTATATACCCTGAGGAAACCAGAATTCAGAAAGAGTCATGTACCAAAATGTTCATTGCAGCTCTATTTACAATAGCCCGGAGATGGAAACAACCTAAGTGCCCGCCGTCGGATGAATGGATAAAGAAGATGTGGCACATATATACAATGGAATATTACTCAGCCATAAAAAGAAACGAAATTGAGCTATTTGTAATGAGGTGGATAGATCTAGAGTCTGTCATACGGAGTGAAGTAAGTCAGAAAGAGAAGGACAAATACCGTATGCTAACACATATATATGGAATTTAAGAAAAAAAAATGTTATGAAGAACCTAGGGGTAAAACAGGAATAAAGACAGAGACCTACTGGAGAACAGACTTGAGGATACGGGGAGGGGGAAGGGTGAGGTGTGCTAGGGCGAGAGAGAGACATGGACATATATATACTAACAAACGTAAGGTAGATAGCCAGTGGGAAGCAGCCGCATGGCACAGGGAAACCGGCTCGGTTCTTTGTGGCTGTCTGGAGGGGTGGGATAGGGAGGGTGGGAGGGAGGGAGACAAAGAGGGAAGAGATATGGGAACATATATATATGTATAACTGACTCACTCTGTTATAAAGCAGAAACTAACACACCATTGTAAAGCAATTATACCCCAATAAAGATGTTAAAAAATAAAATAAAATAAAATAAATAAATTCAGTTGAACCAAAAGAGTCATCCACACCACACCCCTCATAGTTATCACCCAATCCACTCCATCTCAGGGACCTTTCGGTGAAGCCAAAACCACAAAAACCACCTACATGCTGAAGTCCTGAATTGCCTTTGTTCACCCTTTGATGCCCCTTTAGTCCCCAACACATGAAATATAGCTTAGGGATTTTTTTCCGGACAAATAACCTTCACTGTGGCTCTGTTTTCATGCTCACATTGCATTTTTTAATGGAAATTTACATCTCTAGTAGGAAAAACACCTGGAAAGTAGTTTCAAAGTTCCTTAAAAAACTAAAAGTAGACCTACCATATGATCTAGCAATCCCACTCCTGAGTATGTATCCAGAGAAAAACCATACTTTGAAAAGATACATGCAGGCTTCCCTGGTGGCGCAGTGGTTAAGAATCCACCTGCCAATGCAGGGGACACGGGTTCGAGCCTTGGTCCAGGAAGATCCCACATGCTGCAGAGCAACTAAGCCTGCACACCACAACTACTGAGCCTGCTCTCTAGAGCCTGTGAGCCACAACTACTGAGCCCGTGTGCCACAACTACTGAAGCCTGCGCACCTAGAGCCCGTGCTCCGCAACAAAAGAAGCCACTGCAATGAGAAGCTCGCGTACTGCAACGAAGAACAGCCCCCACTCGCCACAACTAGAGAAAGCCTGCGTGCAGCAACAAAGACCCAATGCAGCCAAAAATAAATAATAAGTATATAAATACATTTATTTTAAAAAGATACATGCACCCCAACGTTCATTGCAGCACTATTTAAAATAGCCAAGACATGGAAGCAACCTAAATGTCCATTGACAGACGAATGGATAAAGATGTGGTATATATTTATACAATGGAATACTACTCAGCCATAAAAAAGGATGAAATAATGCCATTTGCAGCAACATGGATGCAACTAGAGATTATACTCAATGAAGTAAGTCAGACAGAGAAAGACAAATATCATATGATATCACTTATATGTGGAGTCTAAAAAAAGATACAAATGAACTTATTTACAAAACAGAAACAGATTCAGAGACTTCAAAAACAAATTTATGGTTTCCAAAGGGGAAAGGTACGGGGGAGGGATAAATTAGGAGGTTGGGATTAACATATACACACTACTAAATATAAAATAGATAATCAACAAGGACCTACTGTATAGCACAGGGAACTCTACTCAATACTCCATAATAATGTATATGGGAAAAGAATCTGAAAAAGAATAGATACATGTATATGTATAACTAAATCACTTTGCTGTACACCTTAAACTAACACAACATTGTAAATCAAGTATACTCCAATATAAAATAAAAATAAAGTAGATTCAGTCTGACTTGTGACTTGGATGCCAATTTCCACCTACCCAAGACGACCTAGAGAAGCCCAGGGACCACCACAGGAGCCCAGTGAAGCTACAGCACCAGGGAAACACCTCATGGCCCTTCCACCTTGCCAGGCGGGCTGGGTTGAATCACGCAGACCTGGGAGATTGGTAAAACCCCTGACAAGCGACGTCAGAGGGCGGCTTGAAACCTTGGTGGAGACACAAGCCTGTTCCCAGCCACTCCCGGGACAATCTCCAGCTGGCCCCTCGCTCACTTTGACGTCCCTGTCAGCTCCAGCCTCCTACACTGAAGGTGCCTTTCCTGCCTGTGCAGCAGCCTGGCATTTTGGGTTACTGTGCCAGGGTTTCCCTGAGACCCTGGGCCAGGCGCTGAGAGCTGCTATCTTGCCAGAGGTGTTGGGGTGTCAGAGCAAAGGCAGAGCTCCAGGACTGACCCTGTCTGCCACACATCCTCATCAGCTGCTTCTTGCCAGCTTGCCACTGGGCACGAAAGAGGAATTTAGAGTGTGGGGTACAAGCAAAAGCTTATTCTGAACTTTGCATGAGCTCCTTAAATGAGACAGGCAAACATGCCATAACTCAGGACCCCACATGTATCCCTACAAATGCAAAATGGGATCCAACTGAGTCCCATACTATTCCTGTCAAATGTGCCTTATTTTTGCAATGTTTCTCCATGAACTAGTTTTTCTGGAAAACACCCAAAATCATATCCACATTTTGGTTGAAATAATAATTTTTTAAAGCTTTGTTAAATGAACAAACTGAGCTAAGTGCAGTGGAAGAGTCACGATTCACTCCGTTAATAATTGAATACCTCCTGCTCCTGAATGTCAAAGTTTCAGGCACTAGAGAGAATAAGGTGATTAAACCATAGAGTGCCTTGTGAAGCTTACAGTCTAGTGGGGATGGGGCAGACAGTAGATAAGAAAACAAATCCATAAATAAGATCATTCTAATGGTCATACATGCTATGAAGACACCAAAACAGGGTAATGGGGCACAGAAATATACTGGGATGGGGAAGGCCACTTAGAAGGGTGGTCTGGGAAAGCTTTTCAGAAGAGGTGACACAGGGGCTGGGGAATGAATGACAAGGGGCAGCCAGCCATGTGAAGACCTGGGGAAGGGTGTGTTGAGCAGAAGGAACAGCCAAGGCAGGAGTGAGCTCGGAGTGCTGGGAGAGGCCAACGTGGCCAGAGTGTGGCGAGCAAGGGGGAAAGTGGTAATGAACGACATTGGGAGGTCATCAGGGCCCCACGGTGATGAGTATGGATTCTACTCAAAGCATCAAGCAAAGCCACTGGAGGGCACCAAGCACGGGAGTGACATGAGCTCATTTGGGCTTTCTGAGGTCCACCTCAGCTGCCACTGGGGATGGGTGGTGGAAGGCGCCAGAAGGAAAGCAAAGGGCGGTGGTGGCTTCCCTGAAGGACATCTCAATGTAGAGAAGGAGCAAACACAAAATACCTAGAACTCAGGTCAGAGTGCTACAGTTAAGTTTTACAACAGAGCTTTAAATTAGAGGCTGAGAAAACAGCCAGTGAGAAAAAGCTATTCCAGCTGAGGAAATGTGAGGATTCAATGGAGCTGCAGCGGGGGCCAAGCCTGAGGCTGCAGGTAGAACACATCTTTTTTTTTTTTTTTTAATATGTATTTTATTTATTTATTTAGGCTGCACCAGCTCTTTAGTTGCAGCACATGGGATCTTCATTGTGGCATGCAAACTCTTAGTTGTGGCATTCAGACTCCTTAGTTGCAGCATGTGGGATCTAGTTCCCTGACCAGGGATCAAACCTGGGCCCCTGCATTGGGAGCACTGAGTCTTACCCACTGAACCACCAGGGAGGTCCAGAACACATCTTGAGTTTGGTCTCCCATTGACTTGAATTTCTCAGTCTCCGCATGAGGTTAGTCTGATACCAAATAACCAATCTCAATCTCCTCAGCCCCGTGGAGGGCATAATTACTGTCTTCTACAGCCTTATACCCTGGTCATGGGGTATAGAGCCAACCTTTCCATAGGAACAGTACAGTCACTTCCATGTGGATAATAGCAACAGGAAGACATCTGATTTTTTGACATGGGGAATTCAAAAGATGCTGGAAACCACAAAGGGCAAGGCCTTATCTGCTGGTTGGATACTAAGACACATCCTGGGTGGAGCTCACTTTGGTGAAACTATGAAGCCCTCCCAATTTGCAGGGATCAGAGCAGTTCAGAACTGCACAGGACCTCACTCACCATCCGGTCTATCATCTCCAGGCTCAAAGAGTGGTCCTACAGCAGCAGCAGCAGTATGACAGGAGCATACTGCAAATGCAATCTCCAGCCTCATGATCCCATGAACCACAATCTGCATTTTCATAAGGTCACCAGGTGATTTGTGTGCATATTTCACTTTGCAAAACACTGCTCTAGACGTTCTCAACCTTCAATGGGTAGCAAAATCACCAACACAGTTTTTTAAAATACTATACAGATGCTTGTGGCATGCTCCAAAGATTCAGTTTCAACTGGTCTGGGGTGAGCCCAGATAGTGTTCATATTTTTTTAAAGGCCCTTGCATGTCCAGGAGAATCTCTGATGCAATCCAAAGTCCTTATCTTACAGATGTGAAGCTCAGGCTCAATAAATTGAGATTTATGTCTTGCTAAAATGCAGGCATTTTTTTAAAAATGTAGGTTCTGTGGTGGGCCCCAAGACTCTGCATTTCTAACAAGTTCCTGGGGGAGGCCAACACTGCTTCTTGGCCTATACTTTAAATAACAGGTATAATGCTTGATTTTATGTATCTACTTGGTTGGGCCATGGGGTGCCCAGATATTTGGCCAATATGGATGTGAGAGTGTTTTGGGATGGGATTAACATTTAAATTGGTGGACTTTGGGTAAGCAGATTTCCCTTCATAATATGGGTGAGTCTCACCCAATCAGTTGAAGGCCTGGATTGAAGAAAGACCAACCTCCCCTGATCAAGAGAGAATTCCCCAGCAGACTGCCTTTGGACTCAAACTGGAACACTGGCTCTCTTGGGCCCCCTGGATCTCCAGCTTACCAACACACCCTGAAGATTTTAGACTTCCCAGTCTCCATAATCATGTGAGCCAATTCTTTATAATAAATCTTATAAAAATTCCTTATAATAAATATAAATATATACATATATATGTATATTTTATATAAGATTTAAATAAATCTTTTTTTTTTTTTTTTTTTTTTTT
>NW_006771034.1:1906671-1907847 GCF_000442215.2 Lipotes vexillifer
AGGCTTCTCACTGTTGTGGCCTCTCCTGTTGCGGAGCACAGGCTCCGGACGCGCAGGCTCCGCGGCCATGGCTCACGGGCCCAGCCGCTCTGTGGCATGTGGGATCTTCCCGGACTGGGGCACAAACCCGTGTCCCCTGCAACGGCAGACGGACTCTCAACCACTGTGCCACCAGGGAAGCCCCTTAAATAAATCTTATATAAGATATGTAAATGTATCCTATATAAATAAGACATATCTATACTTTATTTTAACTTATATAAATCTTATAATTCCTTATTATATACATAAAATATTAATATAACATATATCCTTACATACCCTGTATCTTATAATTCCTTGTTCTATATATACATATAAATCGTAAGGATACATATATCCTTTCTCTGGCCTGACTAATAGAGTACGATTGCAGAGCGCTCTGTTGAGGTTCCAATTCCTGCCACAATGGAGAATTCACACCTGTCTCCTTCAGAGTCAACTCAATTGTGATAGGAAACCCAAAATCCAGGAAACAAAGGAAAAACTATGAGAACTCTGGAAAACGACTGCTATATATATGAGTGTTAAGTGGGAGAGGGGTGTTGCAGCTTGGGACAGGGACAGCAGCTGGTGCCACTCTAGCAGGATAAAGTAGAAAAAGCAGCTTGAGTTCTGCTCTTCTTCCCTACCATTGCCTTGGGACTATCAAGAGTTGCCCCCTCCCCTTTAGAAAGTAATAGTAATAGCCCAGACTGCTGGTTTAGGAGCAAAACTGGAGCAGCTCAGAAGTCATGTTCCAGTAAAATGTTTCTGAACACTAGTGAAGGCTGAGTAGCCTCTGCATTCCCTGCTCTCCCAACCCAGGGCTGGTCAATGATAATCTGTGAGCTCCTCTTCCCAGAGCTGCTTCCCCCTCACAATCTGAAGGGGAAGACTTGGTCTCAAGAGTTGCTTGCTGGATGATACCAAATGGGTATTTGGGGCTTTCCCTGGGCTTCCCCTGTTTCTCTCCTTGTTCATGACAACAAAGGTATATAAAACAAAGATAGGGAGAAATACAAGGTATGAAAATTATATAATGGGAATAAATAACACAGTTAAGTCTGCTACATGGTTAAATGAATACAGCTGAAGAAAAAATTAGTGAGTTGGAAAACCAGATGAGAGTATATATATCTCCAGAAAGAATATAGG
>NW_006771034.1:1907857-1938589 GCF_000442215.2 Lipotes vexillifer
AATGAAAAATATAATTTGTAGAAGTATCCAGAAAATAGGAGTAATGGAATAGAAAAAATAAAATAAAATAAAATAGAAATGGAGAGAAGGAAATATTCTCAGAATTAATGGAGACAAATTCCCCCAAATTAAAGAAGACAAATAACTTCAAATTGAAAGGGTGCATAGCATTCCAAAAGGAGAAATAAGGAATATCCAACACTTACACACATTTGAATGAAATTTAAGAACACCAAACTCAAAGAGAAAATTCTGAAAACTGTCCAAAATAGCACATCACACAAAGGATAAAGAATCACATTTTTTAACCATAATGCTGAATGCAAAAACAGAGTATTAGTTTTAAAGCACTGGAAAAAGTGCTTTGAACCTAGAATTCCATTCCCGTTAAGGTTGTCATTCAAATAAGAGAATGTAATAAAAATATTCTCCAACATACAAGGCTTGAGGGAATCAGCCATGCTAAGACTCACATTAAAACTTTTTGAAGATGTGACACTCAAAAAAAAGGAAAAAAACAAATCCAGAAGAAACTGTAAGAAATACACAAAATGAAAGGGATCACACATCTTGGAATTTTTGTTATTGTTGTGGATATTAACATGGAGAAGATATGTTCAGAGGATATGAAAGCATGCTAAAGCTATATAAAAGATATTGGTATGAAATTTTCTAAATAACAGAAACAGGAATTTTTAATTTTTAATCTTTTACTGAAATTAAAATTAAGAAGACAGAAACAAGTTTAAATACATCAAAAATTAAATAAATATAAATGATCTAAATTTTCCAATTAAAAAAACAAAGTTTTCAGATTAGATTTTAGAAACAAAATCCATCTATGTACTATTTGTAAGACAGATCAAAAGCATTAAAAACATGAGAAAGTTAAAAATGAAAAAAGATAGCAGACATATGTCAATATTAGATAAAACATACTTCAAGGGGCTTCCCTGGTGGTGCAGTGGTTGGGAGTCCACCTGCCGATGCAGGGGACATGGGTTCTGTGCCCCGGTCCGGGAAGATCCCACGTGCTGCGGAGCGGCTGGGCCTGTGAGCCATGGCCGCTGGGCCTGCGCGTCCAGGGCCTGTGCTCTGCAATGGGAGAGGCCACAACAGTGAGAGGCCCGCATACCGCAAAAAAACAAACAAACAAAAAAACAAAAACAAACAAACCAAAAAAAACATACTTCAAGAGAAAAAGCATAATTAGGACTTGAGAGGATCACTCAATAGCGGTGACAGGGTTAGTTCTCCAAGAAGACATAGCAATTCATAATATGAAGGCATCTAATTAACTAGCCTCAAAATACAAAAAAAGAAAAAGATAGAAGTTCATAGGAAAATTGACAAATCCACCAACACAGAGGGAGATTTCAATTATTGGTAGGTCTCAATTATTGAAAAGTTGGGCAGACAAAAACCAGCAACACAATTAACAAGCTTGACCTAATGACCATATACAGAATTCTGCAACCAATAATTAGAAAATGCACAGCCTTCTCACACATGCATGAAACATTTATTTTTTTTAATCTTCTAATAATTAATAGAGGTTTTAGTTGAGTTCACAGACACTCAGAAAAAGACTACATTTCCCAGCTTCACTTGCCTCTAGGTATGGCCATGGGACTAACAGCTCGCACCTGGGATATGACAGAAGTGATTATTTAACTTCTCCCTCTGGCCCTTAAAGGGCCTCCTACTGCCTGGATCAAGAAACAGTTGATAGGTATCTTAGATCATGCAAAGGGGGCAGAGCAATAAGACAGAAAGAGCCTGGGTTTCCCGTCCCGACACTAAGCGTTGCTCACTGCTTATTCTCAATATATTTCATGAGAAAGAAAATTGTATCATGTTGAAATCTCTTCTTGAAGTGGGATGAGTCCCCTTCTGTTTTGTCTCCCTCAGGACCCCTAGCACAGAGTATGTATTGGAACTGACAAAACTAAAGCAATGCACACCAGCCTCACCCCAGATAGAGAAGACATTAATAAGGATGATAGACAGGAAACCAGCCTTTGTCTTGCAGCAAAAATCTTAGATGCCGGTGGAGATTTTGAAGGAAGAGCTCAACATGATCACTATCTTCCACCAGTCAGTTCTGGGACACCGATCAGATATGCAGGGCCTGATGGGAGGAGTCCCACCCACCCTCATTGCCACAGAGGGGGAAAGGCAGAGAAATAAAGAGGAACCAAGGGAGGAAACACATGTTTTGCTCACGTGAAGGAAGTGACAGCAACTGGTACAGGAGAGCAGCTGTTACCTTAGAGTAGTCAGGCTCAGTATGCCAAAACCATACTTGTTTTGAGGTTGGATTGGAGGGAGGAGTGCTCCTTTGTAAAAACTAACTAGTTTCTGAAGGCAACAGGAAAACTGGGAGGCAGGTGGCAAGCGCAGGCCACAGTGGAAAAACACATCCTTTCATCACAAATTGCTGAAGCTGGGCGGACACAAGACTGAGGAGAACCAACGATGGAGAATGACTCAGAGGAGGAAAACTTTCTGTGGTGACGTCGACAGACTCATCGCACCACCAGAACAGGGGGCAGCCGAAGCTTAAAGTCCCTGCGTGGAGCCCCAGCCCTCTATGCCATCGTAGGGGAGGACGTGCCAGGAGTTCTAGAAGGACAGATCAACACATGAAGTGGAAAAGTACCAGTCTTAGGCGGTTGCTCCAGGGTTTCCTTCCAGGAATTTCCTTAGCAGGCTGACATGCTCCACCCACCACAGGGAAGGGGCGAGGCTGGAAATGAGCCCGCTCGGAGGTCCAGGGGCGGGGCGTTACAGCAAATCCCCAGCAGCTGGAGGCGTCTTTGGTGTCTTCTCTTCTTCCTTCTGGAAGCCTTTCCTACCACCTAGACCTTCTCTACCTTGTCCCTTTCTTCCTTGCCCCAATACGCCCAATGCTGCCATGCTCCAAACTCCTTCCAGAACGTTCTTTCGGAGCCCTCCTCTGAACCCCCAACACCCCACACCCTAAAGCCACTAGAACCCCTCTGCGTGTCTGGGAAGGCAGCTGGGTAAAGTCCAGAGCAGCACCACCTCCCCAGGGCTATTTACAACTTAAAAGAGAACTCCAAAGAGCACCCATGAGCCTCCAAGTCAATACCTCAACCCAGGTGAGATACCTGAATCCCTGTGGAACTTTACAAAATACAGATTTTGGATTTCCACTGCTCATCTAGGTAAACAGAACACCCAGGAAAGGGGGTGAGGTGGCAACGTGCAGTTTCCAACCTTTTGTTGAAGGGATTCTGATGCCTGCCAAGGCTGACAACCAGGGCTGGAGGCAATGTCCAGAGAGATGATGATACTTTGGAGCTCCAGCTCCAGTAACTCACAGGTGTAAAAAGTTAAAATGAGAGTAAAGATATACTGAGAACTACAGAAAGAATTCAAACTGCTGTTCTTGCCTTCCTCACTCATCTTCCAGCCCGCCTGGGCACGGTGTCCAGCTTTTTCATTCAGAAAAGGGAGCTGGGTGAAGAAAAAGGAGAAGGGCCAGGGATTACCAACCCCCTTCAAAGCCACCTGCACCTGTACCTTTCTGCTTCCTCCCCCTGCCCAGAGACTGGCAATAAATGGCTATGAATAAGTAGCAGCTATTAATGATTCCCTTACTATTAGGGTAATGTTTAATCTCTTATTGTCAACCAAACTGGTCTGTGGACAAAGGATTTCTGATTTATTATAGTCATCACTGCCTTAGTGTTAGTCTTATCAAAAAAGAATTTTTGCTTCATTTTTATTAGTGAGGTGTAGACTCTTGAATTTCTTGACAAACCAAAATTCAATCAGTATTTTTATTATTTGTTCCCCAGCCTCTAAGTCTTCTAAAAGCCAACCAATTATGGTCCTACTTATTAAGGGCCTTAATTAGCTTGCTAATAGGCATTCCCTGTTTAAGGACATGATCCTGAGCAAGCACACAGACCTCTTCAACCTCAAATGTCATTTACATTGAGTTACTCGTTGAACTTGACTGTTGCCCCCATCATGTCTCAAATTAAATTAAAACCAGGTTTCCCATCAAGGCTCTCCACCATCAGCCTTCCCCTACCTAAGAACCTTCTTGTGTTCCGCTCCCCCAATGGATGTCTTCCATTCCCTCTTCCTGGAATCTTCTTCCCCCTACGCTATCTGGCAAGCTCTCCTTTCTTTACGATGGAGACCTACACCCCCCTTCCCTCTCTAGGAAGCCTTCTACACCCTCTCCAGCAGGGTCTGCATCTTCTTCCTCCAAGCCTGCTTTGACCAGAGCTCAGATATATTGTCCTGGAATATCTATACCTCCATCCTCCCAGACTTTGAACTCTTCAAGTGCTGGAAATGGGGCTTGGTTCATCACTGTATTCCCAATGTCTTGCACAAAACCTGTCTGTGGTAGGTGGTCAGTAAATGCTGGAGGAGTGGAAAGAAAGTACAAATGAAAAAAGCCTACGTGCAGCTCATTTACCCAACACTCACTCTCTCCTCCAACTTTCTCAACTTTCATTCCTTTGGCTTAGAATAACCTGAAAGCCACACACCTACCATGAGGGCAGGGATGGTGTCCATTCTGTTGTATCCCCAGTACCTAGGACCGTGCTTGGCACATGGTAGATGCTCAAGAGCTATCTGTTAACTATATGGATCAATCCTTTAAACCTGTTGCTCAAAATCCACCTCCTCTGCCAGTTCTCTCCAGTCCCTCCCAGCACTATCCCCAATAGTGCTCTCCTCTTGCTTCCACGTCTCCATGGCGTGACCAAGTCAAACATGACAGAAGAAGCAAACCCATGCTTGGATAAATCAATCATTTCAGGAGCTTCCTGAACTAAAAGCAGATATGATCTGATAATCCATTCGATTACCACTCAAGTAAAGACGAAGGTAAGTACCAGAATGAAAAGCCACCTTCTGTAAATCTCTATTCATCCTACCATTCTGTCTTGATCCAGAATTTTGGTGCAAATATACTGGTTTGGAGTTTAGGTAAAGTTTTTCCACTGTGATACAATCCAGAAATTGACCATGTACTTATTTTTCCCTAGATACAAGAGAGAAAAGAAAAGGAGTCTGCTGTGCAAACTTTATAGGTAACTATTAGTTATTATTATTAGTCAGGTAACTATTTGAGTAGGCAGAAGAACAGGGTATTCTGCTCTGTTAAACACTGTGGTGGATAGAGAATTGCTGTTTACATCATTCATTCCTCCCTAAGTTTCCAAGAATTAGAACACAATGAAATACACTTCACAGTAAAAAACCTACCGAAAGCGAGCCGAACTTTCTTTGTTCTGGATCTACATGGCCCCTACATGGCTCCAGGATCACTCTGAGAGGCATTATCTTTTTACAAAAGGTACAGAGGAGAGGTCCCGTGGTTAAAGGACCCATTTGAAAGGGTGCTGCGTGTGTTAGCTGGGTACACGCTGCCCCTCCACATGCTCTGGGTCTGTCTGTGCCTCGGTGCCCACCCTATAACGCTTTCATGTCAATAAACTCCAGTGACTTCTTGTACCGGCCTGTTTGCTAATAAAACCAGCCACCGACCTACCCCTCCAGCTCTCACACTCCCAAACTCCATCTTCTTGCAAACTCTAGTGGGAAACTCATTTATTTTACTTTAGCTTACTCTTTCAATTTCCTTCCCCTTCTATTTATTTTTCTGAAAGTTAGAGCTACAGAGGACTTTGGTATACCCAACGAGCCATAATTTTTATAAAACAGTGCTTGAGGGCCACGCACCACAGGATAAAACAGCAGTAAAAACCTTATGTTTCAAGCTTAAGTTAATCCTTTTCGAAGGATTTTGATGGCTTTCATCTTAAGGTGAAAAAGATGACTTGACCTGCATCCAGAGAAACAGGTGAAAAACCTGGAAGATTGATCTAATCAAACCTTGTAGTTAGGCCCTGACAGATGTGTCACAACATGGCTATCGTGATATTTCTAAGAATAACATCAACAACAATAAAAATAATAGCTTCCATTTTATGAAGTAAGCATTATTATTGCCCTTTTACAGGTGAGAAAACTGAGACTTAGGTTGTAAAAAGCCAGGATCAAAAGCTAGAAAGTGAGGTTGCTGATACTCAGACACATCTGTGTGATATCAAAGCTCACCCTCTTAGCTACTCTACTCGTCTGAGGTCATTACCGGCCCCGTTCTGTGCATGCGTGCATGTACACACTCATCCCAACATTAGAGAGCATTTGTGATTATTTTGGCTGCCTGGCATCTCTGAATTTGGGGGATGCTTCATCCTATGGATGCATCTGGTGGGAGACAAAGTCAAGAATGTCCTCGAACAGAAGCTGAAAACACAAACTACCCGCCTTCCCAGCCAACGTTGCCGTTAGGGCTTAAGCATATGGCCAGGGCTCAGCCCATTCAGAGTCTGACTCAGGAGCGGTGATGGTGAGAAGCAGAGCCCACTTGAAGTTGTTCCAGTGCAGCCACAGAGGCCTCCACACTGCAGGACAGAACCGAGGGCCAGTGTCTAGTGTGGGTGTGCAGTGGTCGGCTAGGGTCCTGGTTGTTGTCTTGGCTTCCTCTGTCCTGTCCACAGCCTTCTGTTTTGCTTTATGAGCTTGGCTTGTGATCAAAGTGGGTCTACCCACCAAGGCCAAGCAACTCCACACTGAGAGTATCAATGCCAAGTATGTCCTGAGGGTGCCTGGGTGTGGAGGGGAGCTGACTAGCCAGTGAGCCTCTCCAGCCTCTACCACGTGACTCCTTAACTCCACATGTAGCCAAAAGTGAGAAAGTGCTAGACAGCCTTTCCAAGCAGGACAACCCGTTTAATGGTCTGCTTGGGCTGCCATAGACTAGGCAGCTTAAACAACAGACATTTATAGTCTCACAGTTCTGGAGCCTGGAAGTCCAAGATCAAGGTGTCTGCAGGGTTGGTTTCTCCTGAGGTCTCTCTCCTTGGCTCGTGGATGGCCATCTTCTGGCTGTGTCCTCAGATGGTCATTCCTCTGTGCCTTTCTGTGTCCTAATCTCCTCTTTTCATAAGGACACTGGTCCAGTTGGATTAGGGCCCACCCTTATGGCCTTATTTTAACTTAATCACCTTTTGAAAGGCCCCCATCTCCAAACACAGTCACATTCTGAGCTACTGGGGGTTATGGCTTCAACATATGGATTTGGAGAGGGGACAGAATTCAGCCCATAGCAGTATCAAATAATTTAATTTGTCCTCATTATACTTTAATACATGTTAAATGTTAGCATATGTTAAGTGAAGATCTATTGAATGAGGGTATGTTAATAAAGCATTGAAATTGGTATTTCATTCATCACAACATCACCTGTACTTGAAATTTGCATTTGAGAAAGTGGGAAACTCATCAGCACAGCCTGGATCAACCCCTTACAACGTCCTCAGCTCCCTAGGGTCTGACACCCAACAACTGGGACCTGGTGTCTGACCAGGGTGATGGCCCAAAATCTGAGCTGACTGCTGCCACAAGGAGGCTTCAGAGAGAGGAACAGCCTTCTTCCCAGCCTGCCTGTCTGGTCATCCTGTGTGTCCCCAGCTCCTCACTGATCACTTGGGGTCTCTGGGCTCAGACCCCATGCTCTCAGCCCGAGGCCATCTTGAGGTCATCAGCTGCTGGGAGCCAGACTCCGTCTTGCTCCCCTGTAGATGTCACACAGCAGACACCCTCACCTGTCAGCAGGCTGGGCCCTCAGGCGCCTGAAGTGTTTTACCTGCCACCTGAGCCTGCACTTAAATGGGAAGAAGTGATTAGCAAAAGGGCTTTGCTTTAAACTTAGGCAAAACAGTGCATGTGTTCCAGAAGAGACGGAGGGGAGAGCTGGTAAGTGTCCTTAACTGAATCAGTTACCCATTTCCACAAGCCTTACCTTTCTTCTTAGTTTTAAATGCAATCCACAAAGCCTCTCCTCCAAGCTTGGTAGACACCATCTTTTCCCCCAGAAAAATGACTCATGGGAGGATTGCAGACCCTCCTGGGAACTCTGAGGCTCTTAACAGCACCCACCCCACCCCCATCCTTTTGCAAATCAAGCAGCCTCTGTGGAGGGTTCTTCTGCAGGGACATCAGATGCGTCCTCTCTCAAGAAGCTGCCTCCACCCAGAGGCCATGTCATGTTGGGAAAGGAGACTTGAGCTTGAATCAGAAGAGATGAGTTTAGTCTCACTCGAGGCTTGCTGACTGTGGGACCTTGGACAAGTCATGGAGGGCTCTTTTCCCCAGCTCTAAAAATGGCAAGAACAGGATTGGCCCAGTCTGCCAAGGAAGCTCTTCAAGGAAGCAGACAAGATAATGCACCAGAAAGCACCTGGGAATAGCACTGAGCTCGCCAACTGTTTGCAGCCTCCCCTCTCCCCCACATTCCTGGCCACCAAGGTCCTGCCCATCCTCCAAGGCCCATTCTAGCTTGTGGGGTGGGGGGAGTGGGGACGGCTGGGGGCCTGGTCAGTGTGCAGAAAAGAGCATGGCTCTGCTGCGGGAAGGATCCTAGAGGCCAGAGCCAGCATGACACAGCTGAGGTCACTTTCCTCCCAGGGTTGGAGGGATTGTAGGTGGGAATCCTGCCTCAGACGTGCTGTGATCCAGAAGGGGGTTGAGCAGTGGGGGAGCAGAGGGTGCCCTAACAGAGCCCCAAATCCAGCTTGGTGCCATCCTCTGGGTTTATTTGCATTAATTGACACTCACCAAGGCTGCTGGGAGAATCTTGTTGAAGGAGGAAAATTTAGGGGAGTATTTAAAGGAAAATCGGTTCTGTTGGTCTCAAGGACTGGATGAGCCCCATGGAGAGAAAGTTGTAAGAGTTTCTATTTTTGAATAGATGGGGTAAATGGGGAGGCACGGGTGAAAGTGGGTATCTTAGTCTGTTTGGACTGCTGTAACAAAGTACTACAGACAGGGTAGCTTATAAACAACAGAAATTTTTTTCTCAGTTATGGAAGTGGAAGTCCAAGCTCAGGGTGCTAGCATGGTCAGGTGAGGACTCTCTTCTTGGTTGCAGACTTCGCACTGTGTCCTCACATGGTAGAAGGGGCAGCGAGCTCTCTGGGGCACTCTACTAGTGCTCTCTATTATAAGGGCACTAATCCCGTTCATGAGATCTCCACCCTCATGACCTAATCACCTTACAAAGACTCCACCTCCTAATACCATCACACTGGGCATTAAGAGTTCAACATATGAATGTGGGGGCAGCACAAACATTCAGACTATAGTGATGGATGATGCCTATCAGGTGAGAAAACCATGTCACCCAAGGACTGTGCAGCTTGACAGCCCTTTGCACATAACTGTAATTAGAAAGCTCCCTTCTTCCTCAGATTTTTCTTAAGGACTTCCTCAGATGTCCCCTCCATCATGAAGCCTTTCTGGATCCCCCAAAGGTGAACCTCCCCAAGCACTCTCACCCCCGTGTACCTGGCTCTGCCTCCTGAGAGGACCAAGCAGAATCTGAGGACCCAAGTCCTGACTCCAACCAACAGCATGATTTTTGCACAAGTTACTTCTTGTCTCTGTATATGAGGATAAGAGTTCTTGCCAGACCTGCCTCTCAAGGTTGTCAAGATGTGAGGCTCAAATCGATAATAAGCATGGAAATACCTTTCCGGCTATGATGTGTTAGGCAATTGTCAAGTTTTATTATGACCAGACTGTACGTTTCTTGAGGACCCAGGGACACACAGGTCTTTACTTACCTTTGTATTTCTCATAATACCAAGCACCTAACCTGCTCAAAATCCTGAGCCCCTTGTTTGGTCCCCAGACATATAGTCAAGAAGCCCTACGTCTTGCTTCTAGAGTCCAAAACCCCAGAGGGCTATGAGCCCCAGCAGCTGGGCACTCATATACTGGTGTGATGGACTGAACAGTGTCCCCCAAAATTCATGTGTTGACCTCCTAACCCCCAGGGCCTCAGAATGTGACCTTGTTTGGAAATAAGATCATTGCAGATATAATTAATTAGGTTAAGGTCATACCCGAGTAGGGTAAACCCTACTCCAAAATGACTAGTATCCTTATAAAAAGGAGAAATTTGGACACAGACATTCATACGGGGAGAACACCATGTGACAGTGAAGGCAGAGACGGAGTGATACATTTACAAGTCAAGGAACTCCAAAAATGGCCAGCAAACCATCCGAAGCTAGAGGAAAAGCCAGGGCCAGATTCTCCCTCACAGCCTCAGAAGGAACCAACACTGCTCACACCTTGATCTCAGACTTCTGGCCTCCAGGACTGTGAGACAATCAATTTCTGTTGTTTCAGCCACTCAGTCCGTGGTACTTTGTTTTGCAGCCCTAGCAAACCAATACACCTGGCAATCCTGTCAAGTAATGATTTGCCATATTTCCCAGACAAGCAACTGCTGGCTGGGTGACAGAAACCCTAGGAAACACTTACCTAGCTTGTTTCTCCAGGAATATGAGCTCTCCTGAGGAGCTCCCTACACAACCCCACAGGACATGTGGGGTGTGTGTGTGTCTGTGTGGTGTGTATGGGTATGTGTGTGCTGTGCATGTGGTGTGGCGGTATGTGTGTGGTATTGGTTATATGTGTGGTGTGGAGAGGGTGGGTGGTATAAGGGAATGTGTGGTGTTGGGTATGTGTGTGGTGGTGTGTGTGTGTGTGTCTGTGTATGTGTGTAGTGTGTGTGTGTGGTGTGGTACAGTGTGTGTGTGTGTGTGTGGTGTGTGTGTGGTGTGGTGTGTGCATGTGATGTGTGTGTGGTGTGGTGTGTGTGTGTGTGGTGTGGGGTGCGTGTGTGTGGGTGTGTGTGTGTGTGTGTGGTGTGGTGTGTGTGGTGTGTATGTGGTATGGTGTGTGTGGTGTGTGTGTGTGTGTGTGGTGTGTATGTGGTATGGTGTGTGTGTGTGGTGTGTGTGTGTGCATGGTGTGGGGTGTGTGTGTGTGTGGTATGGTGTGTATGTGTGGTTGGGTGTGGTATGTGTGGGGTGTGGTGTGTGTGTGGTGTGGTGTGTCTGTGTGGTGTGTGTGTGGTGTGGGGTGCGTGTGTGTGGGTGTGTGTGTGTGTGGTGTGGTGTGTGTGGTGTGTGTGTGGTGTGGGGTGCGTGTGTGTGTGATGTGTGTGGTGTGTGTGTGTGTGTGGTGTGGTATGTGTGTATGTGGTGTGGTGTGTGTGTGTGGTCTGTGAGTGTGTGGTGTGTGTGTGTGGTGTGGGGTGTGTGTGTGTGGTGTGTGTGGTGTGGTGTGTGTGTGTGGTGTGTGTGTGTGGTGTGGTGTGGTGTGTGTATGTGGTGTGTGGTATGTGTGTGTGGTGTGTGTGTGGTGTGTATGTGGTGTGGTGAGTGTGTGTGGTGTGTGTGTGGTTTGGAGGCTGTGTGTGTGTGTGGTGTGTGTGTGTGTGGTGTGGTGTGTGTGTATGTGCTGTGGTGAATGTGTGTGTGTGGTGTGTGTGGTTGTGTGTGGTTGTGTGTGGTATGTGTGTATATGTGGTGTGGTGAGTGTGTGTTTGTGTGTGGTGTGTGTGGTGTGGTGTGTGTGGTGTGGTGTGTGTGTGGTGTGTGTGTGTGTGGTGTGCTGTGTATGTGTGTGTGGTGAGTGTGTGTGTGTGGTGTGTTTGTGTGTGTGTGTGGTGTGGTGTGTGTGTATGTGGTGTGGTGAGTGTGTGTGTGTGTGTGTGTGATGTGGTGTGTGTGTATGTGGTGTGGTGAGTGTGTGTGTGTGTGGTGTGGTGTGTGTGTGTGTGGTGTGGTGTGTGTGTATGTGGTGTGGTGAGTGTGTGTGTGTGTGTGTGGTGTGGTGAGTGTGTATGTGGTGTGGTGAGTGTGTGTGTGTGTGTGTTTGTGTGTGTGTGGTGTTAGGGGTGGTACTGTGTGTGGGGGGGTGTTGTTTAGGGGGTGTGCATTCGCGGGTAAGCGGGAGCCAGAGCAGGGAAGGAGGCCGTGTAGGAGGCAAGCTCAGGGACAAAAGGCTTCCCTCAAGCCCCTTCTCTACCCCACCTGCCTTCCACCCAGGGCCCGTCAAGCCAAACTACTTTTATTTACCTTCCCATCAGCTTAGAAGCAGAGAACGGAAGAGACAGAAGGAAAGAAATACTAATCCTTCCAAGATGCCTCTCCATTTCCTTTTCCTCTCCTTCCTGCCCCTACAACCCTGTGCCAAGTGTCAACCTTGAGAATCGAGGTGAGCTGACATTTTCTTAGCAAGCGGCTCAGTTCTGGGCCCTGCAGCAAAAAGCAGACATCTGTCCTCTTTGGCTGAAAAAAAAAAAGTTGGCAAGACAAAAGCACACACACACACACACACACACACACACACACACAATAAAAGCAGAAGGTGACACGGACCCTCCCACTATTAATGTCCCTTCCGTTCCCCAGTATCTTCAAATATAAAATATTGTGTGGAATCTACACCAGGCCTACAGCACAGCTTCGGAGATGGGGACAGATTTCACGTGAAGTGAAGTGCACATGTTCGGGGGCTGTGAGCGGTACTAGCAACGTGTCCTTTGCCTTTGGAATCCTGAGCCCCGCACAGACCCCACAGGTGAGGCAAAGGCCAAAAGCCAGACCTGGAGGCTGATTCCTGAACAGACAGCCAGGCTCTCACCAGAACTCCGAGGCAGGGGCCCGCGAAAATTATGCGGCCTCATGTGCTCAGCGGTATCGCTCATGCGCCTGCATATTTTGGACCTTCCCTCGGCCGGTGGGGATTGTTTGCGTGGAGTGACCCGGTGCTACCAGGCCAGGGACAACTTTGTTTTTGAAAACATCATTTCCCATAATAGCTTGTGAAGAACTAAAAACCGAAATGGAATGCATCCTGGCGCCAGAAACAGTCTCCTGCCGCATTCCCCAGACCGAGATGATTCTCATCAGATTCTCCTCAGATGTTACCACCTCCTCTATGTCCTCCTGAGGCAGGCGCCCAGGCTTTGGGCCAGACCTCCACTTCCAGAATGTTCTTCAAAAGACATCCCAGCAGGGAGATGCGGCGGGCTGTTCGGTCATCCGCGGCAATCATGGTAAGCAATGGCTCCATTCTGTCAGGGGATAAAAATGCTGCCGCATGAAAGAGGTGTCCTCATCTACCTCCTCACAGTGACCCGGAGGCTTCGCTCCGTGGGGGTCTTATCCCCACATAAGAGAAGAAGAAGGGGAGATGAATGCCCAAGGTCACACCACCAGAGGGATCCTTGGACCCCATGTTCCTTCCATCACTCTAGAACACTGAGCGTAAACAATGCGTGTGCTTACGTAACTCAGCCCGGCTGGTTGTGTATAAATGGTTACTGTGGGTTCTGTGTGAGTTCATGGCGCGTGTCTGAATGTAAACTGGGATGCCTCTTCTCCCCTGAGAGACTGTGGAACGTTCTTTGAGCATCAAAGAGCTGGAGGGCAGTAGAAGAAAGTGTCCAGGACAAGAGAAAACCCAAAGGGACCAGCAGACCGATGCGGCAGAGTAAGGAGTTGCCGGAAGATGTGGGCTGGGGTGTGAACAGATCCCCTCGACTTGACTCCTCAGCCAGCAGGCAGGAGGCAGCCAGGAAGAGGAACTTGATTCAGATCAAGTCCAAGACCACAGGGACTGTCCCCACACTGGACAGAGCTGTCCTCCGCCCCCATGACTGCCACAGAGGTTCCGGTCAGCTGCACCCATATCCTCACTCTAGGGTCAGCTCTGTGGTTCTGGAAGACCTGCCCAAATGAGTGGCCATGAGTGACCCACCAGGAGAGGTCAGTGAGGGGACCAGAGTGGGTGACCTGCTAGCTGCTCCCAGGGCCTCCGGCTACAGCAGGAAAGACAGACAGCAAGCAGCTGTCTGGCCCAGGAGGGGTTATTGCATTTAATAAACCAAGTGTTCAGACATTATCCAGGAGAAACTGAACCCTCGTGCATGCTGATGGGAATGCAAAATGGTGCAGCCACCATGGAAAACAGGCAATTCCTCAACAATTCAAACATAGACTTACCGTATGACCCAACAATCCCACTCCTGGGTATGTACCCAAAAGAACTTGAAAGCAGGTGTTCCAACAAGAATTTATACAAGAATGTTTATCGTAGCACTACTCATAATAGCCAAAAGGTGGAAATGACACAAAGGCCCATCCAGTGCATGAATAGATAAACAAAATGTAGCATATCTACACAATGGAATATTATTCAGCCATAAAAAATGAAATACTGACATATGCTATGACATGGATGAGCCTTGGAAATATTATGCTATGTGAAAGAAGCCACACACAAAAGGCCACATGTTTCATGCATCCGTTTAAAGGAAATGTCAAGAATGGTAAATCCATAGATACAGAAAGCAGACTTGTGGTTGCCAGGAGCAGGGGGGCAGGTGAGCAGAAATGGTGAGTTACTGCTTGACAGGAACAGGGCTTCTGTTTGGGATGATAAAATATTCTGGAAGTAGAATGCACTTAATGCCACTGAATGGTACACTTTGAAATGGTTAAAATGATAAAATTTCAGTTGTGTGTATTTTACTACAACTGGAGGGGAAAAAAAAAAACTGAAAAAAGAGTTATCCAGAAATTTTTCCAGTTTGAAAAATTTGATTCATTGAAAAGAAACTTGATCCATGACAGATGAAATGCTAAGTGTCAAGCTTTTAGTCATTCTATGATGTCAGGTTTGCTTCATCTGGAAACAGCATCACGTTTGCAGAGTGCTTGCTGGGTCCAAGTCCTCAGATTTCCTCTCATCCTCATGGCGGCACCGAGAGGGAGATGGAGCTGTGGTGATTTCCTTCCTGCAGGAGAAGCTGAGGCTCGTGGAAACAAGGAGCAGGGATTTGCTGAAGGTGACACAGCCTCGGGGTGGCAGCCCCTAGACTCTGGTTCAATGCTCCTTCCCCCACAATCTCCTCGCTGCCTCTTTACGTGGCATCTCAGGCCCGAGCCTCGGAATCCCTGGCAGAAAACCTCTGCCCGAAACTCAGGAAACTCCGTAGCTGGTTGCCTGAGTTCGGTGATGACATCAGAGAAGCTTGTGTTATTCTTCTGTCCAAATTCTGCCCATGGGGAGGCAGCCGGTCTGCCCGAAGGCAGTGGGGGAGTGGTGAGAATCTGAAAACCAATAAAGGGATTTTTTTTTCTTTTTTTCCTCCCCAAGATCAGTCGCCTGGCTGTGTCCTTATAAAAAATGTCTCTAGAACTCAAGCACTCTTAGATTAAACCATGTGACATCTGTGTCTTCAAGTATAGTGGGTAGAATTGTGTCCCCCAAAATATATGTTAAAGTCCTAACCCCGGTACCTGTGAATGGGACCTTATTTGGAAATAAGGTCTTTGAAGATGTAATCAAGTTAACACGAGGTCACACTGAATGAGAGTGGGCCCTAGCCCAATGACTGGTGTCCTTATAAGAAGAGGGAAATTTGGACACAGAGACACAGGGAAGAAGGCATGTGAGGACAGAGGCAGAGATTGGAGTGGTCCAACTATAAGCCGAGGGATGCCAAAGACTGGGCATCAGAAGGTGAGGAGAAGCAAGGAAGGATCCCTCCACAGAGCCTTTGTCAGGAGCACAGCCCTGCTGACACCTTAATTTCAGACATGCGCCTTCTAAAACTATGAGAGAACAAATGTTAAAGTTATCCAGCTTGTGGTGATTTGTTATGGCAGCCTTAGGAAATTAATACAGTGAGGAAAACAAGGTTGGACATCAGCCATTTCACATGGTTCCAGCTAATGGATGTGCCTGTCATGAGCCGCTATGACCTCAGCTGTCCAGAAGATGCTAAGCTGGCCTGGCTTGCTGGGCCCCTGGATGCAGTTGCTCATAAAGGTGGTGCCATCTTGGTGCCCTGGCCTCACAGGGACAGTGGCTGACCCTTGACAAGCCCTGCCCAGGCCTCAGCCCCTGTATCTCTTCTCTTTCTTCCTTCTCTCACTCATTCCCTAGGCCAAGAAAGCAGCCACAGACAATGATGAACTGAGTTCCTATTTTAAAATTTATACAGAAAGCAAAGTCTCCTTGAAAATTTCAAAACAATAAAAAAACTATACATCAACAAATGAGAGTAGTCGGGTTCCTATAAAACTTTATTTGTGAACACCGAAATTTGAATTTCATATAATTTTCATGTGTCACATAATATTATTATTTTAAACATTTTTTTCCTAACATTCAAAAATGTAAAAACCATTGGTACAAAAAGAGGCAGCAGGCTAGATTTGGCCCGTGGGGAGTAGTTTGCCAACCCTCAACAATCTCACTGGGTCCCCGGGGCTAAAAATGCTAAATCTGTATGATAACCCCACAAATCAAATTCCTATCTTTTACCCAGCCTTCTCTCTGAGCTTCAAAGACCTCAGCCATGTCCACTTGGATGTCTAATGTGTATTTGACTTTCCAAATATAACATTCTAAGCACAGCTTTTGATTTCCCTCCCCACTTGAAACCTATCCCATCCCTCTGGTCCCCGTCTCAGTTAATGGTGTTACCATTCCCTATCAGGCCAAAAATCTGTCATCATCCTTGACTCCTTTCTTTCTCTCAAACTCCATATTCAATCCATCTGCAAAATCTGTCAACTCTACCTTCACAGTACACCCAGATCTGACAACTTCCCACCTCCTCCGCTCTCATCCTCGTCCAAGCTACCAGCACTTCCCAATTTATCTCTGGGGTCTCGTACCGTCTACTTTCCACACAGTGACCAGTGAGATCCTTTGGAATCTGAGCATCCTGTTCTCCTACCTTCAATCCTGCCTCTTATCCTCTGAATGCTCCCTACCGCCCTTGGAATAAAATCCAACACCTGCAAATCAAAACTACAATGAGATACCACCTCACATCACTTAGGATGGCTATACCAAAAAAAAAATTAGCAAATAACTGTTGGAGAGCACATTGGAGAGAAACTGGAACCTTTGAGTACTGTTGGTGGGAACATAAAATGGTCAAGCAACTACAGAAAACAGTATGGTGTTTCCACTAAAAAAAAAAAAAAAACACACACACACAGAATTACCATATGATCCGATAATTCTGGGTACATACCCAAAAGATTTGACAGCAGGGTCTGGAAGAGATATTTGTACACCCATGTTCATACATAACAGCTTTATTCACAATAGTCAAGAGAAAGAACCCAGGTGTCCAACAACAGATGAATGAAAAAGCAAAATGTGATATATATACATACAATGGAATATTATTCAGCCTCAAAGAGGAAGGAAATTCTAACACATGCTACAACATGGATGAAGCTTGAGGACATTATGCTAAGTGAAAGAAGCCAGAAACAAAGGACGAATTCTGCATGATTCCATTTGTATGAGGTCCCTAGTGTAGTCACATTCATAGAGACAGAAAGTAGAATGGTGGTGACCAAGGACTGGGGGCAGGGGGAATGAGAATTTTTGTTTAATGGGTACAGAGTTTTAGTTTTATAAGAGAAAAGAGTTCTGGAGATTGGTTGCACAATGTGACTGCACTTAACACCACTGAATGTACACTTTAAAACGGTTAAGATGGTAAATGCTATGTTATTTGTGTTTTACCACAATTTTTTTAAAAATGCAACTCCTTCCATGTTCTTTGCACCCTTATGTGATCCGGCGCAGCCTCTGTCTCTGACTTCATTTCCCAGCCCACCCCCTTCCTTCTCATCTCTAGCCATCCTGGCCTTCCAGTTGACATCCTCCCTTCCACCTGGAATGATGTTTTTCCTCCAGACATTCTCAGGACTTACCCTCCCAGCACTGCAGGCCTGGGCTCGGGGAGGCCTCTGCTAACTACCCTTTCCAAAATGGCATCCTCCCTCGCTTTTTTTCTCTTTGTGGCATTTCCCACACTTGGCGTGACGTTACAAGTGCAATTGTTTGCTTCTTTATTGTCTCTCTCTTCTTTGTGTGGACAGGGGCTTTTTCTGCTTTGCTCACCACTCTCTCTCCAGCTCCTGGCACACAGTAGGTGCTCACTCAATACAGTGGCTTAGTGAGAGAATGAATGTGGCCCTACAATGCAGTCTTATATCAAAAGACAAGGGTAGGGGTCCCCAGGCACCCAAACCACCCACCTACTAATCAATAAATCCAATTTCCTCCCTGGACAGTGGGGTCCCTTCAAATGCCTCAAAGGCTGAGATGGTAAGTAATGGAATCCTATATGTAAAATACTGTGAGCTCTTAGAGATAATAATTATGAAACGCGTAACAAGCGGCACACAGCAATGCTTGATGCTTGTAGAATACAAATATTTGTGTTGGCATGATTTAAAATTTTAAACATAAGCTGTTTTTCCATTTTTTCCAACCACAAGAAGGCTGCTGGTCGGGGGTCAGGACATCTGAACTCTAGCACTGGTGACACCAGATACCTGCTTTGTGAGCTTGGGCAAGCCAGTTTCCTCTCTGGACCTTAGCTTTCTTTCTGGTCCTGTAAAAGGACTAAGCTGGTATCCCATGAGTCCTTTTCTCCTTGAAGATTCTAGCATCTTTGATTAGTTGTAGTTCATTCTCCCTACAAGATTGTTGAGATTTTAAGTTCATCTCAAATTACTACTTAATCAGATTCCTTTTTCATTCTTCCATCAGTTGGCAATGCAATAACAGTAGAAAAAACAATTCTACCCAGGAGTAAAACCACAATGATTCATGACTTGTTAAACCTACATGTAATGGGGGAGGGGAGGAAATACAGGAGAAATGGGAAATTTACTGATTCTTGGAATAAAAAGGAGCTTCAGCTCAAAACTGCATTATTCACGGTAACATCGTTCATCGTGACAAGCTGCTGTGTTTTTCATGAGGGTGTAAGATGTGATTCCTCAGGCATTCATATGATATTAGGATGGTGGAGTCCCCTCTTGTCAATGAAAATGGAATAAACTGCACTTTTAGGGAGTCCAGGAGTGAGTCCCAAGGGACAAGCACAGAGGGTGACACTGTTCTGGGAGCAGTCCCTGGGACTGGACATAGAGTGTCCGGGACTAGGAGGGCGGGGACTGTGGATGCCCCTCTCCCCAAGCTCACAGCTGACTCCCAGTCCACTTAGGTGAAACAGGAAGTGGGCAGGCAGGCATGCCCGGGCACACCAGCTCTGAGGCTGGGAGGAGGGTGGCAGGGACTTTCAGATTGTGGCTGTAGGAAATTTACCAAGTGGAACCTGGGGACTCGAAAGAGTGCATGTGCTTTCCTGAAGAAGAGCTCAAGGCACTTAGGCCAAAAATAGATGAGTAGCAGGTGTGAGTGAATGAGTGTGTGTGTGTGTGTGTGTGTGTGTGTGTGTGGCAGTTTTGGTAATTTATAAAGCAGGTTCTGTGGCTCTCCGCATTCAAATCCTCCCACCCCCATCCTCACCCCCATCTCCCCCTCCCAGGTTCCATGTGTCTGAGAATGTCTGGCAGCATGTGAGGTGCCCCTCACCCCCGCCCCAGAAGCTAATCTGCGTGCACCAAGCGGCTCAAGTGAGTACCTGAAAGGAAGGGAAAGTTAGGCTTGAAAAGCTTGACTGCCCTCTGAAAAAAAAAATAACCACTATCAGCAAATGGGAGGGGCTGTTATATTTACAGTCTACTCTGATCCCTGTGACCAGAATTGTCCCCGTGGGATATAGCCAGAGGAACTACAAGTGAATATGGAAGGAGTTGCTTTACTCAAAATATTAAAAACTGGCCCAAGCAGCTTAGGGACCCACCACTGCCACTGCCACCCACACGTGTCACTGTTGCACAGATAGCTGTGTGGCTGCAGTTTTCTGAGAACCTCAGAGGATACAGACTCACTCGGACCCACTGAGCATCACTTAGTGTTTTGGCACAATAAGCAAGAGTGACATTGGTTGTCTGAGGAAGAGGCAATGACCTGCGGGAGGCAACTTTCACTGAAGGCAAACATGAGGTGACTTCACACAGCTCTGCAGAGGGCAGAGGCTTCTCCTTGAACGTGACTGAGGGCTACCAGGGCAGGAGAGGAAGACCAAGCAGTGCGCTGGGGAATCATGGACAGGTTACGTCCATGATGTGTGCCCTCTGGGCATGCCCAGAAAAAACTGGAGCTGGTCATATTCAAAGACAACCAGACATACAAGAAAACACGACACCATGAGTGAGAGCCAACAGACAAGAGAAACACCAAGATTTCAGATATTTGAATTACTAGACACAGAGTCAAACAATTCTGTCAAAGAAATAATCAGCAAGTTTGAAAATTTTAGCAAAGAACTGGAAACTATAAAAAGGGTCATAATTGATGTTAAAAAGAACTTCTAGGTGTGAAAAATACATTAGCTAAAATTAAGGACCTAGTGGATGATTTTAACCACACTTTTATACACAGCTGAAGAGAGAATTTGTATACCAAAACTAAAGCAGAAGAAACTATCAAGATTATAGTATGGGAAGATAAAAAGATTATAAAGACAGAAGAGAGGGTAATAGAGTATACAATGAGTAAACCTAATAAACATTTAATGTATGTATCAGATGGAGTAAAAAGACACAGAAAAAAAATATTTGAATATCTGATGATGGATGATTATCGAAAACTAATGACACTCATCCCCAGAATCAAGACCAATGAATCCCAAGCAAGACAATGAAAAAGACACTCATATTCAGAAAAGAGAAAAAGGGACAGAGACAGAGAGAGAGGGAGAGGAAAAGAAAATCTTAAAGCAACCTGAGAAAAAAGAGATTGCCTTTAAAGAAGCCATAGAAAAATAATCAGCTGACTTCTCAAAAGCCACAATGAAAGCCAGAACACTATGCAATGATGTCTTCAATTTGCCAAAAGAAAAACCTAGATCCTCTAGGCATGGGAAATATCCTTCAAGAATAAAGGTTAAATACAGACATTTTGGGACAAGATAAAATGCAAAATCCCAAGAGCATTCACCACCAGCAGATCAGCATCTAAAACGAAAAGGAAAATAACCCCAAATGGAAGGTTAGAAGTAAAAGAAGGAGTGAGAATTAAAGAATGATGAATATCTTCATGTGGAAAAAGTGACCAGATTTTCATCAAATCAGGAGTGTATTTGGAACGACCTAAGCTTGGGCTCCATAGCATGTGAGTCATTGACTTTGGGGAGCCTTGGGCAGACCTCAAAGAAACCAGGCCAGCAGCCATCCTCCAGGGCAGCTGAAGCTGAGCCAGCGGGACCCACCTGGCAACTGATCATGAGAGACATGCCATGTCTAGTAAGATTCAGAGAAAGCAAACCAGGTTTCCCAATAGGAGGGAGAAATGCAAAGTCACAAGGACATTTGCTATGGTGGGTATTGGTTGACAACAACACTGATTCTCTCAGTGTGCCCCAGGGTGAGAAACCTCAGGGGTCTGTTTATTCAACATTGGTTAATGATCACCCTGTCTCTCTAGTAATCAATGAAGAAAACTACACCTAGAGTAGGGGTAAAAATCTGTACGGTCATGCAAGTTGGAGATGACATTGGCTTGGAGCAGAGTGGTGGCCGTGCAGGTGGAATGGATTGGACACGTATTTTGGAGGGAAATGCAGCTCACCTACAAACAGACCAGATAGGAAATCTGCAGTGGGGATCAAGGATTACTCAAAAAAACTTAACTTGAGAGACTGGGGGTGCCTTTAACTGAGATGAGAAAGACACCGAAAAGAGCACTTTTTAAAATTTTGGGGTCGGAGTCAGGAGAAAGCAGATTCAAAGTAGACTTTTAAATTGATAACACCTGTGAGACCTCCAAGTGGAGCCATCGCTTCTGCAATTGGAGCCCAGAGGAGTGGTTTGAGCTATAGACATAAATCTTTGAATTATTAGCACATTATAGATAGTATTTAAAGCCTGGGATATGGATGAAATTCATCTAACAAAAATGTGTACAATTTTAAAATACACATAAGTTTTAGAAAGAAAATAAAAATCATCTGTAGTCTATGAACAGATATCATCTATAAATGATCTAACCACCTAATTATAAATTTATAGAATTTTATATTATCCACATATAAGTATATGTGTCACCGGGAGGATAATATTATTGAAATAATAAATAATGGTCTTAGCCACAGTTTCCTTGTACCCTTAGCCCTCTCTTCTTTCCTCCAAACTTTAGAGGGAGCAGCTGAGTCATTTGATGCCCAGTGCCTCAGCGAAGGGATGTGATGATAGAATATCGTCTTGTTTTTGAGTTTCCAAGGGACATGGAAAGGACCAAGATCACCCCTAGGTGACAGGTTGGGAAGAGCATCCAGTGAACATGTGTTCCAGTCTAAGTAAAGCTCTCCTGGATGGGAGGAGAAAGAGGACCACATGGAAGCAGTAGGCCGCAAGTGCTGATGGGTCCCAATGAGAAGAGCCCTCCATCCCCACCCCAGGCCAAGTGCTGGACCAACCTCCATGTGGACTCTGATAGCAGGGGAATCCTGGGCCTCTTTGCTCAGGTAGCACCCAACAAGCAGGGCCTAGACCCCAGAGGAGGGAAAACTGCTAGGTAAAATGACCTTGGCCCCCACTGTAGGGCAGAAACAGTGGCAGGTTACTGTGCACCCAAGTGTGGATGGGAAACACAGAGCTGATGGACTGAACAGAGCTTGCAGCAGGGGAGGGATCCTGGCAACCTGTGTGGACCAATGACCATGGACAACCCCACGGAAATCAGCAAGGACCGGAGGGACCCCCAGACATATTTTGGCACATCAAAGCCCCCTGGAACATATATATCCCCAGGGGAAACATGGGAACCCTAACATGATATGGCAAAGTGGGGGTTCAAGATAGGAGTTAAATTCAGCTAGGGAAAGGACTTTCCTGCTGGCACAGTGGTTAAGAATCCACCTGCCAGGGCTTCCCTGGTGGCGCAGTGGTTGAGGGTCCACCTGCCGATGCACGGGACACGGGTTCGTGCCCCAGTCCGGGAAGATCCCACATGCCGCGGAGAGGCTGGGCCCGTGAGCCATGGCCGCTGAGCCTGCGCATCCAGAGCCTGTGCTCCACAATGGGAGAGGCCACAAGAGTGAGAGGCCCGCGTACCGCAAAAAAAAAAAAAAAATTCCACCTGCCAATGCAGGGGTCACTGCTTCGAGCCCTGGTCCAGGAAGATCCCACATGCCGCAGAGCAACTAAGCCCATGCACCACAACTGCTGAGCCTGCGCTTTAGAGCCCGCGAGCCACAACTACTGAGCCCACATGCCACAACTACTGAAGCCCATGTGCCTAGACCCCGCGCTCCTCAACAAGAGAAGCCATGGCAATGAGAAGTCCACACACCACAACGAAGAATAGCCCCCGCTCACCTCAACTAGAGAAAGCCCTCGCTCAGCAATGAAAACTCAAACGCAGAAAAAACGTTAAATAAATAAAATAGTAGTAATTTAAAAAAAAATCAGCTAGGGAAGATTTTTTTTTTTTTGGTACGCAGGCCTCTCACTGTTGTGGCCTCTCCCGTTGTGGAGCACAGGCTCCGGACGCGCAGGCTCAGAGGCCATGGCTCACGGGCCCAGCTGCTCCGTGGCATGTGGGATCTTCCCGGACCAGGGCACGAACCCCATCGGCAGGCGGACTCTCAACCACTGTGCCACCAGGGAGGCCCGGGAAGAATTTTTTAAAGTTATACTTCCTGTAATATATCAATAAACTCTTGGAGGTGGGCTTTGCAGAGTGGTTGGAGATTCTGCAAGAGCAGGCAGAGGCAAACGTGGGAGAAACACCATCGGTCACTATTCACGGCATAGCATCGTACCCCCCAGGGTGGTGGGGCTTGGGAAAGAAAGAAAGGAGGGAAGGGCGAAGTCAAAGACAGAGGGAGAGCCCTCGCCAGTACCTGGGACACAGATGGTGAGCTTGGAGAGAACGCCAATCACGCCCGCTTTGCTCATCACTGGCACAATTCCTCACTCAATATTAAGCATCTAATGAACGTTTGTGGAATGACTGAATGGTAGGAACACAATAAATATTTGTTGAATAAACACACACATCGTATATGTGAGATGTAGAGTTTATTGAAGCAACATAATATTGTTGGAGAACAAAATAGAAGAAAAAAATTTTTTATCTCATCTAAATCCCATCATCCCCTGAAATCAAAGCATTAACTTTTCTGGTACTCTATACTGTTGTGTTCTGGATAAAGGTGGAGTCAGAACATCTAGCCATGACTTATTTTCCTGAAAAAGTTTTCCTTCTCTTGAAGTAAGCATTTGCAATTACAGCTGTTAGCCTCCTAGAGGCAGGAGTCTCATGCCGATGTCCCCGCTGTCACCCTGAAAAGCTAGAGCAGACGCACTCCATCAGCGCCTGCGCAGTGGGACCACAGCCTCCTGCCCCCGTGGTCCTGAGGGCCGAGGCAACCGGTGGCGGAAGTTGCCGCAGCCTGAGCAGCGGATGGACCCCGTTCTGGTCCTGACACTGGCACCACCATCCCTCCATCAGCAGCCCGGGCTTCTGTTCCCCATCTGAGCTGATGATCTTGGAGATGCCTTTCAGCTTAAATGTTTGATGATTCTGAGTTTCTTTGATTAAAGTAGCCGATTGTCACGGGGGATTGATTCCAAACGCGTGTGTCAGCACTGAAGCTGACATGTGAAGAAGCCTGCATCTCCCCCGGACAGGAAACCCAGGCATGAGGAACGTTCTCCTGCATGGCCAATGAGCCAGGCTTAACTTACATCCCCACCCCTGGCCCTTCCACAAAAGAGGAGAAACTCTTGCTGGGAGACCGAGGGTTAGGGCGAGAGATGGGGAGCTGCCAGCGTGTACCCCCCTCTGGCCCGGCAGCAGTGTCTGCACTGGTGGCTGGGTCTCTGGTGACTCCAGCTTCCACGTGTCAGGCCCACCCTGGCTCCAGCACCCAAGGGTGACCCCAACCCCCAGGTCCAGTAGCCCTTCCTGCAGCCTCGGGGTGGTTGTGGTATCTGTTGTTGCTAGTCTCTGAGTTGTCTGACTCTTCCCTATTTGGCTTCTCAGTTTTCCCACCAATTTCCTGGACTACGTATGTTCTCTTGTTTAAATACTTAGAAGGCCTATTTTCCAAATCGGACCTTGACAGACGCAAGGGCTGTGCAGCTCCTGGAGAATGCAGGCCAGACGCAGGCACTCTCCCCACCAGTCCCCTCTGCATAGGGGATTGGGTGTTTATGGGAGGCCATACAAAGGGTGATGAAGTCGTCTCAATTTGCTCAGTTTTAGAACTGAAAACCTCACAGACCAGAAAACCCCTTAGTGCTGAGCAAACGGTGATGGCCGGTCACCCTATACCTCAACAAGATGGCTCTGAGGAACATAAAATACAGTCTTCAAACTGAATAAATCCATAAGAGGGGTCAGAAACAGGCAAGTTCCCGGTTCTTGGAGTCATGAACAGAGCCCTGGACTCAGGCTTGGCCACGTGTGTGGCGTGCCTCTGAGAAGCCGCTCAAGCTCTCTGAGCCCGGTTCCTGTGGAGTGGAGACTAAGACCTCTGATGTTACATCTCAGCCATCCCCTGAGTTACCAGGAGAGTCAAAGGAGGGACTCTCGGAAAGCTCCTGGTAAGGCAAGAAGAGCCATGGGGGCAGGGGATGATGGTTGCCTCATCTCCCTCCCTTACAGGGACCGAAAGAGTATCATTCGGGCTCAGGCACTTAAGCAAATGACAAATGCATCAAGCTCCTGTGATAGGAATTCACAGGTGCATCGAGGAGAAGCCCAACTGTAATTCCTCATCCCGTGACTAGACTTGGGGGACCCACGTGTTCCCTAGGAGAGCCCCTCTCCAGGCCTTGCCCCCTCTCCTGACCATGGGCCTGTGAGCCCATTCTTGCTGGCTGCGCCCATGGAATTCCCAACACACTTCCATCTCTGAGCACTCTGGCAGCTCTCCCCCAGAGACCAGAAGGATGGTGACAATTCCAGGGAAGTGGCTGCACACACTGGCCCCAACCCCCCTGCCCTAAGAATGCTGAGGAGTAATCTCATTCCCCAGGATAATAAAGCTTCATGGGGAAAAGGGATTATGTAAAGATCAATAGCCCAGAGGGGTCCATAGGCAGTGACCACACTGCCTTCCTGGAAACAAAAGATGTTTGTGTGTCTTCTCTTCCTGTATGATAACATCATAACTGCCTGGTGAATATCCAGCTCAAGAAAAAGGAAGAAGATATTTGCTGCTGTGGCTAGAGCTCGGACCCCAAATGCATTAAGACTCTTGATGGCGGTGTTCAACCTGACACCTCCTGGCATTACAAGGTAACCAGGTACTATCAGATCTCTAAGCAGTAAAAAATAATAATCTTCCCACTTGGGAGAAATGAATCGTCATCATGCTCGAGCAAGGTCAGAAAGCCTGGACTTCTCTGGTCATTAGCACCTGGGTCTCTTTCTTGAAGCATCTTCTGCCTTCCTCTGAACTTTGCTCCTGGAGTCATTCTATGGCCAAGGGCACTGGCACCTATAGCCAACTCAAACCCTGAACATTCCCCAGCCCACATCAGTCCTGGCCCTGTCATTCTCTATTGTGTCCATCTGGGGTAGAGACTGGCCAATGGGAGGGCAACTCCTTGCTCTTCCAGACTCAGTGACATTTATTGAATTCCACTATGTACATTTTCACAAATGTTGCCTCTTTTAATTTTTGTGTCCTTTAGGATAGGAATTACTATCTTTACTCAATAAATGAGTGTGGTAGGCTGAATAATGGCCCCCAAAGATGTCCGTGCCCTAATCCCTGGAATCTGTGTCTATTACCTTATATGGAAAAAGAGCTGTTACAAACGTGATTAAGCTAAAGGTCTTGAAGCTATTATTCTGGATTATCCAGATGGGCACTAAATGCAATCACAAATGTTCTTATAAAAGGGAAGTAGGGGCTTCCATGGTGGCACAGTGGTTAAGAACCCGCCTGCCAATGCAGGGGACACGGGTTTGAGCCCTGGTCCGGGAAGATCCCACATGCCACGGAGCAACTAAGCCCCTGCGCCACAACTACTGAGCCCGTGAGCCACAACTACCGAGCCCGTGTGCCTAGAGCCTGAGCTCCACAACAAGAGAAGCCACCGCAATGAGAAGCCCGCGCACCACAGCGAAGAGTAGCCCCCGCTCGCCGCAACTAGAGAAAGCCCGTGCGCAGCAATGAAGACCCAACGCAGCCAAAAATAAATAAATAAATAAATAAAAATTTTTTTAAAAAAGGGGGATGTAGAGGGAGATTCGACAGGAAAGAAGGCAGTGTGACCACTGAAGCAAGATGTTTTGCTGTTTGAAGATGGAAGAGGGAGACAAGAACCACAAAATGCAGGGAATATGGCATTAGAAGCCGGAAAAGGCAAAGAAACGGACTCCCCGCTGGAGCCCCCAGAAGGATCGTGGCCTTGCCAACACATGACTTTAGCCCAGTGAAGTTGATTTCAGACTTCTGACTTCCAGAATTCTAAGAGAATAAATGAGTATTATTTTAAGCCAACAAGTTTGCAGTAATATATTACAGTGGCAATAGGAAACTAATAAAATGAGTAAACAGGGAAGTTTACTCTGACTCGCTTCAAGCCACCCAGCAAGTAAGTGGAGCTAGAATTCACACTCTGGCCTTTGACCCTAAGCCTCACATTCTTTCTGTTACACCACGTTGCTTCTGAGACTGCTGCAGTTTGGGATACAATAATTGGGAAACATAAATTAAGTAAGCATGCAGATGTGTGCACACACACACACCTGCGCACGCACACACACGCTATTAGCAGGAGGAGAGAGAAGCATGAGAAAGAGAACATATCATTGAACTGCATTCATTCCTCAAACCATAGCCAATGGAAAATTGAGAAGCACCAAATAAAAACTTGACTAGGACGAGTCATTTTTAAAAGCCGTCATTAAGCTCAATGTTGTGCTTTGTTTTCTCTGATCACATTGCAGTCTTTGTATTGCAATATAAAGTGATGATCTTATCTACCTCACATGCCCAACCTCCAGCAGTGGACTTAAAGAAAGGTTTGCAGGAAAGCAAAGGTCCTGCCCCTTGAGAGTCCTGCTAAATAACAGAATGTGAGTAGGATGTATACCACCGAGGGCTCTCATTTGGAAGGTCTTGAACTCCAAGGTTTGCCTTTCCTGAAGCTGATTAGAAGGCAGGCACATCATGAATAGACGTTGGTCACCTTTGTGCCGGAGCCCATCCTTGAGGCCTGTTCACCTGACAGGTTGAATTTTCTCTTTCATTTTTAGCTCCTCCAAAAACCCAGGAACGGTAGACTGAGAAAGTACCTCGTTTAACTTAACAAGGACTCTGAGGCCCAGAGAGGTGAAAGGATGGCTCCAGTGCTCACTAGAAGGAGTGGAGGAAGCTTCTCTGACTTTCTGGAAGCTCTCAGTGGAAGAACTGCAAGTATCTGTCCTTGTCTCGTCTTCTGAGAAAACAATTTATCAGGAAAGCCTGTCTGTTGCTGAGCTAGTCGGTATTTTTTTACATATGAAAGCTTCTCCACAACCGACTCCCTTTGATACAGAAATTTTGACCTCACCTAGCTTTAATAATCTATATGTTTATGTATAAATAAAGTCCGTTTAGATACATACTACTTGGAAATGATACCACAGTATTATCTGAGGGATCACAGCACATTTCATGCCCTGGGTTAAAGACAACAAAAGTCAAAGACCCCTAGCCAGAAGATGACAGCGTGTCAAAGCTTAATGTGATGGGGCTTTCATTTCTATTTTTGGCACATTTAACTTGGGCAAACATACCATGTAACAAACATACCATGTAACAAACAAAGAAATGTAAGTTGGGTAGGTCCCTCTAGTTGATTAAACTCTCTCATTCTTTTCCAGGGTTCCCCACCTCCCAAACTCTGAAATCCCCTATCAGCTCTCATAAGGACGACAGAAGGAAACAAGCATTTTCTAAACACTTAATCCTATGCCTACCTAACCTCCCTCGCTGACTGTGCCAGGGTTCCTGTTTCTTTCTTTCTTTCTTTCTTTCTTTGCGGTAAGTGGGCCTCTCACTGTTGCAGCCTCTCCCGTTGCAGAGCACAGGCTCCGGAAGCGCAGGCTCAGCGGCCATGGCTCACGGGCCCAGCCGCTCCGCGGCACGTGGGATCTTCCCGGACTGGGGCACGAACCCGTGTCCCCTGCATCGGCAGGCGGACTCTCAACCACTACACCACCAGGGAAGCCCTGGCTTCCTGTTTCTTTAACTCAAACTCCACCGCTAGTTTAAAAGCCACCAACACCATCTCTGTAGCCAGGAATTTTCTGTAGCTGGGACCCACTTGGCTTGTTTTAATTAGGGGGGCTGAGGTGGGAAGCTGTCTGAAGCCCACCTTGGGGGACCAGTGTGGAATCAAGGTAGATTATTGATGGCTGGGGTAGCCATCCTCAACTGAGACGAGGTCGGCTCAATGAGTGACAATGACAAGATCTGCTGAGGTGATCTTTGCTCAGGGCCTGCACCTTTCGCTTGGCAATTCCTCACGGATGCTGACCGCATACCAGACAAGAAGGCAGGAGTTTAAATAGCATGGCGGAGGAAATCTAGAGCCATCCCTAAATTCTAATTCTCTGAACCAGAGGACTTTGCCGAGGGAAACATGCTTATTTTGTCAATGACATCTACTGGCAGAGAATCCGAGGCCAGGGAAGCAGTGGGCATCCCTACAGGCAGGAAGAGTCACCAGTTACTTGAGCACATCCCTGGTTTCTCTTCACAGTTGACAGCTTGATGGCTTTAGACACCTACAACTACTACAACTTTGCCTTTCTGTTTCAATTTGCCCTCTCGGGAAACTCTGATCAAATTGTTATGGGCTAAAAGTGTGCAATCTTAAATCCAGCTAAATGCAAATATTCCCAGGTTTGCTTTGAGGAATCCACTGGACTGTTGACAACTTGTTCAAAATTCAGCAGCTACTCTATTTGGTTAAATCCAACAAATCGTTACTGAGCAGTGCTGTGGCCAGGCTCTGCCGAGCCCAGGGTCTTCTGGTTGTCTCTGACCTCCTAGAGCTCCCAATCTCGCTGGGAAGGCACGTTTAAATTGGGAATCACAAGTGTGATGAGCTTTGCAGAGTGCGCTATAAATAGCAAGGGAGTTAAAGCTAATCTAGAGGGCCAGCTGCTGCTGCTGCTGCTGCCACCGCAACAAATGGAAGCCAGAAAGAGAAGGAAAGAAAATACAGGAAATGTGCCTGAAAAAAAAAAAAAATAGCCTGGTGGCCACACACAATGGTGATCAAGTTTTATTTTTTCCCCCAAGTTCCAATGAAGCATCCATTCATTTTTATTTTGTGAGATTGAAGCAGTAATAGCTGGGCGTACAAAGATTTTCCTGTAGATTAAATGAAGCTGGAAGGAGTTGATACACTTCAGGCAGCGATTTGGTCTATTAATCCAAGCCAGTCATTCATTAACCCTCAGGAAGTTTTCTGTGCCAAAGTCATTATTATTATTATAAACTAAACCCCAAACCTCAAATGGGTGTACAGCTCCTTTTCTCTCCAGGATGTTCAATGTATGAGTCAGCCAGGGAGCCTGAATCATTTCCTAAATTCCCCCCTGGTGTGTGGGGAGTTGAGCATTGTATAGTGTACTGCTGCTGCTGGAATCCAGCAAAGAGCCCTCTTGAAATGTAACTATCACTCTTGCCTTTTTAATGAGGTCCTCAGAGGCTCTGACAGGCTGCCGATTGTCCCCCAATTTCAGTTCTTCTTTCCTTTCACCATGTAAGATTTTAGCTGGCAACGTGGACATCTAGCTAAAGACCACATTTCCCGGCCTCCCCTACAGTGGGCGTGATCACGTGACTAGGTAAGGTTGGCAGAAGCGATGAGGGTCATTTTTTTTTTTTTTTTTTGC